>NW_008336313.1:2033860-2049734 GCF_000622305.1 Nannospalax galili | reverse complement strand
AAAAGTGTCCTTTGTGTCCCTCTGACCCAATTAGTATAGATCTCAAGGTGTGTCTGTTAAACATCCAAGAAGTTTAGTTCCACCATTCTGGCATTTTTAATTACTGTGTGTCATGCAGATAAATCTTGGGTAATGATCTGTTGGTCTCAAATAAACCTTATCTAGAGATATATTTCTTGATCTGATCTTTTACATGGATATATCTTTAGTAATTAATCCACCTTTCTCAAATATTCTATTGCTGTAATAGAGTTTTTCCATTTCACTAATCATCAGATTTGGGGTTTTAAAGACAGGTTCTCATATATCTCAGGCTGGCCTGGAACACGTTATATAGCTGAAGATGACCTTAACTCCTGACCCTCTTGCTTCCACCTCCAAGGCATTGGCATCGCAGGTGTACACCACCACATTTGGCTTATGCAGCACTGTGGATCAAACCCAGGGCTCAGGGATTCATGCTAATCAGAATATGTGCTTCCTGCTCCCATCAGGCTACCAGGGAAGGAAGAGCAGAAGAAAAAAGTGCACACCCACTTGCTAACTCCTAATGTATCAACCAGAGAAGTCCCACCTCTGCTCCTGGGTGGGACTGAGAGAAAGACTAAAAACAAACAGAGATGGGCATATTTATTCTTATAAAAGCAAGTATCAGGGGTGAGCAATAAATGTTTCCAGCAGTAAGACACACACATTGTCTTTTATTCTTAAAATGGTTAATCTCTTTGCTAGAGGTGTATATATTTTAATCCTCAAATCCTTAAAAAGAAAATTAGTCAGGTACAGTGGCCTTTAATGCCAGCACTTGGGAGGCAGAGGCAGGCTGATCTCTGTGAGACTGAGATCAGCTTGGTCTGCATAGTGAGTTCCAGGCCATCTGGGGCTGCACGGAGACCCTAAAACAAACAAACAAGAAATGAAAAAAACTAGCTCCTAGTTTTGTTCAGTAAGAAATGCAATGAAGACTCTATATGCCCTTTCTTCTAGTTATTCTTTCAGTCACACAGAGTTTTGGTTAAGCAGTCTCTTCAGGGATGTTCATTTGCAAACACTGAGTAGTAAATGCAGTAGTTAGGAAAACTGGTTCTAGGACAAGAACAAGTTAACTCACTTCTCTTTGGCTATTTCCTTGTTCATGAAATGGAGGATAATAATCATACCTACCTCAGTTATGGTGAACAATGAATCCATTAATATATGAAGAACCTAAATACTGTGTGGCACATGCAAACTGTTAGCTGTGGTAGACACTCTTAAGATATTGTAAAATCAGTTTCTATGATTTTCATCAACAATTGAATTTTGATATAAGGTGTATAAAAATCAGGTTGGATAATTGCATTATTCAAATATTCTATATTACTATTACTTGTTAACATGTAAAAGTTATCTGAAAGCTATGTCACAATACCTAACTATTATTGTGATTTGGGCAAATTACTTCCATTTTTTGCTTTTACTTCAGCATTTGTTCACTGACAGTCTCAAAGAACATATACGAACACACAACAGTTTATCTACAAGAACAGAACAAATTACCTTTTTCTTCCATTATGATTTTATCACACTGAACTTCTTTATTCTTTGGTGCTCCGTTAAACGTCTGCATCATTCTCTCTACATACAAGTCATTGCCTATCCTGTTTTTACAGAGAGCTTCATAATTCTTATTTCTCTTCCTGTATAAAAAAAATGTAACTCTTCAGTAAAAGTGATTACAAATACACATTATTATCTATGTTAACCCTTGTCTTAAAAGTGCTTCCATTAAAAAAATGAAGCTGGAGAGATGGTTCAGAGCACTGGCTACTCTTGCAGAAGACCTGAGTTTGGTTCCCAGCACCCACATGGCAGCTAACAACTGTCTGTAATTCTAGTCTAGTGGGCCAATGCCCTCTTCTGGCCTCTTTGTGCATTGCATGACACTGGTGTACTTATATACATGCAGGCAGAACTCTCATACACATAAAAATAAACCAAGAAAAAAAAAATGTTAAATTACAAAATCTTTGAAAGGCTGGGCATTGTGGCCCATACCTTTTTTTCATAATTGGTTAGAGTAATTTTTAAATTTGCATAACTTCATTAATCTGCTAAATGTTAATTTCCTAATGTGTATGTGAATATTAGACTTAGTAAGTTTCCATTGCCATACAATCATGGAATCTGTGAAATTCTCCTCCTCTGACATTTTTGAGATTTTTGTGTCTGTTAGGGTTTGAGAATCAAGAATAATTCCCACAGATACCCAAAAAGATTATACAAAGTTTATTTAAGAATTTAAAGTAAAAAAGGACAACAACCAAATGGCGGCTAGCTGGGCACAGATTTCACGAGCCAAAGATGGAGCCTGGCCCCGAACAATAGCAGGCAGGAGCTTTTATTGGGGCACTCCACAGAAACCCGCGTGTGCCAAGCATTTTTTAAAAATAATTGGATGTCCCCATATCCTGTGTATGGGGAAAGTCTTAATTGGTAGGGGCTGTCTTCAGGGCATTGGAATGTGCTGACTAATATCTTTTAGAGTCAGAAGTTTTTGTTCATACCTTATAAAGCTTTTACATGTACAACGAAATGGCAGCTAGCTGGGCACAGACTTCAAGAGCCAAAGATGGAGTTGGGCCCCGAACAATAGCAGGCAGGAGCTTTTATTGGGGGCACTCCACAGAAACCCGCGTGTGCCAAACATCTTTTTAAAATAATTGGATGTCCCCATAGCCTGTGTACAGGGAAAGTCTTGACTGGTAGGGGCTGTCTTCAGGGCATTGGCATGTGCTGACTACTGTCTTTTAGAGTCAGAAGTTTTTGTTCATACCTTATAAGGCTTTTACATGTACAATATGCCTGAGCTTGTCTAAAGAAGCTAGCCAAAATGGAGTCAGAGCATTCTGGCTCTTCAGTGTTATGAGGTATGTCTAAATCATCAACTTTAGTAAGATGCCAGGTTTGGAACTTTTGGTCCATATGTTTTGAAATTATTTTGCTAGGAATCCTCATGTTTAAAATGATTACATCTCCCCATCATTATGTAGTGATCTTTATCCCTAATAATGTTGTTTTTCCTGAAGGTTCTATGTTTTTCCTATAATTTCTTCAGCTTTAAAAATCTTCTTCTGAGGTTGGCGGAAAGAATGTAAGAGCCAGAGGAAGGGGTGGAGTGTAACTGGAAGTGTCCTCTGACCACTATGCTGGCAAGCCATAGTCACACCTCCTTCCCACTGTCATCAAGGAGCGGAGGGGAGTCAGTTACCCCTCCCACCCAATCAGTCGACCTTAGCTGCATGTGGAAGTGACAAAGGTATATAAGGTGAGAACACCAAGAGGCATCTCTCCCACAATTTTGTGCAGCTGTCAGGAGGTCACAGGATCTGCATTTGAGTGTAGCCTTGACATCACAGCCATAAATGTGGGGCACCCACTCTTCTGTAAATAAACCACTACCCTGTGCTATTAAAATAAAATAATGATAATAATAATTTCCAACACCCATGTCCAGCAGCTCAGAACCACCTGTGACTACAGTTCCAGATCCTATGCCCTCTTCTGACCTCCTTATGCACCCACATACATGTGGCATTCACAGAGACACCTACATATAAATAAAAATATACATTAAAAACATTTCTCAGCAGCCATGAGCTTGCAGTTATTCTTGGAGATCAGTTGACAGCTGTAGATCTGTTCCAATTTTTAATGGATTTTAAAAAAAACATTTTTCAGGCTGGAGAGATGGCTCAGCAGTTAAGAACACTGACTGTTCTTGCAGAAGACCCAGCACCCACATGGCAGCTAACAACTGTCTGTAACTCCAGTTCCAGGGGATTCGACAGCTTCTTCTGTCCTCCGCAGGCATTGCACAACACAGGTACACTTACCTACATGCAGGTGATACATGCATACACATAAAAATATAAAAGTAATAAATAAAGTATCTTAAAAAATCATTTCTCTTTATATTTGGCATTCTAGATTACCAGCACATGAACTGAGAACAATTATTTTGTGTGTTGGTTTTCTTTATTTGTATTTCTTGGAATAGAAATTTAGGAAAGCTCTTACCCATTTGGAATAGTTCTCCACTTTTTGTATTGTGCATGTTTGAAACACGATTAGATATATGTTACACTATTTTTCTATAAGCATATTTTAACTTGTTTCATACAGAATACGCCATTTCTCTTACATTTCATTCTGTGTAATTATTCAGATCTAGTTTTCAGTCGTTTGATTTCTACTCAATAACATTTAATGTATGCTTTTAACAATTATATAGTTCTTATCCAAATGTGTCATTTTGACTTTCTTAATGTAAACGTTTTAAGTGTTTTATTCATTAAAACTTTTCACAAATATTTTATATCTGATCATATGAGCTATCTACAGTCTTTAGAGTCTGAATTTAGGATGTTATTTCTGTTTATCCTTATTCGTAATGACTTGTCTATTGATTTGGTGTATTTTTACCAAATTTAATCTGAGGGAATCTTTTTTATGTATTTATTATTTTGTGAGTGCAGTATGCACCTGTCACAGCACATGTGTGGTGGTCAGAGGACAACTTTCAGAAATTGATTCTCTCCTTCTACAGTGGGTTCTGAGAATTGAACTCTGGTCATCCAACTTGCACAGCCAACACTTACCTGCTGAGTCATCTCGCTGACCCAATCTGAGAGAACCTTCAGGGCCTAGGTGCCAATTCCTCAGACATTGTAGCTTCCCAGAATCATGAGACCTTACCAACCTAAGACCACTGGAGATAACTGAGCTTCTTGTCTTTTGGGGTTGGGGATTGAACCCAGGACTTTAAGGACACCATGTTACTGAGGTACAGCCCAACTCATGAGCTCCTTTGGAGGGTCTTGCTTAATACAAGAATCTTTCAGGGAAAACTACAGCTGGTCTCCTATCTATGCACTAACATTGTTCCCATCTCTAATTCCCTCTCTCACTCTCTCTCTCTCTCTCTCTCTCTCTCTCTCTCTCCCTCCCTCTCTCTCTCTTGTCTTTCTCTCCTCTCCTCTCCCACATTTCTCTCTGGTGTGAGGAATTGAACCCAGAACCTCACATATGCAAGGTAGGTAATCTACCATGATTCTATATGCCCAGCCCAATTTTCCTTATTTATGAGCTATCAAATCTTGTCCTTCATGACCCAGTTTTCCTTATTTATGAGCTATTAAAGCTTGTCATTTATGACCTAATTTGTACTATATTTCATAGAGCAAAAATAATAACCTTGGGATAAGGATGTCCCAAAATTATTATAGTATGTATTTCAGCATGATGAATCATATTCAGATGTTATTTAGAGGTGAAATAATCTGAATTAACTTTATTAGTAATCTATTATGTAACCAAATTAACTTTGGAGAGAGAAGGCTCAAAGCAGAAAAAATAATCAGAGATACAAGGGGCATCACAAGATAGGGAAGGAGGTTACTCTCCTGACTACCCAAGGCGATCTTTAATAGAGGATCAAAATATCAAAGAACTGTAATACATTTACATTGAGAGAAATAAAAACCCTATTTTCAGTAAATCCATCTATTTCTCTGTATTTTCCTTTAAGTATTAAATATGTGGGTTATTTTTTACACCTGTGCATGTAGGCGCCTGTGCACAGAGGGCAGAGAATGCCAGCTGTCCTGTTCTATCACTGCTTCATTCCTTTGAGACTCAGTCTCTCCCTGAACCTGGACTTAGGCTGGCAGTCATCAAACCCCAACAATCCTTCTACCACCACCCCCTCCCACAGCAACTACACTGGTTTTCACATAGGCATTTGGGATTCTAATTTAGGTCCTCATACCTGCACCGGATGCACTTACTCACTCAGTGTGCCATCTCCTCAGTCCTAAACTTTTTAATTTTTTGATTTTTAAAATATTAAAAATATTTTATTCTCTCTCCTCTCTCTCCTCTCTCTCTCTCTCTCTCTCTCTCTCTCTCTCTCTCTCTCTCTCCTCTGTAGGTGCACACATGTCACCATGTGCCTGTGGAGGCCACAAGGACAACTGTAGGGTCTAGCCTTTCCCTCCACCTTATGTGGCTTCTGAGGATCAAAGTCAGGTTATTAGACTTACAAGGTAAGCACTTCCACCTGCTGAGCCGCCTTACCCTGTTTTATTTTTAATTGACAAATAACGAGTGTGCATATTTATGGGGCATAATGTGGTACTTGGATACCTAAACACACAGTGTTATTAAATCAAGGTAAGGAACATACCCTTTACCTCAATCATTTATTTCTTTATGATGAGAACATTCAAAATTCTCTCGTCTAGCTATTTTGAAACAAATGTTGTAGTCATATGACTGTGTAATAGGACAGCAGAGCTTTATCCTCCTGACTGCAGCTCTGCACCTGTGGATCACTAGCCCCTGCTTTCTTCTTCAAGAGCTCTCATAATTATAGAGAATATGCAAAGGTAATGGGCTTTTCCTGTAGAAAACTTTCATAGAGTATAAACATTCCCCATATAATATCACAGGACACATACATAACTTCTCACGTAATTTTAAGGGCACACACAGCCTAGCGCACTTCCGGAAGTCTCTAAGGACACGTCACAGGAACAAGGACCCTAATTCAGCACCTGAGTTAAGAGGTGATGTGGACAGTTGAGCTATACGTACATGATTTTCTCAGCTTCTTCAGATTCTACTGAGATCATGACTGTTGGCAGGTCAAAAAATCTCAGTGTTTCTGTCTCTGTGAGCATTATCTCTATATTCTTCTCCAGGTCTTCTTTTGTTATAAGGGTTCCAGGTGTTGTCCTCATAACTCGCACATCTGAAATACATGACTTAATAAAAACCATCTGCTAAATGGCACACTTCTTCCTAGTCACTAAAAATACCACGATGAACCATACACGGCAAGTGCTTTAAATGGCAGTTGATTTAAGCTCTGTGAGGCCAACTGGAACAGCCCATAATTGTGCCTTGCTGACTACAGGTATTAATCCTAGTCTAGTCTCATAACTATGCTCATAACTCCAAGGGCATCCTGTTACATTATATTATCATATTAACAGAGATTTTGAGACAGCTCTGGGTACCACTGAGAAAGGATACAAGGGCATGTGTATTTGTAACACTACACACGCTTTGAGGCTATAGCAAGTTTTTTAAAAAATAGAGTCTACCTCTAATCATCTTCACCAAAAACTAGAAGACTCTCCAAGAGATCTGGTTGACTACAGGAGTAAAATGGGCTCAGTGTTCACACAAATAAATAGTATGCTGAAAAGGACTGGCCAAAACCTTTAGGATGATCAGAGATGCAGGCCTAGGAGAATTTTACTAATGACAGACTTTCAGGTTTGAGTGAATTCGAAATTGTTACAAATAAGAGATCCTTCATGTAGCATATAGTTCAGGGTTCAATATATTGGTTCAATATATTTTTGCTTTTCTTTCTGAGATAGGATCTCACTATATTACCCACTCTGGACTCAAACTTGTGACCCTCCTGTCTCTGTCTCCAGGGTACAGGCATGGCAGGCAGGAACCCATACCAGGCTTCAATACATTTTTCATAACAAAGAAGTAGTAAGCAAGGACTCATGAGACTTTGAGATGGATCAATTTGAGTTGTTTCTGGAAAATAAAACAATATAACACTCTGCAGATACAAAAGCTGCCTCCTCTTAAAGTCCACAATCTAAAAAAAAAAAAAAACCTTACTTAAAGTCTAAGAAAATACAAGTTATACATTAAAAAACACAATCAACATTTGGAATGGTTAAATATAGTAAGGTATACTCATTTATGAATGGGAAATAGTTATAAATGTAATTTTTTTAAACTATGAAAATGTTTGTGCTACCATTCTAAATGACAGAATAGTCCAGAACATGATCTACATTGTGGTTACAGCAATGTAAAATATTCAGATAGAAAAGGCCAGAAATCAGAAATTTTTTAATGATTAACCCTTCATAACACAATAGTTAACTTTAAAATCATCTTTATTATTTGTGGAATAAGAATCTATGAGGCCTTCCTTACTCTGCAATGGGTCCAATACAACTACAATCAAATTGACAAACTCAGTATTCGTTTCTCTCCAGTTGCATTTTATGCAAACCAATGCACTGTATAAGTTCATGTCAGAGTATCCATTACATATTTAATTCGCTGAAACGAGCTAAAGACAGTCTGTGCATAACGTGCACAGACCCTAACACACAAATGAAGCTCCAAGATTTCCCAAGCATAAGCCTCCTTCTGGGTCTTAAAACTGTATGCTCCAGGTACATGCGCTTCTTCCCTAAAATGTATCATTGTTGCTGAATAATTTGTTTTGTTTAAAATTTAAAAATATCGTGTGTACCAAAATCATCCAGAGGTCTTGTTAAAGATTTTCACAGATTAAAAGAGCAATTTTTATTTTAGAATAGTTGGAAGCATAAAGTTGTAGGAATATTAAATTTTGTATACAACCTGCATTCTGCTGTCCCTGTTCTTAACATGACTACACTATACTTAATACAACTAATGAACCAATAACTAGAGTCCACATTTTATTCCAGTTTTCATTTTTAATGTCACTTAAAACGTCATTTTTCTGTTACAGAATGTTAGTCAAAATACCACATTTTAATCATCTTGTCTCTCTAGGCTTTTCTAGACTACGGTAATTTCTCAGACTTATTTTAAAACACCCCGAGGAGTACTGGTCAAGCATTAGAGAATGTGCTTCAATTCAGGTTTGGCTGATGCTAGACGCTGGAGTGAGGAAGCAGAGGGGGTCAAGGGGCGGCATCTTACCACGTATGAAAGCTATAAAAATGATGTATCACTAACATGAATCTTCACCTCCTAGCTGAGGCAGTGTGCCGGGTTTCTGTTTTATTCTTCCCTTCATACTCTGAAGAAAGCCATGATGCAAAGTCCACTCTTGAGAGGATGAGGAGTGAAGCTTCACCTTCTCGAGAGAGAAACATCTACATCTACGTAAATATTAGAATTCTTTTCTACCGGAGTTTATCTGCTCTGACCTCATTATGAATCAGAGTATGGGCCCACGGATATTTAATAGGAGTACTAATTCAGTAGTACACTTTTTGTTGTTGAACTTGTTCTACCTTTGACTAACGGGACTTCTAAAGCCTCTGTGTTGCTGTTACATTCCCGCTCCCCACATTTTTGGTAGGGTTTTGTTCTAGCGTTGTTTACTTTCTTGCTCATGTTTTATATGCTCAAGTCCCCCAAATCTACAGAGCTGTGGTTTCCTTTACTGGAGAGTGTCATGCAAAGCTAGATAACAGCACTCAAATATTTCAATCTGTTACTTATGTAGACAATATGCTTATTATTTATTTGGCAACTGAGGTAAATGTTGATAATGATTTCCAAATGCTGGCTTGTGGATATCAGGAGAGTTTGTCTGCAGGTAACTAACACACAGACACACAGACACACAGACACACAGACACACAGACAAACACACACGAGGCCAGATGGTAAGGACCAAACTCAGAGACTTGCAGACAGTAGGTAAGTGCTCTGCCATTGCGGTATCCTCAGACCTTTCTTCTTATTTATTTTCAAGCACAATTAAGAAATGAATCCTATACAGACTGTGACAAAAATAATCTAGGTTTTCCAAGCAGGATGATTTAATTAAACGAGTAGGGCGATGTCTAGAATTAAATATCACTGAAAATGTACGAAAACTGTAAGATTAAAGACAAAAGCATGTTTTATTACCTGTGAAACTACTCAGTCTTTCTCTTTTGTAAGATGGTTTTTCTAGGTCCTCCGTCATTGATTCAGTTGTTGATATACTCGACTTAGACATGGTACTGCTTCCTAAAACTGACCTTTGAAAGTAATTAACATTGTTCATTTATCCAACGTCCTTGGCGAATGAAAGCACAAATTAGACTACTTACCAGATGGAAAAATCAAATATATTACAGTCATATAAGCAAAACAGATAAAAATACTCTTAAAATATTCATTTTGTCATGTTTTTAAATAAAACATGCAAGTATATTTAGAATAACACGTCAGATCTATGCCTAGAGGGCACCGATGTGTTCTCAATATATATTTTGGACAGACACAGAAAACACAGCCCCCTCTCAGGCTCTTCGCCGTCATTAGCATTTGCAGCATTTTGTTGTTGGTTTTTTTCTGCCTCGGTCTTACAGAACTCTCCTTTCATTCTCATCTGTTTTCTGCTCATTGTTCACATCTCATCTTATTTTGTCCAATTTTGTAAAGGCCCTCCAAAAATTTAATTTAAAGCACAGCTGTATACTTAGAGCAGGCAATAAGTGTAAGAACCCCAAAATAAATTTTCTTAAACATATGATTGTAACATCATCTATAATTTAACATATTTTCTTTTAAGATTTATGGCTTCAACTCTTGATTAGGAATGTCAATTTAATTGGAATATCCTGTTTTACCCAGAAATTCCATGCTTTTGTGTCAAAATTGGAGGTAGGCTCTAGCAGTGTACAATTGCTTTGTGTTTTAAATTAACAGAAATAAACTCCTAGAATAAGGTTTTTCATGCAAGATGGAGGAAAAAGGAAAACAACTTCTTCCCATCAATCAAAGCATTTAAAAAGCCAAGGAAAATGTAAGAAACTGAAGCAAACTGTCTAATGGGAATCTGAAATCAACTGTGATGTTTTGGTCCCTAGGGAAATCTAAAGTAAAATCTATATCTTTTTCACAATTGTTCTGGAATGTGTGCAAGCTCTTCAGCCGAGCTCTCCATATGTGTCTAGTTAAAACCTAAGAGGAACATGCAGGTGGCATGCTAGCATGCTGGATGGAAATGAGAGAAAACTGGAAACTAATGTGTGTACTACATGTATGCAAAAGAAATGGACAGACGATATAGATGGTATAAAAAGAACTACAGACAGAATACTTCACCTTGTAAACTGCCCTATCGTACTAGGATTTATTGTATTCTGATACAGGCCATAGGAAGAAACAAAATCCGATCCAAGTGATCCTTCTTGTGAAGACAATAGTTTATTTGGCTTTGCTGTTCCGACATGTGGATCTGGGTGGTAGAGAGGTCGAGGAGTAACATCAACTCCTTTGTCATCAAATACCTGCAAAAAGTGGTTTTTAAAAATGAAATAACTAAAAAGAGTAGTTTCTATCTGTGTCCTAGAAAACAGAAGTAAGTATAGAAGAAAAATGCTAAGTAGAATGTTCCTGGGGCAAGACAAACAAGAAAAATTGAATGATACAAAATCTTATGCGTGAAAAGTTTAGCGAAGGATCCATTGAAAACACCTTATTCATGTATTCCTATGTACGAGTGAAATATACAGTCATGCATTACTTAACAAAGGGGATACTCTGTCATTGTTAAGAAACACAGAAGGTATAGACGAATCATTTGATATGGCCTCTTGATGCAATCAAAAGACAAGGGGAAAACAAGATGTATACAGCAGTCGACTGCATAACAGCATACTGTTTTTTACAACAAAGTTTTAAAAAGTAATAGTATATTTTAATAACAAAAAGCATAGAACTCAGAAATATAGGAAGATAACTTATCCAGATCAATATTTTGGTCTACATAGTATTGTAAGTATAAGCTTGAAAAAAAAACCATTCTCCTTTTTGTTCATTATTTTTATTTTGTGTGTATGAGCATATTGCCTGCATGTATGTAGGTGCACCCATGTTGTGCAATGTCCACGGAGGTCAGATCCCCTGGAACCTGAGTTAAGGACAGTCGTTGGCTGCCATGTGGGTGCTGGAATTCAAGCCCAGTTCGTCTGCAAGAACAGTCAGTGCTCTTAACCACTGAGCCATCTGTCCAGCCTGAAAAAACTTTTTTCAACACAGCGCCAAGTGAAGCTTGCTAGAGCCAGAGAGGTCTGAGAACATCATCTTTCAACTCAGTGCAGTTATACCAGAAACTCACTTCATATGTATTCTTTAAAAAAAAAAAAAACTTTATTTTTTATGTGTATGCGTATATTGCCTGCGTGTAAGTAGTTGCACCTATGTCGTGCAGGGTGTGAGGTCAGAGAAGGGTGTTAGATCCCCTGGAACTGGATGCCTGCGTGTAAGTAGTTGCACCTATGTCGTGCAGGGTGTGAGGTCAGAGAGAGAGACTAGAGGCTAGAGAGAGTTAACATGGAGTTAGCACCATGTCGGTGCTAGGATTCGATCCTGGATCTCCTACAAGAGCAGCCATCTCTCCAGCCCCTTCCTATATGTTCTTTTTATTTCTTACTCTCCAGTATTTAATTTCCACTGTTGCATATATCTCAGGATGGTTTTGCTTTTCTTTGTATATTGCTCAACTAGATCTTAGGACAGTTGTTTATGTTTGTTATAAGGCTTATTTTTTTTTTTTTTTTGAGACAGTATCTCCTTGTAGTCTCTGCTGGCCTGGAACTATATAGATCAGGCTGGCCTTGATCTCACAGAGATCTGCTTGCCTCTGCCTCCCAAGTGTTGGGATCAAAGGTATGCGCCATCACACCCAGCACAGGAGTTTTTTTTTTTTTAGGTAATGGATACATTAACTAGCTATATTTAATTATTTTGCAATGTATAAACATTTCAAAATATTATAAAGCACCCCATAAATATATACATTAAAATTTAAAAAGAAATAAAAAAGTTATTAAGAAGACTGTGAGAGGAATTTCTGGAGTCCTGATATTTAGTGGGGGGTCTTGGCTGTAATTTTATGTGTGAGTGGCAAGCAATCTTGACTCTCAAGAGGAGCAGTGAAGTGAAAGGATGATTTTGACAGGAGCAAAGCTTCCATTCCTATGAAGAGCTTGAAGGATATTGAATGATGAGTCAAAATGTCATCTTACTTCTCAAGATGGCAGCCAAGGGATGGTTTTACCTTTTCCTTTCCATTCCTCACTAAAAAGGTGACCAGTATAAAAACCCAAGTTTAACCAACCAACATACAGTCATTTTAGAGCCACTAGACGATTTGTGACTGAATATGTGAAGTGGTGGCTGTGTGTTATGTGCTACTGCTCTTGGGAGACATGAATAAACTTCTGCTCGCCCCAGATAAGGAATGAACGACAGACAAAGGAAGCATGAAAAGCACCAAAATCCAGCTCAGTGAACTAATCAGTTTTACTGCAGTCACTTACAGGAGGATGGGTGAGGGGTCACTCATAGGAACAAACATGACTCAAAGACAGCTGAATCCCCAGCATGGGTGACTGCTCACAAAAGCAGGAAACCTGGAGCGCACTGCACAACCTGCAAGTGGATCAACAGGCTGAAGTTTCCTTTCCGGTTAGCTCAGGTGGTCTGAGTATCTTCCAGGAAGCTTGCTGGCCTTTTCTTCGTCCAGGTGGCTCAGCTTGTCTGAGCTCATCTCTCAGTATTCCTGAGGAGGGGGAGGCCTAGTGAACCTGATCAGCTTCAGGGAGTTCCTGAAGCAACTGAGTTGTTTCATTCCTTTAGAAGATCCTACTGTTTACCTCCCTTTTAATATCCTGCATCTTTTTTCTAATACTTTGAACTTTATTTTGGCATTCATTCCCCATGACTCATGCACTTCAACTATTGTTAGTTGTAAAATTTTAATTGAATTTTTGTGTATTTTATACAGAACATCTTAATCAATGTTAATCATCTTTATACCCCCTTCCCCACTGGCACCCTCCCATAGTCCCCACCCCACTGGAATTCATACATTCTGCCATTTGTGTTAAGGCCTATCATGTCAAGTTATGTCCCCAGATGTCCCTCAGTGCAAGTCCATCCACCGAGGTCTAGGCAGCCTATCTAGAGCCCCTCCCTTTAAGGGGGGACTTCTTTCTGCTCCTCATCATCCAGCAGCAATCAGCTGCCGGTAATTCTTTGAATAAGATTGAGGTTTGTTGCCCATTTCCACAGTTCTGGGCTGGGGTTTTGTCTGCCTGAGTTTGCATAGGTCTTGTGCATGCTGACACCTTGTGCATGCTCACAGAGATCTGCCTGCCTCTGCCTCCCGAGTGCTGGGATTAAAGGTGTGAGCCACCACGCCTGGTCTGGCATTGTTTTTTTGAAAAAAAATTATTTTATGTATATGAATGTTATGCCTGTGTGTATGTTAGTGCACCCATATCATGAATGTCTGCTGAAGCCAGAAGAGTACACTGGATTCCCTCGAACTGGAGTTACATGTGGCCACTGGGGGCAGCCACAGGACCTGAATGGATTACCATGAACCCAGGCTTCCATGCACCTGAGTGCTGATTGTCTAGGCAGCTCTACTTTGATTCTCATACTCAGAACTACAACTGAATGTTTACAGAAAAGTGAACAATAAAATGACTAGAATATAGCAGTTCAGCAAAATATAATGAGCAAGATAACATTATCACCATAGTATGCCTTCATGGGAAATCGACATGTCTCCTGAGAAACTAGGGGAGACCGGCATCCAGAGATAACTCCCCAGCAAGCATTCTTGCATAAACTTTCTCAGGAGACAAAGCTCTCCAGACATACATGCTCAAGGTTCAGCTTAATTCACCGACTATATTTTTAAAGCCATCAGAACACTATTTCACAGTGCTTTCAGTTGTGGACAGTTGTTAGCTCCCATGTGAGTGCTGGGAGTCAAACCCAGGTCCTCTGCAAGAGCAGCCAGTGCTCTTAACCACTGAGCCATCTCTAGAGCCCTCTATAAGGCAATCTTTACTGGACCATCATCTCCATATATTACCCCCCCTTTTTGTTTTTGTCTTTTTGAGACAGGATCTCCCTGTAGCCTCAGCTGGCCTGTAACTTGCTATGTAGACCAGGCTGGCCTTGAACTCCCAGAGATCCGCCTGCCTCTGCCTCCCGAGTGCTGGGATTCAGGCGTGCGCCACCGCCCACCTTACTTTCCCTCTTATCCCTACACCTTTTTGTCTTTCATCCGTAGTCCTTCCTCTTAACTTCTCAACTATAACCTCCCATACCTCTACCAATCTCTGGATCTATGGACCCTAACAGTCTCCCAGTGTTCCTCTTTAGTTACTTTACCCCAACCCCCTCAGATTTTTTGTCATTATTTTCAAAGCCAGTCTAATGCTCATCCTTATTCTTGCCACACTATTTTCCTCCCACTTCTAATCTCAGATTTTACCCTTGGTTGTTTCTCCTGCAATAGTTATTGAAGTCAAGGGCCACTATTATTAATTGGCTAGTACAACATTTGTACATGTGGGAACATCAAGCAGCTCTGATTGCTCTCACAGTTAATATCCTTAAAAAAGAATAATATAGTTTACACCAGGCACTCAGCTTCTGGACTGAGGAACCATTTTCTGAACTGTAAACTGAACTCTACCACATCCAAGTCCCATATGACCATAGCAAATACCTTAACTGAAAGAAGATAGCTGATAAAAATAATAATAAATAAAGCCAAAAAATACTTAAATTCCAATGCAGTAACAGAAGGAACACGAAAAAGCAAGACAACTCCTTGAGAAATGACCGATCCTGCAGTAATGGCATCTAACCAGAGTGAGTTAGACGAAATCCCAGACAGAAAACTAAAACAAATAATTTTATGTATGTTCAAAGAAGCAATGAGCTGTGGATTGAGAACACAGACAGAACAAAGAAGGAAGGTGCCGTGATACGTGAAATAAGAACTCAACAGACACAAAGAATGGAGAAAACACCACCGGAAATTCCAGAAACAAAAAATTTAAGTCAAACAAAAAGCTCTGTGAAAAGTTCCACGAGCAGAACAGATTGAGGAGAGGACAGAACATCTGAGCTTAAAGAAAAGGTGGAGGAAGTTGGTCAAACAAGGGCAAAGATAAAACAGCAAGAATTGACATTCAGAAAAGACAAATGTGCAGATAAAAGGCCTATAAAGCAAAAAAAAAAAACCAACTAGTTCTAAAGACATAAA
>NW_008336313.1:2032499-2033830 GCF_000622305.1 Nannospalax galili | reverse complement strand
ATAAATTTTATATTTATTTTATGTGTATGAGTGTATTGCCTGCGTGTATATAAGTGCACCTGTGTTATGCAATGCCTGTGGAGGTCACAAGAGGATGCTGGATCCCTTGGAATTGGAGTTAATGGATAACTGTTAGCCACTAGGTGGGTGCTGGGAACCAAACCCGGGACCTCTGCAAGAGCAGGCAGTGCTCTTAACCACTGAGTCATCTCTCCAGTCTCATAAGTACATATTTAAAAGAATTATAACAGAAATTTTCCCAGGGGTAGAGAAAGAAATACAAATACAGACACTAGGGGCAATGCTGGGGGATTACTATACCAGATTTTAAACTGTATTACAGAGCTATAGTCATAAAAACAACATGGTACTGGCACAGGAATAGACCCATAGATCGATGGAACAAAATTGAAGACGTAAATATGAGTACATGCAATTTCAACCACCTGATATTTGACAAAGGGGCCAAGAACATTCACTGGAGAAAAGACAGCATGTTCAGCAAATGGTGCTGGCAAAACTGGATCTCCACCTGTAAAAGATCCACTTGTAGAAGAATGAAACTAAACCCCTATCTTTCACCCTGCACAAAAGTCAATTCCAAATGGCTCAAAGACCTCAATGTAAAGCCTGAAACTCTGAAACTCTTAGAAGAAAACATTGGCAATAACCTACAAGATATAGGTGTAGGAAAGGATTTTCTAAACTGGACATCAATTGCCCAGGAAACAAGGTCAAGAATCAACAAATGGGATCTTATTAAACTAAAAAGATTCTGTACATCAAAAGAAGCAACCAAGGAAGTGAAGAGAAAAACGTACAGAGTGGGAGAAATCTTCACCATTGACACATCTGACAGAGGTTTAATATCCAGAATATATAACAAAATCATAAAACAAAGAATCAAGATTAGTATAGCAGTTTGGGTCTCAGCAGACCGCCAGAGAGTGCGGAGTTTTGGCCTCCCTCTGGCCTCCATCTAACAGAACTAAAAAGATTCTGTACATCAAAAGAAGCAACCAAGGAAGTGAAGAGAAAAGCACACAGAGTGGGAGAAATCTTTACCATTGACACATCTGACAGAGGTTTAATATCCAGAATACATAACAAAATCATAAAACAAAGAATCAAGATTAGTACAGCAGTTCGGATCTCAGCAGACTGCCAGAAAGTGCGGAGTTTTGGCCTCCCTCTGGCCTCCATCTAACAGGGGGCCTGAGAACCCAGGGGACTGCCTGAGAGCCCCTGGATTCTGCCTCCAGGAGATGGTGAGCTTCCCCTGATTGTGCCATACCCATCCCCCTACCTGGGATTTTGTGAGGCCCCTCCCA
>NW_008336313.1:2031539-2032221 GCF_000622305.1 Nannospalax galili | reverse complement strand
TTGAGAGCCCCCTAGAGATAACCCAGGACACTGAATTTAAAAGGACAATCATAAACATGATCAAGGAATTCAACGAATTTAAAGAACACATAAAGAAACAAATCAAAGAACTGAAAGAAGATAGGGATAAACTTCTAACTGAATTCACAAAAGATATAGAAACATTGAAGAAAACTCAGGCTATGAAGAAGGAAGTACAAAACTCGATAAGCCAACTTGAAACAACAGGGGAACGCCACACCGCTAGAATGAATGCAATGGAAAACAGAGCACCAAGACTGGAAGATAAAGTGGACAAACTAGACCACTCAAGCAAAGATTATGAAAAATGTAAGAAATCACAAGAATGGAATATGCAGGAATTGTGTGACACCATAAAAAGAACAGACTTATGAATCATAGGCATACAGGAATGAGAAGAATCCCAAGATAATGGCATGGACCAGATCTTCAACAGAATTGTGGAAGAAAATTTCCCAAAATTAAAGAAAGACATGCCCATACAAATACAAGAAGCATATAGAACACCAAACAGAAAGGACCAGAAAAGAAACTCCATGGCACATCATAGTAAAAACACTACACGTACAAAACAAACAGACAATTCTGAAAGCTGCAAAAGAGAAACAACAAGTCACATAAAGGTACTGGACAGTCAAACAATCTTGAAAAAGATGGTGAT
>NW_008336313.1:2030630-2031229 GCF_000622305.1 Nannospalax galili | reverse complement strand
CTTAATACATGTCCACAAAACCAGCCCTTCAAAGAATACTTGAAGCAATAAGGAGAACAGAGAGAGAAACAACTGTAACCCAGGGGCAATGAAAGAAAATAAATAAAGGTATAATCTAGGAAACACAAAATTAGACAGAGAACACAAACAACAATAAAAATGATGGCAACTAGTACATATCTTTCAATAATAACCTTAAATATCAATGGACTGAACTCCCCAGTCAAAACACACAGGCTAAGTGAATGGATTAAGAAATAAAATCCATCTTTTTGTTGTCTGCAAGAAACCCATCTCACCTTCAAGGACAGGCAATACCTTAAGGTCAAAGGATGTAAAAAAAAATTCCAAATAAATGGTACTCAGAAAAAAGCAGGAGTTGCAATTCTAATGTCTGTCAAAATAGACTTCAAACTAAAACTCATCAGAAGAGATAAAGAGGGCCACTTCATTCTGAACAAAGGAATAATAAACCAAGAAGATATTACAATCATGAACATATATTCACAAAACTCTGTTGCACTCAACTTCATAAAAAAAAAAAACCACAGGATTTTAAGACCCAGATTAATCCCAACTCATTAATAGTAGGGGACTTC
>NW_008336313.1:2028975-2030463 GCF_000622305.1 Nannospalax galili | reverse complement strand
AAAAACGGGGCCAAAAAAAAAACCCAAAAAAAAAAAAAAAAAAAAAAAAAAAAACCCTAAAATAATTCCATGCATTATTCTATTGCACCACAAAGCAATAAAGCTCAAAAACAACACTGAACAAAGCCCTAGGCACTACATGAATTTATGGCAATTGAACAACACGCTCCTAAACAATGAGTGGGTGAAAGAAATTAAGAGAGAAATAAAAGAATTCCTGGAATTCAATGAAAGGCCAATAACCAAGAAGATATTACAATCCTTAACATATATGTACCAAACTCTGGTACACTGAAATTCATAAAATCAACACTACAGGACTTTAAGACACAGATTAACTGTAACTCAGTAATAGTAGGGGACTTCAATACTCCACTGTCTCCATTAGACAAATAACAGGACATAGGCTTTATCCCAGAGATGCAGGGATGGTTCAATATATGCAAGTCAATAAATGTCATTAATCATATAAATGGACTCAAAGACAAAAAAAACACATTGTCGTCTCAACAGATGCAGAAAAGGCTTTTGACAAAATTCAGCATGCATTTACGTTCAAAGTCCTAGAGGGAATTGGACTGGAGGGAACATACCTCAACATAATTAAAGCTATGTACAACAAACCCACAACCAATATCATTCTAAACAGAGAAAAACTAGAAGCATTCCCCTTAAAACCAGGAACCAGACAAGGATGTCCACTATCTCCACTCCTTTTCAACACAGTGCTTGAAACTCTTGCTAGAGCAATAAGACAAGAGAAGGAAATTAAAGGAGTACTAATTGGAAAAGAAGAGGTCAAACTATCACTTTCTGCACATGATATGATACCATACCTAAGAGATCCCAAAAGTTCCATCAGAAAACTCCTAGAACTGATCAACACTTTCAGTATAGTAGTAGGTTATAAAATCAGTCTACAAAAATCAGTAGCCTTTCTATACACCAATAAAAAAATGTCATTAATCATATAAATGGACTCAAAGACAAAAAAAACACATTGTCCTCTCAACAGATGCAGAAAAGGCTTTTGACGAAATTACATGGTAATCTCAATCGATGCAGAAAAAGTCTTTGACAAAATTCATTATGCATTCATAATAAATGTCCTAAAGGAAACCATATACAACAAACCCAAAGCCAAGGTCATTCTAAATGGAGAAAAATTAGAAGCATTCCCATTAAAACTAGGAAGCAGACAAGGATGTCCACTATCTCCACTCCTTTTCAATACAGTGCTTGAAATTCTTGCTACAGCAATAAGACAAGAGAAGGAAATTAAAGGCATACTAATTGGAAAAGAAGAGGTCAAACTATCGCTTTCTGCACATGATATGATACCATACCTAAGAGATCCCAAAAGTTTCATCAGAAAAATCCTAGAACCAATCAACACTTTCAGTAGAGTGGCAGGGTATAAAATCAGTCTACAAAAGTCTGTAGCCTTTTTATATACCAATAACAAGCAATCAGAGAAAGAGTACATGG
>NW_008336313.1:2018888-2028545 GCF_000622305.1 Nannospalax galili | reverse complement strand
CAAGGTTGACTAAGTTCCAGGGGACTATGGAACATCTCTCAAAATGTCCTGTAACTGTGGTGAGTCACCTGTCCTCCTGTTCAGGGAGGGCATGGAGACCCCACGAGATGGACTTGAACCAGTGTCCAGTCTACAAAGAGAAGGGTCAACTCAGAGGAAACATCTCATTTAGGCTTCCAAGGGAAGCCAGCCATGGTCCAGCAGGGCCTTTGACTTATCTTCACATAGATGGAACTGGTAAAAGAAAAGAGCTAGGGGCTCCTCCCAAGCCCATGTGACTTCTGAGGAATAGATCCTCCAACCACCTGAAGAGTAAAAATAAATTAGTTAATTTGGGCCAACTGTACAGTAACAACCATGTTTGTTGCTGCTCTTTTCACAATAGCTAAGAGATGGAAGCCCTTCAATTGACGAGTGATTAACAAAAATGTGGTATATTTAGACAATGGAGTTCTATTCAGCAGTAAAAAAAGATGAAATAATGAAATTTGCAGATAAATGGATGGATCTAGAAACTGTTATACAAAGTGAAGTGACAGACTCAGAAAAACAAACGATATATGTTCTCCCTCATATGTGGCTCCTAGCACCAAATCCTTTTAAATTCCAGGTCTTGTTAATAAGATAATGCTATACAGCAGTCCCTTCTGCAATCACTTTTGTGCCCCGTACCCACATGCCGCCATCTCAAACAATGGTATGCCTCTTCACACCCTGTGGAGCCTGCAGGACGCAAGGGCATCCACTGGCCATTCTAGCACCCCCCTACAATTGGGCTTGTTGACGGTTGTGCTCACTCATTAAAGGAGGGCCAAGCAGTGTCACTGGACCCCTACTGGAGACTGGAGAATGGCTGGGGGTGCCAACAACACAGTGGACAGTAACAGGGATGATGAGTATATGGGCTCCAGTGGGGGGGGGGTTATGAAAAGTGGGTATATAGATGCATAAGATTGTTTGGGATGTTCTGTATGATATACACGCACAAAAAAATCAACATATAAAAAATCAAAAAGTGCTGTGTAAAGACTTTCCGGTGTGCATACCCTCAGGTCATAATACACCTCAGCAACCCCTCAGTTATCTCAAAGCCTTTGAGGGAGAACTGACACCGATTCTAACCACTCCAACAGCTATCAAAATACCTAAAAGCAAATCTTGAATCCATCACTCTGGCGTTCAGCCTTGGAAGATAAAAGAAAAATGAGGAGGAACCCAACAGAGGGATGCTTTTAGAAGCCCTTGTCAAGAAATTCCAATGGACTCTCATATGAACATTTGAAAATTGTCCTGTTCTGACTTTTTTCTAGTACCTTGTCTAGAACCTGTAATGCTAATTACTCCTGCCTTTACTCCTCTGTCACATCTCCTATTTACAATTAAGGACTTTCTTTTCCCCTTAGAGATAAGAGTTATACAATTTGGGAGTCTTTTAGGTAGACTCACTGAAAGGGTACTCCAATTGTCTCACTCTGCATCCCTGTTCAGCATGGAAGAAGCCAGAGCGGTCTGCATCCGTATTCCCTCTCGGCAATTTGGGTAACCCCTTCCGAGGATGGCATGATAAGAATAGATTAAAGCTATAATGAAATGCTTCTTCTAATCATGTGATTATTAGATTTTTTTTAAAGCTAAAAAAATCCAAAGCCTTTTTAGATAGATGATAGATAGATAGATAGATGAGAGAGAGAGAGAGAGAGAGGAGCCAAACATTACAAAATCAACAAAATGACCGGTAATCAATGTATATCTTTCAATAACAACGCTGAGTATTAATGGCTTCAATTCCCCAATCAAAAGACATGGACTGGTAAATCAAATGAAAAAGCAGGAATGGGGGCTATAGAGATGGCTCAGCTTTTAAGAGCACTACTGCTCTTGCAGAGGACCCTGGTTCAGTTCCCAGCACACACATTGTGGCTGACAATTGTAACTCCAGGGAATCAATGCCCTTTTCTCCTTAGGCACCAGGCACCTGCATACATGGAAACAGGCAAACACTCATACATATAAAATCAGTATTTTTTTAAAGGCAGGAAAAATCTATTTCCTGTCAAAAAAAAAATGCACCTAACCACAAAAGACACTACTTTAGGATGAAAGAATAGAAAAAAAGTGTCCAAAGAAAATGGACCTAGGAAACAAGCAGATGTTGCTGTTCTAATGTGACAAACAGGCCTCAAACCAAAACTAGTGAGAGGACATAAAGACAGTCACTTCATACTGATTAAGAGAACAGGTATCAGGAGGACATTATAATTCTAAGCATACACACCTGGCACACAGGTGCACCCAATTTCATGAAGCAAATACTATTACATATAGAGTCACAAATCCACCCTAATAAAATAGTAGTGGGTGGCTTCAATACCGCACACTCACCAACTGATAGGTTTTCCCAACAAAAAAAATAAACAGAGAAATCGGTGAATTACAAGACACCATAGACCAAATGGACTTAACAACTGCCAAACATTGCAGAATACACATTCTTCTCAGCAGCCCATGGGATTTTCTCCGAAATAGATCATATATTAAAACGTAAAGCAAGTTGATGGGGCTGGAGAGGTGGCTTAGCAGTTAACCACACTGACTGGTCTTGCAGAGGACCCGGGTTCAATTCCCAGTACCCACATGGCGGCTATGAATTGTCCATAACTCCAGTTCCAGGGGAATCCGACGCTCTCTTCTGACCTCCACAGCACTGTACGACACGGGTGCACTCACATACATGCAGGCAATACCCTCATACACAGAAAATAAAAATAATAAATAAAATATTTTAAAAAAACATAAAGCAAGTTTCAACAAAGACAGGAAAATTGAAATAATTCTTTGAATTCTATCTGATCACAATGGAATATAACTACAAATCAATAGTAAGAAAAATCCTAGAACATACACAACCCCATGGTGATTAAATATCACAACCCTGAGTGATGAATGGGTCCTTGAAGAAACCAAGAAAGAAATAAAATATTCGTAGAATCAAATGAAGGTGAAAAATACAACATACCAAAACCTTTGGTATATAATGAACGTGGTCCCAAGAGGAAGCTATAGCTCTAAGTGCTTACATTAAGAAATCAGAGATACATCTTAAAGCTCTGGGAAAGGAAGAACAAGTCAAACCCCAAGTCAGTAGATGACAAGAAATAACTGACACCAGGGCAGAAATTAATGAAATGGAAACAAATACAAAGGATCAATGAAATAGAGAGAAGACCCAAATTAGTAAAGTTAGAGTTGAAAAGGAAGCCATTAAAACAGATACCAATGAAATTCAAAACACTATCAGGTATTATCTGGAAAATACCTTTACCTGGGGAAGGGTGAGGGAGGTTAGACAGGGAGACAGAAAAGAGAGATAAAATAAAGCTTAGGTGGTATGAAAAACCAGAGGAAAATGTATTAACTCAAAACCTACTGAAAATACACATAGACTATCTGAACATGAGTACATGTGTGTACCCAAAGAACATGTAACAAGAAACAGTGCTAGACAGGAGAAACGTCCCTTCAAGCCTTCATGTTGCTGGTAAGGGACTAACAAGAGACTCTCAAAACAACACAGGCTATTGTCACAGCCCTTGATTACCACCCAGAACTTGAAGGCCCTATTGCTGAAGACAGTACATACTTGGCACACAGGACTTTGAGCAATGCAGCTGGAACTGACTTGGATGCCTCTTCCCTGAAGATTAGCTTTCATAGTTCTAGAGGATACTAGGCAAGCTCCTAAGAGAAAAAAGCAATCAATGGTCCAACTCCAGCTTCAAAGCCCAATAACCACAAGACCCACACAGCAGGCTATAGCAGCATAGTAGTGGCACTTTCATCTAGGGCTGATCAGCAGCTGTCTAATTGGATTTAAAGCCTCTCAATGGGAGGGGACTCATGGGTGGCCCTGTAAACATCGTCAAAATACACTTGGCTGGAGAGGTCAGAGATCCTAGAGAAAACCCTATCTCTGGCACATCTCTAGACAAATGAAATTTCTAACTATGCTAAATATGGATCCATATAGCCATATATTTATAGACAAGTAATACCACACACCACTCATCAAAGAAGCTTCTTTTTGCAACAAATGCAAGCTATGACAGAGTTCTACAACTGGTCACACACAGAGACTATGTGTCTGAGAGAAGCCCAGCCCTAAGTGACACATCTATAGTGAAATTTCTACACCTAAGGCTCATGGAACATAGTGGAACAGGGGGTAGAGAGAATACTAGTGCATCCCTCAGCTCTCACCAGTAAAGTTTCCTCATGCAACAGAGTGTGATGCACACAGAAGGCCACAACTGGCCAAGGTGTAGAGAGAATAAGAGACTGCAGAGTGTGTTTCCCTTGATAGGACTCCTATATCAAACCTCACCCATGGCTCAGGGACTATTGTGGAAAAGGGGGCGGAAGATTATAAGAGTCAGGGTTGTCATATGAACGTTTCCCTTGATAGGACTCCTATATCAAACCTCACCCATGGCTCAGGGACTACTGTGGAAAAGGGGGCGGAAGATTATAAGAGTCAGGGTTGTCATATGAACATAAGGAAAGAGTCTTCCAGGCCTCTGTGAACTTGCTCATGAACTTACAGCAAAGGTGACAGCATGCATAAGACCTGTGCTGAGTCAATTATCCAAAAACCCAGTATAGAACTGGGAAAATGGGCAGCAGGCCCCGACCTTAGCCAAGGAATTATAGGCATCTGATTACCTCTGGATGAGGGAGAGTTGATCTTTAAGGGAGTGACTCTACATAGGCTGACTACACTCAGTGGATGACTTTGCACCGAGGGACATCTGGGTACAAAAGCTTGACTGGATAGACCTTAACATATAATACAGAATGCATGAAATCTGGGAGGGGGCTATGGGGAGTTTGGGGGGTCTAAAATAAATTTTAATATGGTTAAGATTTATTTTATGAAATGCACAAAACCTCAGTAAAACAGTCATTGAAAAGAAAATACATATTCCACTAAACTGGAAAATCTAAATGAAATGGATGATTTCTAGGTGTATATGACTTACCAAAATTAAACCAAGACATGATAAACAATTTGAACAGATTGATAAAAAGAAGTGATGCTGGAAGAGTAATTTAAAGTCTCCCAACTAAAAAAGTCCAGGCCTAGAGGCATTTGTTTGTGATTGTTTTTCTTCATTTTATTTTACTTATCATTATCTGCTGTATTTTAAGACAGGGTCTCACTATGTAGCCCTGGCTAGCCTGGAACTAGCTATGTAGAGTAAGCTGGCTTCTAACTCACAGAGATCCACCTGCCTTTGCCTCCCAAGTGCTGGGATTAAATGGGTATGCCACCATGCCTGGCCTTTCACTTGTGATTTTAATCAGACCTTCAAAGAATTGACAGCAATGCTTCTTAAACTCGTCCATAAAATAGAAAAGAGAGTAGTACTATCGCTCTCTTTCTATGAAGCTAGTAGTACCTTGATACCAAAAGCAATAAAGACACAGCAACAACAGAAACATTACAGGGGCAGGAGAGCTGGTTCAGTGGTTAAGAGTGCCTACTGCTCTTACAGAGGACCCAAGTTCACTTCCCAGCACCACCTGTAACTCTAGTTCCAGGAGAATCCAATGCCTCTGGCCTCTGCAGGCACTCGCTCTCACAAGCCCATAACCATATACACAATCACACATATAATTAAAAATAAAATCTTTTAAACATTATAGACGGGTTGGATAGAGCACTCAAAGGTTAAGAGCACTAGTTGCTCTTGCAGAGGACCTGGGTTTGGTTCCTAGCACCCACATGGCAGCTAACAACTGGACATAACTCCAGTTCCAGGAAATCTAACACTTTCTTTTGACCTTCAAGGGCACTGTACCCATGTACAATAGTACACTTACATGCATGCAAGAAAAACACATAAAATAAAAATAAATAACCAAAATTTTAAAAATGACGGTCCAATTTCCCTAATGAACTTAGATGCAAAAATTCTCAAAATACTTGCAAACTGAATTTAAAAATGTATCAAAAACATCATTCACCATGATCAAGTTGGGTTTATTCCAGAAATGCTAGGATGGTCCAATATACATAAATCAATACATCTTAAAATTACATAAATGGACTCAAGAACCAAAATCACATAACCATCTCAACAAGTATGGAAAAGACTTCTGACAAAATCCAGCATCCCTTCATGTTAAAAGTCATGAAGAAATCTGAAACAGAAGAAACATATCTCCTCATAATAAAGGTTATATATGAGAAACCTCTAGCCAACATCATGTTATATAGAGAAAACTCGAAGCATTCTCACTAAGATCAGGGACAAGACAAGGGTGTCCACTCTTGTCACTCATGTCCAATATAATGCTTAAAGTCCTAGCTAGAGTGACAGACAAGAGAAGCAAGTCACAGGGAACAAATAGGAAAGGAGGAAGTCAGAGAGTATTTGCAGATGATATGATTCTATAAGTGAGACCCTAAAGGCTCTTCTAGAAAGCTCTTGGTACTGCTAAGCACTTTCAGCAAAATGGCAGGATACAAAATCAACACACAAAAAGCATTAGCCTTCTTATATACCAATGGCAAGAAATCAAGGCAACAATCCCATTCACAATAGCCTCAAAAACAAACAACAGCCGGGCATGGTGGCACACGCCTTTAGACCCAGCGCTCAGGAGGCAGAGGCAGGTGGATCTCTGTGAGTTTGAGGCCAACCTGGTCTACATAGCTAATTCCAGGTCAGCTGGGGCTATCTCAAAAAGACCAAAAAAAAAAACAAAAAAAAAACCATAAAAACCTTGGAATAAACCTAGCCAAGGATGTGAAAACTTCTATAATAAAACCTTGAAGAAAGAAAGAGGACACTAGAACACAGAGACCTTCTGTGTTTGTAGGTTGGGAGAGTCACTGCTGCGAAAATGGCTATCTTACATAGCAATCTACAGATTCAATGCAATCCCAATCAAACGTCCAGTGATGTTCTTCACAGAAATAGGAAAAGCAACCTTCAAATTAATGTGGAAGCACAAAAGACTCCAGATAGTCAAAGCAATCTTGAGCAAAAAAAGACTATTGTTGAAGGTACCACCATAGCCAATTTAGAGCCGTATTATGGTAATAAAAACAGCAATAGTGCTGGCCAGAACAGGCAGAGATCAGTGGGATAGGGCAGAGGACTAAGACACAAGGCAATGCAACTATAGCTACCTGATTTTTTTTTTACAAAGATGCTGAAAATACACACTGGAGAAAAGTTATCTCCTTCTACAAATGGTACTGGGAAAACTAGATAGGTGCACATAGAAGATGAAACTAATTCACCCCACACAACACAACTCCAAACAGATCCAGGACCTCAACATAAGACCTGAAACTCTGAAACTGCTAGAGGAAAAAGTAGAAAGTTCACTTCAAGACAGAGGTGTAAGGGGGCTGGAGATGTGGCTCTTACAGAGGAACCGGGTTCAATTCCCAGCACCCACATGGCGGCTAACAACCATCTGTAACTCCAGTTTCAGGGGAATCCAATCGCTTCTGACCTCCACAGGCATTGCATGACACAGGTGTACTTACATGAAGGTGTAACACTCATACACATAAAAAAAAAAAGATAGAGGTGTAAGTAAGGACTTTCTCAACAGGACCCTAACCGCTCAAGAAATAAGGCCAATAATCAAAAAATGGGATCTCATAAAATTAAAAACTTTTGTTCAACAAAGGAAATTTTCGGCAAGTGAAAGAGATAGTCTGAGGATGAATGAAATGCCCTTATGGAAATGCACTATTTTGTAAGCTTATTAAAATATGTAATTTTTTTTCAAAAAGGAGTTTGAACACAGGTATCCTGCATAGATGCAATATGCTTCCCCTAGAAGACATGACGTTTTTAAATAAAAATCCTCCTGCCAGGTGTGGGATACCTCCCTATGAGTTATTATTAGGGAGGCCACAGAGGCCCCCAAATAACACAGGCTATTGCTATTGCTTTGGATGCTCATCAAAAGCGTTTGTTAAGACCCCATTGCTGAAGACAATACTCTTTGGTTGCAAGACAGAGAAATGAAATTGCAACTAACTTCTTCCCTGCTGGCTAGTTTTCATAGTGCTTAAAGAGTTAGGTATAAGCCACTGGAGGAGGAAAAAGTCATGCTTGGTGTTACCCACCATAGAACCCTGAAGGCTACAATACCAACCCTCCAGGCAAGATGTGCTCACTGGTACAAGAGGCATGAAGGTTATGAGGGTAACTACTTTCTGACCGGATTTGAGACCTACTCCCCAGGACGGAATTCATGCATGGTATTATAACAATCAAAAGCCCACAGGCCCTAGGCCAGAATCTACTACAGCTGTTTGGCTAAATGGACATATTTCAAACTATATTCTAAACATCTACGCTTGACCCATAGACTAGTGCTGCTCTCAACCTTGGCCAGAGATGTATCTGCAGTGGGCAGTAGTTAATGCAGAGACTCATGACTGGTCAAAGTGCTAAAAATCAGTGACTGTGGGTACTCAGCCCTAAATGGGACACCTATATTTTCCCCTCCCCAGGCTCAGGGAACATTGTGGAAGAAGGGTGGAAAGCCTATGAAAAGGCACAGGGTGGGGAGGAATGCTGTGAAATGCTGTTTTCTGGACATGGCATGGTCACTGCACTCATGAACTCCCTGCAGGTGTGGCTACCTGTACAAGGTCAAGCCAACGTTCCACCAGCCAGAATTAATAAGACTGAGTGGGCTACCCCCAAAAGGGGGTAAAGGTGTGATGGAGATGTGTTAGGGGATGTCTGGGGGAGTGGGAGGGAGGAGATGGGGGTAGGATATGACCAAGATACATTGTATACATATATGAAGTTTCAAGTAAATAAAATGTATTCTAAGTAAACTGCTAAGTGGTGTCGCACATCTTTCATTCTAACAGAGGCAGGAGGAATTCTGAGTTTGAGGCCAGCCTGGTCTCCATAGTGAGTTCAAGGTCAGCCAAGGCTAGATAGTGAAATCATGTCTCAAAAACAAACAAAACACCCCAAAATAAATATTTCATTTAATATTTTATTAATATTTCCCAACTTATTTTTGGCTCAGTTTTATTCCTTTCAATTACAGAATCTGACATATATAAACATGCAGTTAAATAAAATAAAGCAAATAGTCTTACAATCACCAATAAAGGAAAATATTAAAAGGTGATAGCACCCTAGAGCCATTTCTGACCTTGGCCCCAACTGTACCAAAGCTTTCTCTCTCCTCCAGTGGTGATCACTAACTTTACGTTAGTAGTCTTTTCATTCTCCCTATTAATAGTCTTATTAAGTACACATCTTTAAAAGTTTTAAACATTTTTATAGAGAATGTACATACAAAAAAGTACACACAAACTTAGTGGATTCTCAAACCAAACACATTGTTGTGCTCAATACCTCAGATTTACAAACACAGAACTAGCAACATTCCAGAAGTTTCTTTCATAAAGTTACTATCTTCCATCAAAAATAATAATTATCAGCCGGGCATGGTGGCTTACGCCTTTAATCCCAGCACTCAGGAGGCAGAGACAGGCAGATTTCTGTGAGTTCAAGGCCAGCCTGGTCTACATAGTGAGTTCCAGGATAGCTGGGGCTACCGGGAGACCCTGTCTCAAAAAGACCAAAATAATAATAATAATAA
>NW_008336313.1:2009078-2018743 GCF_000622305.1 Nannospalax galili | reverse complement strand
AAAAAAAATGCATGGACTGTAGTCTGGGTACTGTTTTCTTGTGTTCAGTGTTGCACACGTGAGGTCAATTTGTACTGTTAACTATATACAGTAACAAAGTACTAATTTCATTGCTGTATAGTGTTTCACTACGTGACTGTATCACATTTATCTATCCATGAACATCTGTGTATTTCCCAATTTGTTTTGGTGATTTCAAACAGTGATGCAGGGCTGCTGCTCAGTGGGTAAAGGTACTGTACCCACTGAGCACCAGCTGTCAGGCTGACCCCAAGTTGGATCCACGACCCACATGATGGGAGAGAACCAGCCCTTGTCTTTCTCTGACCTTCACATGAGCACTGTGGTACTCATGCACTACACACACCACCACCACCATCACCACCACCACCTCCACCACCACCACCAAATAATGCTATGACTACTGTTGCATATAATATGCTCATCTTTATGAATTTTGTTGGATATAGAGGAACTTCTGGGTATCAGATTATACACATGCTCACTTTTAAGGCACTGCTGAAGTTTTCCCACATGGTTCCCATCAGCAGTATCTGAGGTTCTGATTGTTCCAGATTTTTGTCAACACTTCATAGTTCCCATGTGTGTCAATGAAACTTGTTTGGTTTTGAAATTTTTAGAGTAATACATTTCATTATCTGGCAGCCTTTGTTCAACAATGTTTCATGTTTTTCCATGTTTTTCTATAAAAAGTTTGTCATTCACTTATTAGTGACTAGTCATCAATCGTATTTTAAATTGATTGTTTTATTTTTATGAATTGTATCCAGGTTTTAGTCACACTGAAAATTGCTTTTATGTAAATTGCCTTTATGTAAAAGTATCTTCATGCACATTATCATGAATGTGCAGATGTGGTACAGGTGAGGGTGAGGCAAAATGATTAAATAACAATATATTTCAAATTATTCACAAAAACTTCCAGTACTCCCAGCAGTGCGGCAGCTATTGTTGCTCTGCAGTCCCTAACAGGTGCAGTGAGGTTTGCATATTTAAGGCAGTTTGATCCAGGTGTGGCAAGTGTTTTGTTCTTAGTTCCCTTTCCATAAAGTTCACTCTCTTCCTTAGATTCATTTCCACTTTGTTTCCTGCGGAGCTGGAGACGTGAGGCAAGCACTCACCACTGAGCTACATCTCCAGCTCCTGCTTCTGTTTTGATTTCCTGTTGTGGCGTGGTGACAAGCCCTCTGCATGTGGCCTTTGGGGAATATTCATAATCCAAACCATAATACTTTCATTATTCGGTCCTCCATTAGGTGTTCACTACTGATGCCTGCTTTTACACATAAGTTTTAAAGAAGCTTCCACGCTTAGTTCCACTCTAATATTCTATCAGTAATAAGTTATGGTAGACACTGCCAATATTGTGCCTAAGGAACAGGGTTAAGAACTTAAAATCGGCTTGTCAAGACAAGCATGGAGGCACCTGCCTGTAATCCCAGCATTCAGGATGCTGAGGCAGGACTATACGTTGGAGGCAAGCCTGAGCTACACGGCAAGCCCGTCATCTAATAAGTAAATAAAACTCAATACTTTGATACAAGAAGTGGCTACTTGAAAGTGCTGTATTTTCTACCTTAGAAAGTCCAGTCAAGACTAACGTGGTGGCACACACATCTGAGAAATGAAGGGAGGAGAATCAGGAGTTCAAGGTCACCCTTAGTCATACAGTGAGTTGGAGGCCAGCATGGGCTACACGAGACTTTCTCTCAAAAACCACCAAAAAAAGTCTGAACAAGTTTTTCATGTAGTCATTTTATTTCATTTTACTTTATTTGAAACTCACAGGCAATTTCAAGTAGGGTTTGAGAGAAAAATCAACAGGGCAGGTAAATTGCCAAGAGGAGGGCGATGGGAGTCTTTTTTAAATTTTTATTTCTTTATTTTGGTCTTTTTGAGACAGGGTCTCCCTGTAGCCCCAGCTGTCCTGGAACTCACTATATAGACCAGGCTGGCCTTGAACCCACAGAGATCCACCTGCCTCTGCCTCCCAAGTGCTGGGACTACAGGTGTACGCCACCATACCCGGCTCGGGAGTCTTTTTTTTTGTTTGTTTTTTTTTTTGTTTTGTTTTGTTTTGTTTTTAATACTTAGGAGCTGGAGAGATGACTCACCAGTTAAAACAAATATTGCTCTTTCTTTAGCTCCTAAGCTCAGTTTCCAGTATCCAAGTCAGGGGGCTCATAACTGCCTATAACTCCAGCTCCAGGGGATCTGCCTTCTTCTGTTCTGCAGGCACTTGCACTCAAATGCACATACCCACCAGCTTCCCCATATTAAACATATAATTTTTAAAAATAATAAACAAATCTTTAAAAAAATAAACTCAGAATTCTAAAGAACCATTACCTGCAGCCTAATAGGATGGCTCAGTAGGTGAGGGTTTGGCACCAAGCCTGATGACCTGAGTTCAATCCCAGGACCCACATGGTAGACGAGAACCAATGCCCACAAGTTGTTCCCTGACCGGCACATCTGTGCTGGGGTGTGTGTACCCATATACATACACACAAAAAGTAACTAAATAAATACAATTTTTAAAAATAAGTTAAGAATGTTACCTTTATTGTCTTAATGCTGGAAAGAGCCATTTTATCTGCTGCTTTCATTTCAGGCACAGCAACCATAGTTCTGGACACACCCAATCTGCTTTGATTTGCACCAGGATATAGTTTCCCTGTAGCTGATTTTGCTGGGTTGATGAAGCTAATAGACTTCCTCAGTTGTGAGCTAGCACTCCTGTACAATGAAAAGGAAATACAGTATAAAAGATCAAGGATTGAAAAGAAAAATCAGCAAACTACAACGAAAAGTAAGCTTTCATTTAGAAATAAAACCAATCAAAATATACACCATGAAATAATAGCTACTGAGTTTATTTTCTGTAAGCACAGTTTTATTAGAGAGTTTATACTTATGATCGCTTCCTTTCACAGCAACCTAAGAGGTTGGCATTAGCATCATTTCATATAAAGACACAAGCTATGCAAGACGACTCAGTGGGTAAAGGTGTTTGCAGCACAAGCCTGGTGACATGAGTTTAATCCCACAAGTCCAGGTAAATAGTCAGGTGTAGAGATAAAAGAATCATCCGGAAACACTGAGAAAGACTCAACCTCAAAAACAAAAGGAGAGAACCAACTCCTAAAAGCTGTTCTCTGACCTCCATATGCCTGCCTACACTCTCATATGTACATCACATACACGTGCACACACGCACGCATACACAACAGTGAAAAATAAAAATTAAGTAACAAAATTATGTAATGACACAGGCTTAAAGGAAAAGTTGAGATTTGATTCGAGCAGGAAGATCCAAAACCCGCACTGACTTCTCCGTGACTTAAGTTTCCTTATTTTATAAAACGGACAACAGAACGTAATGCATCAGTTATTATAAGAATTAAATGAATTAATTTATGTATTATGGTTAGGAAGTACCTGGCACATGATACAGTCAAATAAGTGCAGTGTCTGTAGTTAAACAGGCAGAGTTAAATATGAATAATAAAACCTGGGAAAGTGTATCATGTTCCCGTCTCGGTAAATCATATGATTTTTAATTAGAAAATGAGTAAGTTTTTGTATTCAGGAAGGAAAAACAACTTTACTTTTGGATTTAGTACACAAATTCTGAAAGCAGGACTAACCCTTGTCATTTTGTTCACCCTAGTACTTTATGTCATAAACTTCTATAAAATAATGTCTTGGATCCTAAAAGGGAATGGACCTCCAAAGGAGACAATCTCAGCAGTACTTAAAAGCAGAACTGGAAAAAACCTGGTTTCACATTTCCTTTTTCTTCATATCACTTATCCCTATTGGACGGTTTGTTGTTTTCTACTCTTCTACAGAATGAGATCATGTTCAAGATGGGAACTGCCTCATCCACTGCACTCCCAGCCCCTAGCCGTGACTTCATTCATCATAGCCACTAAATAAATATTTAACTTTAAGTGTCTTACCCTGTCCCCTAGAAAACAATGGTAAGAGAGTCGTCATATAAAATTTCCTTTGTCTCTGTCATCTTTAAATATTTCTTCTTCCTACAAATGCATCTCAAGTCACCTGTATCTCATTTTCTCTTTCAACAAGAGTTCCCACTCCACCTGCCTCACCGACCCTGCTACTGCTTTCACGGACCTTCTCATCAGCAGTTCTTAGGCTCCTCTATCGTACTGTCCCAGGAACTGTCCGTAACTATGCTGCGGTTCCTCCTCTGCTTAAAAATCTTTCCCTTTGCTATGCCATCCTTTGCCTGTCACAGCTCTTTTTTATTTAGTACAGTTTCCTAAAACCTACATCAGTAAGGCCTATGCTTTTTTGTAGTGCTAGGGATTCGACTCAGAAGCTGACATCCTTCTGACATCACTTTACCACTGAACTGCTTCCCTTGCCCTCCCTCCCTCTTTATTGCTCTTATATGCTACATATGGAATCTAATTCAGCGTCACTCTCTCTTAGAGAGACAACTGGCATTACAATCTATTCCTCCAAATTATTGCATCCGAGATACTCTTCACACACATCTTTGTGGCATTCAATGGTTATTCTCCCCTTAAAATTAAGCAAGCCGGGCGTGATGGCCGAGTATCTGTACTCTTAACACTTCGTGAAGTGGAGGCAGGAGGAAAATGAATCAAGGCCATCTTCAGCTAGATAGTTCAGGGTCAGCCTGGGCTAAATGAGACCCTATCTTTAAAAAATAAAATTCTATGGAAATTGACTATTCACATTGGTTTCTGAGACATCACAATTTCCTATTCTTGAACCTCTTTCAGACCCCTGATCAACGTAATCCATTTTTTTTCTTACAACTTACCTTTTAGATTTCTCAGAGTCCACAGCTTACCAACTCTATCACTGTGGTCATTATCTTTAACTCTCTTATTTCCTTTCTCCTTGACCTTTTTGTTGTTGAAAAGATTTTTTTTTCTTTGTGTGTGCATGTGTGCGGTGTATGTGTATATACGCAGGTGTGTGTGCTCAGGCACACTTGGAAGCCAGAGGAAGATTTTAATGTCCTGTTCTACCACTTTCCACCTGTTCACTTGAGTCAAGGTCTCTCACTGAATCTGGAGCTAGGCTGGTAGCCAGCAAGCCCTAGTGATCCTGTCTCCATCTCCCCACAGCATGGGGTTACAGGGCTGGGTGACCATGCCTGGCTTTTCAGATGGGTATTTGAACTCAGGTCCCCATGCTTTTGCAGCAAGCAGCCTCGCCTGCTTATTTCCTCACCTGTCTCCTTTGCCTTTTGCCCAACTGTCTTTCTGGAACCCAGTGTTCCCGTTCTTATTAGATCCCTCTTTTGAAGCGTATACTTAGGCTCACATCTGCTTATCTGTTCTCTCAGGATATTCATATCCCTGAGCAAATTTAGCAAAATCCGGCTTCAGTGGTCACATATATTCCAATTCCTGTTTACCCTCATTACCACCTGCTCTCTTCTCCTCTGAGTATTTTTAAATACTTTTTATTGAGCTTTTGTACATTTCATACAACAGGTCTTATCAAATTAAGACACCCCCTCAATGCATGCCTCCCACCTCCACCCCACAGGGCCCCATGTGTTCTGCCATTTATGTTACATCCAGCCCCTCCATTACTACTCATGGCACAAGTATTTCAATATCCACGAAGGTAATCACTCTCTAGCGACCTCCTAGCTCTGAAATCTTCTCACATACATGACCTTCCCTGTCTTGCTACTTCAGTTCTTCTGGTCATAAACTTGAACTTGTCTTTAGAAAGGTCAACGGTTACTTCCTATTTTTCCAGATTATATTCTGTCTTAAACCCCAACAGTAGGCATCCTTCAATTCTATTGTGACCTTCCACCCTTGATTCCAGGACATTTTACTCCCTTATCTACTTCTCTAAGGCTCTGTCTTCCCATTGACTTTTTTCCTCCAAGTGCTTTTGTTGTTTGGTTTTTTGAGACTGGGTCTCATACAACCTAGGCTGGTCTCAAACTTGTTATATAGCTCAGGATGACCTTGAATTCCTGATCCTCCTCCCTTAATCTTCCAAACTATCTTCCTGTGCCCACAGTAATCCCAATCTTTATACCTCAAATTTTCTATTGATACATTATAAGTATAATGTACTATTTGTGTCTATGTATATATTTGTACATGTATACATGGGCACATGTATTTTTTGAGACAGGTGTCTGGCTCTGTAAAGTGAAAAAAAAAGGCAAAACACCTGACAGGTCTCACTTCAAATAATAGGTTATTCACCTTGTCTGAGTCCTTAATGTGCTAGCAATCTGTTCATATTTTACAATGTTCTCTGAGGCCATTATTTTATACTTAACTTTTACCACAATAACACCACCTCCCTTCTGAACATACTTTTTACTTTCAGTTGATTACGAAAACTGAGTCAGTCACGTGACTTCCGTATATTCCCAACACATCGATGTACCGCCCTATGTCCGTATATTCTCTATTTCTTTTCTAATACTATGTGGAATTATCAATTATTCTAAATCTAGGTCAGTTTTTCTATAACTACACATTCCATTCCTTTTTGCTTATTCAAAGAGCATTGTTTAAGCAATTCTAACTCTTGAGAAAGTATTATTCTTTATTGGATTACTTGCTACAGTTTGTGAACATACTGTCATTTCTTCCCTTTTCAGCAAACAAAAATGTCTCTTGATTTCATCTATCCCCAAGTCACCAATCCTTTATGCTGTCTTTGATTATAGCAACTTTTTGAAAAATTTAACTGTCTCTACTTTTATCCAACCTCTCTATCTGTATCCTCTCTCGAATCTACTCTGATCTCAGAGATCCTCCTGCCTCTGCTCCTGAGTGTTCAACACTAACTCTAGTGGCCACTACAATGTTTGCAACTTATTAGCATTTGAACTAGTCATTCATGCTTCCGCTTTCTCTTCTTAAAACTTTGATTGCAGGCCAGCAAAGTGGTTCGGTGGGTAAAGTGCTTGCCACACAAGTCTGAGGACCTGAGTTTGATTCTTAAAACCCATGTAAAGGTGGAAGGAGAGGACTGACTCCAAAGTCATCCTCGGACCTCCACATGTGGCTCTGGCACATGCACAGCCCCCCCTCCCCAATAATGACAATAATTTTTTTTAAAAACTTCGATTGTATGATATTTTTTCTCTGGTTATTCTCTTTCACAGCATTCATCCTCAGACTATTCTATCTACATTCAAAGCCTAATGAACTTATTCAATACTGTGACTTAAACTTCATCCACGCCCCCCCCCCCCCAATAATGACAATAATTTTTTTTAAAAAACTTCGATTGTATGATACTTTTTCTCTGGTTATTCTCTTTCACAGCATTCATCCTCAGACTTTTCTATCTACATTCAAAGCCTAATGAACTTATTCAATACTGTGACTTAAACGTCATCCCTGTGAAAACGACTTCGAAAAAGCTGAGTCTTTGTGAGTCTTCTTTCGAACCCTACAGCCATATATACCCTCCATAACTGAAATTTTAAAACTGAAACTTCTACATTCCAAACTAAGCTTCTGACATTACCTTCCAGCATCCCTGCTTCCTCCTGCCCAGCTAATCTACTTTCCTTGCATTCCTTACAAGTTTTGTTAAAGGAAGCTGCTGTTTGCTGCTTGAATGGGAAAAAAAAAAAAATCAACTGTATTCAAAGTCTTATGAAGGTGGAAATTGGGCTTTTTTTTCTTCCCTGCTGTATCCCTAATGCCTCTGACAGTACCTAACCCGGCAGCTGCTTAATGCTTGTTGAAAGAATAAACAGTCCTCAATTTATAACCCAAGCACAAAGCATCCCTTTACTTTTGATCATTTTAAATTTGAGTGTACCAGGTGGTTCCTATTGAACACTAACAGGTCTGTCAAACAGAAGATGCCTAATGATAACATGTGACATTTACTCAAAGTGGTTCTTTCTCTTTTATTCTTATAAGAATTCAAACAGGGGGCTGGAGATACAGCTCAGTGGTTAAGAGCACTGGTTACTCTTCCAGAGGATCCAGGTTCATTTCCCAGCATCCACACGGCAGCTCCTAACAGCCCTCTGTAACTCATTTCAAAGTATCTAACACCCTCTTCTGGCCTCCACTGGTCTGCACAACACAGGTGTACTTACATACATACAGGCAAAACACATATATTCATACACATATTGTTTTACAACAAAGGATCATATCTACCAAGTATGTCATTATAGCCCTAGCTTTTAGCCTTAAAAGAAGTTAGAGACTGAGAAAATAGACTTTTTAAAATGTGTATGAATGATGAATGTGCATGCATGTGGAGGTCAGACAGCCTTGAGTATCATACTCAGAGACACCATCCTTTTGATGGCCTGTTCTCACCAACTGGGCTAGACTGGCTGGCCAGGAGCCTCCAAGTTTTTGCTGTCTCTGCTTCTCGAGTGCTGCAATTATAAATGCATGTTATTTTCAGGTGGGTCTTGGGGAATGAACTCAGGTCCTCATACTCACATGGCAAGTGCTTTACTGACTGAGCTATCTCTCCATTTCCAGACCAGTTTTTGCTTTATAGACAGGGTATGGAACTATGTAGACCAGGCTGACCTCAAGATCCTCCTGCCTCTAATTCCTGAATATTAAAGGCAAGCACCACCACCACATCCAGTTCCAAACTACTTTTTAAATGATTTATTTAGTATATGTGTGGGGGCACATGTGTGGGGGTCAAGTCTCTTCTTCCAGTTTTACATGTTTCTGGAGATTGAACTCAGGTCCCCAAGCTTTTGAGGCAAGGGTCTTTACCTGCTGAGCCATCTCACCAGTCCAGCCATAGACTACTGAAGTGACTGAACAAGATATACGTGGTTTGTCAGAAATCTATAGTATACCTCTTTGTTATAAAAGCAGGTGTTTCTACAGTAAGCCAGAGGGTAATACATAGGATGACTTTTAAGAAAGATAAAAGCTGGTCGTGTTGGCTCATGTCTGTAATTCCAGCACATAGGAGACTAAGGCATGCAAACAAATGTTTCCAGAAAGAAATCCCACCTTACACTGAACCTTCTACAAAGACAATTAACTGATTAGAATTTCAGTGACTATGGAGAGGCTGGAATGTTGCAGACCTACAGTCTAACTATAATTAATCTTGGGCTACATTTAGCTCCCTTAATAGCCATTTCTTATTTCTCTCTGACCTAACATCCTTTTGACTATTAAGTAAAATCTTTTGGAATATATAAACATACCACTAGTTTCTGCCAACCAAAGACCAAGAATATTATCACATATCTAAGGCCTATTTAAGTTTTCCCTCACTCTGCTGTAACCCTCCTACCTAATGTTTCCACCAATGTGAACACTGTCTTATTATTTTCATTGTTCAGTTACTATAGAACTTCATGAAATGTTGGAGGTGGCTCAGTGGTTAAGAGCACTAGCTGCTCTTGCAAAGTACCTAGGCTTTGGTCCTTGCACCTACATGGTAGTTAACAACCGACTATATAGAACTTCATGAAATGTTGGAGGTGGCTCAGTGGTTAAGAGCACTAGCTGCTCTTGCAAAGTACCTAGGCACCTACATGGTAGGTCTTAGGACATCAGTCCTAGCACCTACATGGTAGTTAACAACCGACTATAATCCAGTTCCAGGGGATCTGATGGCCTCTTCTGGCCTCTGCAAGCAAT
>NW_008336313.1:1995206-2009011 GCF_000622305.1 Nannospalax galili | reverse complement strand
CTTCCCCCTCCCCTTTTTTGGAGACTTTCTATAATTTTTAAGGTTAAAATAGATGAAGTTAGACTCAAGTGTGTGCTCCTTTCATGAGAAGTTAAAAACCCAGCTTTTGTATATGCCTATGTCTTCAAACATTACATCAGATGGGCCTTAGTATGTGATGCAGGTGGGGATTCAGCATAAGTTCCCAAGTTTTTCACTGGATGGAATCATTTCTAACCCAGGGGCCTCTAAGGATGCCTAAAAGGAGAAAGAGCCACCCTAGTCTCAAGTGTGTGCTCCTTTCATGAGAAGTTAAAAACCCAGCTTTTGTATATGCCTATGTCTTCAAACATTACATCAGATGGGCCTTAGTATGTGATGCAGGTGGGGATTCAGCATAAGTTCCCAAGTTTTTCACTGGATGGAATCATTTCTAACCCAGGGGCCTCTAAGGATGCCTAAAAGGAGAAAGAGCCACCCTAGTGCTGACAACAAACACTGGGCCACTTGAGTCTAAATTCATCTATTTTAACCTTAAAAATTATAGAAAGTCTCCAAAAAAGGGGAGGGGGAAGGCAGCAGTTCCCCTTGTCTAAGCTTTTAGCTTACAGAAAGCTGAGGATGGGGCTGGAGAGATGGCTCGGCAGTTAAGAACACTGGCTGTTCTTGCAGAAGACCTGGGTTCGAATCCCAGTACCCACATGGCAGCTAACAACTGTCCATAACTCCAGTGTCACGGGATCCAACAGCCTCTTCTGTCTTCCTCGGGCATTGCGTGACATGGATGCACTTACCTACATGCAGGCAATACACACATACACATAAAATAAAAATAATAAAATTTTTTAAAAAAGCAGAGGAGACAGGGAAGGGAATAGGGGTGTCAGGCCAGTGTTGTTGATGTGCCTGCTCTAGAAAGAGAACTATATCCCAGATTGGCATTGGGGCAGGGGGCAAGATCCAATAATCTATATTTCCCTGTCTTTTTCTTTTAGATATGTAAGCAAGCATGGGATCCATAGTTAAGTCTCACCATAAATGAAAAGTCTAAACATGAAGTGACACTGATAAGCCTGTTTCATCTGTAAGGACACCCTCCACCCTCTATTGGCTCTGAAGATCAGCAAAAGACACTGTCAGGCTACATGACAGACTCCATCTTCTGATCTTTTGTGCTACTAAGCTTTCTTACATCTCAAGGAGATAAAGACATAAACTTATACTTGTTTTTTAAACTGGGTATACCTGGATTTCAAGTACCTATTTGTGTCTATTAATTGTTTCCATGTGTTGTGTCCAAAGAACTAAGTAACAAAACTTGTGGCCACTTCAATTTTTTTCATTCATTTTTATTGCACACTGGAATTACATTCTATTTTTATTTAGTACGCCCAATTAAAAAATACATGCAGGTGTTTGTAAATGTGCTTTGGTGATAAAGCAAAACGCCTGATAAATACTGCTTTATAAACTTGGGTACTAAAATGGAATATTTGGGTATATTGTTTCATAAAACTTTAATACTTGTTTATATAAAGTAGCATTCATTGGAGTCTTAAGGCAAGTTTCATTAAGCTATAAAATTTAATTGCTACATAATAGATTTTGATAGATATTTCTTTCCAAAACAGGTTCTAAAGGGAACAGAAATTATTTGTGTAGTCATAGGTTAACACAAAAATCACAGGACACAAAAATGCTTTATGCTAACCAAAATGCACCTTAGATAACTAAATAATGTATCTTAAAAATCCTTCTATTAGGTTAAATGCTTCAGAAATATTAATATACAAATGATAAATGTTAAGGTTTATATTAAGGCTGTAATTACATAAAATGATGAATATGTTTCCAAAAGTCCTTGTTAGATTTTCTTCTCGAGGTGGAGATAGATATATAATCACAACAAAAGGTAACATTTAAAATCTAGGTATTTTTTCAAAGTTAACATGTCCAATTTAAACTAAAGGGAAAATAAGTCATTTAAAAAATCAAGCTGCTGGTGCTTGCTCAGCCTGCTTAAAACCTTATCAACAATCAAGTTAGGCTCTTATCTTCAAAACTCAAGTGGTTGCTGGGTGGAGTGGAGCATGCCTTTAAATCCAGCACTTGGAAGGCTGAAGCAGGTGATCTCTGTGAGATGGAAGCTAACCTGATCTACACATAAGTTCCAGGCCAGCTGTGGCTACAGGGAGACTGACTCAAACAAACCAACCCCACCAAAATAAAAGAAAAATAAAGATCAATGATTAATTTAAATGAGATTTATAAATCTTGGGTTTTAAAGATTTATTTTGTATGTATCAGTGTTCTGCCTGCATGTATGTAAGTGCACCACACATGCTTGCCTGGCACCCAAGGAGGTCAGAAGATGTCTGAGCCTCTGGAACTGGAGTTTCAGAAGGTTGTGACCCACCATTTGGGTGCTAGGACCCAAACCTGTATCCTCTGCAAGAACACCAAATCTTGGGTCTTAAAACATATGACTATGTATATATTGTCCATGTGTGCTTATGTTCCCATATCATTTACTTGGTATCAAATTAGTTCATAAATGTTCATCTAAATTATAATTGCTAAATTAAATCTGAATTCCTTTCAGTTCAAAACATAAGCTTTAAAAATCCCCAGTTCTGGGGGTGGAGAGATGACTCAGAGGTTAAGAGCACTGGCTGCTCTTGCGGAAGACCAGGGTTCGATTCCCAGCACCCACATGGCAGCTAACAACTGTCGATAGCTCCAGTTCCAGGGGATCCCTGACAGCCTCTTCTGACCTCGGTCGGCACTGCACAAACAGGGGTGCATCCACCTACATGCAAGCAATACACTCATACACATAAAATAAAAAATAATAATAAATAAAAATTTAAAATCTCCAGCTCTATACTTGGCCACCTCTCCCAGAAAACCAGAGTAATGGCAAGGATCAAAAAAAGAGATTTGTGGAAGTGGCTGGGCTGGGCAATGTAATTCAACAGCTTTAGTCAGGGTACTGTCTCTTCCATCTTTCTCTTAATCCTGGTTCTGCAGCTTTTCTTAAGGGGTAACAGCCTCATCTGGGATGCTAGGCTTGCTTCTCCAAGGACTGGAAAGAGGACTTATGCCTCCCTGTGCTCTCAGCTTTGAACAATTAAAAGGTATGCAGCTGTTAGCTCAAGACAGGAAAAATGCTTCAAACTTAACTTTTTGGTTGTCTGATAAGCCCAAATAAAAAGTAGTTTATATAGTAGGATTTAAACCCCCTAATAAATTGGTTAATTTAAATTTGCTGGTAAGAGAAAAATGTCTCTAGGATTGTTTGTTGATTTTGTTTTAGACACAGCCCTGTGTTTCATTAAATGTACTTAAAGGAAATTAGGAATCACATAGATATGAAATATATTTCTGATGAAGAAGGTTAAGAAGAGAAGAAAATGCTATCAGAAAGGATTTTGAAAAGTAACTTTGTTCTAATACGAAGAAATATTCCAGAGCCAGAATTCCAAACTAAGAGGCAGCAGATCTAAACACGTTGCAGAACGGTTTATAGGAAAATGAACAGGGTTACAACTAAGTTGATTATAGCTAAAAGCTATTAAAGTTTTCAGTCAAAATTTATTACCATCAGATAACACACATGCTATGTTTACAATAAGATTTTTTTTTTTAGGTATTGAGCTGCTCTTGGTAATGTTTATAAAAATAAGTGATTTAGAAAAACAAGAATTTTTGTTTCTTCCTTTTAGTAAATGAGACATTTAACACTTGTGACTAGATTTCATTTTCATATGTTTTCGCATTGGTTAAACCTTTCACTTGCTGGATAGCCACTACTTTAACAGTAGGGAAAATTCTCTTTAAAAGAATTATTCCTTCATGGGGCATTCCTACTAAATTATACATGGTAATCATAGAACTTTTAATTGACAACTATTTAAATGTATTTATAAAATTGATTTTCACCCAAAATCTATCCCTTTTGGAAAATATTTATCATTAGTTCCTTAGAAAACAGGTACTTGGTGTCCTAGCTCAAAAAAAAAAAAAATACGTTAAACTATATGACATCTATATCAAACTTCTGCTCCTCCCCCCCACCCCCAAGGGTCTCAGGGATCATTGTGGAAAAAGTGGCAGAAAGACTGTAAGAGCCAGAGGTGGTGGATGACCACAAGGAAACAGTTTTCCAGACAGCTGGTAATTTACTCATATGAACTCACAGAACAGTTAACAGTATGTACAAGTCCCATGCAAGTTGCAACCAGAAAAAAAAAAAAAAAATTCTGGTGGGTAAGAAGTTCCAACCTCACCAAAGTAAGCTGTAGTAGCCAGAGACAGCCTCTTTCAAGTATGGGACTCATGGTAGGTTAACCAGGACATTTGGAAACACCAATTAGACTCTATAGGCCTTATTATATGTATAATAGAGTACATTAAATTTGGCAGGGACAAGAAGGGGAAGTATCATCTATATTCTATTATATTTCATGAAAATGGCAAAAATTCGATTTAAAAAGTTGAATAAAACTTATTGGATTTGTGGGGCTGGAGAGATGGCTCAGTGGTTAAGAGCACGTATAATAGAGTACATTAAATTGCAGGGACAAGAAGGGGAAGTGAAGACAGGGGATCTAATTATCAACAAATTATATGAAAATTGCAAAAAAAAAAAAGAGAGATAGGAATCATCTCTATAAAAGGGTAACCTTTGCTATTAAAAAATATGTTAAAATATAACCGAAAATTTAGATTTGGTTACAGCTATCCCCAAAAAGATAAAATCAAGTGATTTCACCAACTGAAAGAAAGAAAGGTTCCATCAAAGATTCCAGTCTGCCTGGAATAAAAAGACTATCAGGTACTCTGTTACAACTCTAGGAGATGAACTCTTGGATCTTACTTCTCACCTCAAACTTCTGAGCACATTTCTGAACAGAATTCAGAGATGCTGGGTGATTATCCATCTTTGAGGGCATTAGCAGTTGAGTACCCCAAGTAACTGAACATTTCATTTTAAAATTTTTATTATTTAGTTTGTATGCACATGAATGCCACAGCACACATGAGGACAGAGGACAAATTATTAAAGGAGTCACTTCACTCCTTCCAACATGCTCGCCCAAGGATCAAACTCAGATCACCAGGCTTGCCAGCAATTGTCTTTACCTGCTGAAAATTAGGGAACATTAGGGAAACTATTTTAGAGTCTCTAAGGGAAACCTAAAACCCCAAAAAACACAGCAGATAAAAACAGGGAGGAAATCCAAGCCTCACACAGTTATACCTATAGCAAAGAGTAAATACAGCCTTATTCCTAGCCATACAAATGTCATACAATACAGTTCACTTTCAAACAAAAATTCTAAAGCATATTGAAAGGCAGGAATAGCAGAGTGAAGAGACAAATCAAGTAGTAGAACCAGAAATGGTAGATAATTTCGAATTGTTAAGACTATGAAGTTAAAGTAACCAATATGCTAAGCATTTCTAATAATGGATGACTTGCAAGAAGAGATGTGTAACGTTAGATCACAGACCTTCTAACAAGCCATTTGTAGCCTGTCCCTTGGGACAAAGAACTGACAGGCTCTTTCCCTCTCCCCCAGATCTTTCTCAGGGATACAGCTGGCACTAAAGCTTGTGCTGTAAGGTAAGTTTATTGCCCCACTTGTGGCATGTAGGCCAAGGCAGGCCAGATGACAGTGTGTGAAGCCTGCTTACTCCTCTAGAAACCAGTAAGAATCAGAAACCTCTTTTGCCCTGTGGATATGAATGCTCTTTTCTCTAGGACCCACATCATGCTATATGGCAACCATCTCTTCTAAAGCTCTTTGGGATTCTGAAGGGAATGCTCTCTCAAGCTCTCCAAGGCTATCATGCTGCCTCTGGTCTGATGCTCTATCTCTTCAATGTTCTCCCACCTCAAAGGCAAATCTTGCTCCTCCCTGGAGGAGGGGGTAGTGAGGCTCTCTCCTAATGTAGCTCTCTTTGAATTTTAATTAATATGGCTATCGCAAAAACCTACCATACTTCCCATCTTCCATCCCATCCTCTTCTTAACAGTCAATCTATCACAAATGGCAGTATCTAAGAGATTCCCAAGGCAGTTTTTCTAACATTACTTTTAAGAGTATGAACTGAAGTTTCTGGAAAGCCATACCTTACACTGAACATTCTACAAAAGCTGACTGAGTAGAACTTCAATGACTGTGGAGAGGTTGGAATGCTGTAGTTCCAGAGCCTAATGACAATTTCTCTTGGGCCATCCATTTAATAGTCATTCCTTGCTCAGCTGTGGCTGACCTAATTTCTTTTTGACTATTATGTGAAATCTTTAGGGATATAGTAACTTAACAGACCAAAAGCTTCTACCAACCCAAAAGCTAACACCATCTGAGACCTAAAGCAGAGATATCCCCACTTTGCTATAATCTTTCTACCTAATGTAGGCAGGCTTCCACCAAAGTATTTGAAATCTGTAATGATTTACTGACTTTCTTCCTTTGCTATAAAACTCCAGGAAATTGGGCTGGAGAGAAAACTGTGGTTAGAAGCACTGGCCGCTCTTGCAGAGGACCCAGGTTTGGTTCCCAGGTCCCACCTGGCATCCAACAACCATGCATAACTCCAGTTCTAGGGAATACAACGGTCTCTTCTGACCTCCACTGGCATTTTAAGACACAGGTGCACTTACACATACACAGGCAATACACACATTAAAAAAAAAACAAAAACAACTCACAAAATGCTGGAACATGGAATTTGGAGTAACCAAAATCTGTGTTGCTAGGAGATGATCACTCAAATCTGGCTCCAGAATAAACCACCATATCTTACCACTTTTGAGGTAAGAGCTGTTTTTGTTCTTTCCACTATCAAGTTTTATATCACGTTTTAATTTACATGAACTTAGTTTCATTTTGTATATCTTTACTCATTTGTTCAGTCAACTAGTATGTACTAAACACATTCTTCATTCTAGGCAGAGTATACAGCAGTGTACAAAACACACACACACACAGAATCTGTCCTATAATAGACTATAATATACCTAAGGGGATAATTTTTAATGAAAAATTACAGCAAACGGTCACTGTTGGGAAAAAGTATTAACTTCACAAGTGATGGTAACTGACAGAAATGAGTAAATCTAAGATTATCTGGGATACAATATTCCAAGTCCAACAAATGGGAATACAGTGCTCCTGATGTGTTGTGAAGAAAAAACAAACAGGCATAAGGTAATTGCAATTATTCCAGTGGAAGGTTGAGAGTCAGATTCTGTGTGGCCCTGGACTGTGAGCATTTCCTCAGAGTGAAAAGGGAGAAGCTGAAGTAAAGTTCTGAGTAAAAGAGCTTCACTGAGTGTGGAGGGTTCTTGGGGCAGGGAAACCACCCATCTATGTGAGCCCACATAGTCTAGGCAGGATGGCTACTCAAAGGAGTGGCCCTCATCACACGGAAATAGCTGAAGGAACTAGGAGTGACTCCAGGGACTACTGTTTACTGATGTGGGAATGACTGTGCACAAACTAGAAACAAAGGAGGGATTAAAGTTTTGGATATGGATCTTGAGATGCCTACTAATTTCTAAGTGCTTCATTTTCTGTTTTCTTGACAAAAACCTTGATTAGAGCAGAAAACTTGTGAATATATGACTTTAAAAAGGCACAAAGTAATCATGAAAAGAACGAGATTCAGGCCCGACGCTGTAATACTTGAGTATTTAGTTACAGGACAGGTGACTAAGTCAGTCAAATATTTGAAAAAGTAGTCATGAGCCTAGCGAAGACAGAGGAATGAGTGGTGTTCGACTAAGCAAATGCTTTTCAAAACTCAGTAAGTGGTCACTTAGCTCCAAGCCAGTGACGGGTCGGTCAGTCAAGTACCAAAGTGGAAACTGAGTATTGCTGGCTTTCAGAAAGTGTTTTTGGCTACGGGGAAGAATGGACAAAAGGCTGAGTGCCGTTTTCAAGAGCGAATATGAGGTTCTCTCCCACGAACCTTCAGTAGGTTCAAGAGACGAAAGTGAACAGATTTAAGAAAAGTTGCGGATGGTTTGCGAAGCCAGAAGTGTGGAAACATGAACTGGGAACTTCTTGGTGCACGGCCCTAGGGAACCACTTCCAAGTTCTAACCCGCACACGTTTACATAGCTGTGTGCTTTTCTCCTGGACTTTCAGTTTTTGCAGAGGTGTGGAATGTTGTAAGCGGGAAAGAGGATTTTGTTTGTTGTTTGAGACAGGGTCTCCCTCTAGGCCCAGCTGGTTGGAAATCGACCTTACACAGATCCGCCTATCTGCCTCCCGAGTGCGGTACTAAAGACGTGGGTCACCATACCCGGAAAGGACAGAGACTGGTAGCTGAGAAAGACCATCTCTGCTCGGGAGCAGTGTTAGTGAGCGGGTGGCTCAGAGGAGCCGCGCAGCTCAAGCAAGAAGACGTGGACGTTGAGAGACCGCAAACCGGAGAAACGGAAAAGCAAGAACAGCTCAGAGGCGAGGGTGCAGGGGTGCCTGAGCTAAGCCGGCCTTAAGACAGGAAGGTGGACCAGGACGCAAAGGCCAGAGCCGCGGGACGTGGAGGAACCCCATTCCTAGTCGGGGTCAGGATGCGGGTCCGCGGCACTTACACGGCGACGTTGGCCTGCTTGCGGGTGCCGGTCGGAGAGCCGTACATGGTGGCGGTAGGCGGACGAGCACCCGGTTCCCCGACTGCCCGGGGCCCCCGGACCTCAACGGCCGGCGCCGGCGGCTCGGGAGTGTTTGCCGGGCGTCATGGCGACCGCCGAGACCGGCTCAAAAAGCGGCCGCGCGGTTGGCTGACGGCACGCGGCAGAGGAGGAGGGCGGAGGCGGAGGGGAGGGCAGAGGGTTGGTGGAGCGGGAGGAAGCTCGGACGACGACTCGGAGAAGGCGGGCGGCCCAGGCCCAGGCCCCTCCCAGGCTCCGAGTCTCCCGGCTGCAGGCGGATGGATGGGGCGTCTCCAGGCGGCGGCGGCAGCAGCGGACGCGGCGGCGGCGGCGGCGGCTGTAAGTGCGGCCTGCACACACCATCCTGTCCGCGCGGGCCCGGACCCGCGGTTCGGGAGGCGCCCTCAGTCTCCTTTCCCCTCCTCCTCCCCTCCCCCACCGCAGAGCGCCGCCCGGAAGACCCCGGACTTCCGGGGCGGGGCCGCCCGAGTGCGCCGGGCGGGGCGGGCCTCTGGGAGGCGCGGCGGCCGAGCACGCATGCGCAGCTGCCGGCGTGGCCCCGCCCCCTCCCGGTCTTTCGGCCTCGGCGGTGGGTGCGGCGCGAGCCTTCCTCCGCGTCCGCGCCTCGCCTGGCCTCTGCTGCCGAGTGAGTTCGCTCGGCTCGCTGGCGTCCGCCCTTTTCCGTCGGGCCCCGCTCCCGGGCGGGGTGTGGCTTCCTGGCTCCTCCCCTGTGGCCCCGCCTCTTTTCCTCTGATTTCCCTAGCGGTGTAGTTGCCTGGGAAGCTGGTTCCTGGGCAGTGCACTGCATCCTGAGGTAGCAGCATCCTGGGTCAGCCTGCCCTTGTGGGAGTGAGGGAACGAGGAGAGAGACTCCAAGGCACTGCTGTAGGGAACGAGCTGCTGCCCGCGCATGTCTCCCCATTTGAGTGGCATTTGCTTTATCTTGTAATGAAGAGGTGCCTGGCGTGGTGCCCATCGCTGGTCCTTGCATGCTGTGTGACCTTGCGCAAGTCACTCCCCCTCCCTGGGCTTCAGTTTTTTTCTATTAAGCATCCTCCATCGCTAGTTTTGCTGAAAAATTTAGCAATTTTCAGGCTTGCCTGACTATTGAGCCGGTTTAACTGAGATAACCCGAAATTGACTAAACTTTCTTTATTCAGTCATTGGTGAAATTCGGAAACCTAATTATTCGGTTCTTTTTATTCCTTTACCATTGCTTACAAATATAACTCATTTTTTTATTTGTTTAATTTTTTGTGTGTATATCATACGGAACATCCCAAACAATATTATTCATCTATGTACCCACTTCCCAAATGGCACTTTTTTTTAAACTAGAATTGCTATGGGGACCTTGACGTCGTTCTCAACCTTTTTTTTTTTTTTCAATGTGAGAATGGATGAGTTTGTGTTAATAATTGTTTCTGTCTCATTACTACTGAGGCTTTCTTTCCTTTCCATCCAGATGGTGTGGTGGCTCGGTTCTCCCAGTGCCTGGCTGAGTTTCGGACGTGGTTAAGAACCAACTGGTTGAGGTTCAATGCGGAGAAGACGGCTGTTATGCTGGTAGGCACTCGGAGATAAAGGGAGGGGAAAACCAGACTCCCTCATGTAATACAAATATTAAAATTACTCTCTATGTTCCAGTGTTGGAGAACTACTAATGGGCCATAATTTCGAGATTTGGGGTGGGATAAAAATAACAGCAACGTAAGAATTATAAACATACAACTTTGCAGCAAATGGATGACATTGTATGGAATAGTTATGAAAGGAAGAACCTACACTGTTCGAAGAGCCAAATTTCTGTGTTTTAGGATGGCATTAATAAAAGACTAAGAAAAAGATGAGTACTGTTATGTAGATGTGGGGCCTCCAAATGTCATGTGCTGCCTGGATTCTGTCCACTGTCAAGATAAACTCAATTTATCTAAAATGTCATTCAAGAAAAATTTTCCTTTGTAGGCAGTTTGTCTTTGCATCACGGAAAGGTAGTGTAGTTTTCACTTGTAAATAAAATTTTTAGGTATAGTTCATAAAATTATCTCCAGAAAGGATCTATGGACCCTGAAAATGATTACAGAGCTTGTTAAGGGGTATAGATATGTTGTATTCATCTATATCAATGAGCCCTAAAGTCAGAATTGTTGCATGTATTTTTCTGGTGGACTTTGAAAGGTACCGTTTTGAGCTGCACAAACAGGTATATGCCTTAGATGAAAATAACTTGTATTTGAATCAGGTGTTGGTACGGAGTAAAGGGTTATATATCTTAGGTATATGTAAGTTGTCAGGGTAGTTTATTGATTGATTTAAAGTACTCATTGAAGTAAAATTGTCCTAAGACTATTTGTGACTGTAAGAATGTGCGTGTGTGCGTATATGTGTACATAAGCCCCTTACTCCCAGTTGTTTAATAACTTTTATAGTAGTAGGGATTGAACTAAGGGCCTCACATGCTAGGCAAGAACTCTACCACTGAGCTGTATCCTCAGTCCTTAGTTAATAACTTTTAAAGGAGAGTTTAGTAATTTGTTTAAAAATAATTTATCAGGTAAAATAGAGTTGTGAGTAGATTAATGTGGTAAAAAGTAGTATTAGTTTTCCTTAAAATAAAGAGGCCTTTTAAATGGTGAATCAGAACCAAAGAGTCATTTATTTGGCCTTGTATAATGATTTATTTTTTGAGATAGAAAACAAAAATCTCACATGAAATTGGAATTAGCTACACTTTTTAGTTTAACTAAAATATTTTACTATGTAATTCTAACAGCTATCGTTTTAAATGTCAAAATAAATTCTAATAATTTTGAAGAGGTTAATGGTGGATTTTCCTGTGCATTTAACTCTGTTATGCCCTGTTTTCAACCCAAGTATAAATACTGACTTTAATTTGAATACAGAGATGCCTGTTGAATTAATACAAAGTGCTGAAGAACTAAGGGTCATGGATGAAAGTGACAAGGAGGTAGCTTTTCACTTAAGAAGAGGAGACTGTCCCAAGCATTCGAACTATTTTTGAAAAGAGTCATTGGAAGTATTTAAACATGGGCAGAAAAACCTGGTAGTAGAAACATTCTGACAGATACTATATGTGTAGGAAGAACTGAGACTCCCGGGTCCTCCCCAGAACACAAGATGTGAGCAGTGAACAGTTAGCTCATACACTTCTGATACTGATGGTGAGTGAGTTTTGAGAAAGATTCTGTCTTCCTGAAGGTGACTCCTAAAAATTTTAACAATAGGAATGTAGCAAGACTAAAATGAAAATATACTGAGTTCAGTAGTACTGTGTTAGATATGATTTACAGTATTAGAGCTCTTTTTCTTTATAGTTGTAATGTCTAAAAGAATACTACACTCAAATTTACTTTTTTAAAAAAGGAAACATGTAGTGGGGATCCCCCACACACAAAGGATAATGCCATTTAAAGGTAATAACATTGATAGGCAATATTAATTAAAGTCATTTTACAATAAAATAAGTACCCATTCAAAAATGTTTCAAACTTGATTCTCTGACTTTCAGGACTGTTTCAGTAGCTTAAGGGACCTGATGTTCTGATCTTTAGCATAGTTGAGATTTTTGTTGATGTCATAACTGAAGAATCAAAGACGTAGGGACTAATGCACGTTGTACTTTTATGTTGCTTTTCAACAATACTTTAGTTTTCCCTTTGGTGGCCAGCTAAAATCCGTATATTAGCCTTTCATATTTTAGGGGGACATCCTTTATCCCCATAGCACAACGCTTTAGTTTCTACTACGTCTAAGCTCAATTTTTTTAATCTGTGCCCACCTCCAGTCTGTGCACATCCATTGTTCCTTGCCTTCAGCTCTTTTCACCCAGTGTATGAAGTAAGGATTATTTGGGTATGAACTGGCATGTTAAAAAGTCATTTTAAGTCAAAGTGCCTTAGTCCAATCGGGCAACTCTTGGAAACTATGTACTTGTGTTAAAATATTCTCCCCAGGAATTCTGGGCAAAAATACTTATAAAAGTACTCTTTAAAATAAAATGAAAATACTGTACAGTGCAGTTAATGGTAAACATTGTTTGTAGATTTGGGAACCTTAAAGTTTTCCTTTCTCTTCTTTCCCTTGCTTTTCTTTCAGTAGAAAATGTGCATCAGATGTTTATGTTTAATTGGTTTACAGACTGTCTCTGGATTCTTTTCCTGTCAAATTACCAGGTAATGTCCTTTCACTTAGCAGCTACATCATAAGCCTGTCAATGCAGTTTATTCATGCACAAATGATTATTAGACATGGAGTTTCAAGTTAATGTTCAAAGTTTAGAAATAGGAAAATGCTTGACGGAGTCTAGAATTTTAAGGAAATAGAAATATTTTAAGAAATCAGTGTCCCTCATATTGCATTGTAAGCATGAAGTTTAAGAAATTATTTGTGTACACATTTATGCATTGTATTTGTAAAACTGGTATATTACCTAAGGGAAATGAGTATCATTTAACTGATTTTGTTAGTCGTTCTTGAAATTGCATTGAGTCCTTAGTGACTTGGAAAAAAGCTGGTCTTTTGAAATAAGCTGTTTAAGCCTTTGATTTAGCAAACTATCTTACTGCCCATTTTAATATCAGCCTTTGTGTTAGCCAGCATCTACTTTAGGAAATGGAAATAAATCATTGGCTCTGACAGTTATCAGTATGTACCTCAAGGCCAGTTGGCAGCCCTAGGCCGGAACATTAAAACACACTCTTAATTACAGGTATTTTAGGCATTGCAAGTAAGTAGGTTCGCCCCCCACGCAGTCAGGTAGATGCTTCCATCAGAGAGGAGCTTTCCATTTCTTTTACGTTTAAAACTTTGGTGCAGTTGCGCAAAAATTCATCTCCTGCACAGGTAGGTTGCTCCTGACGTCACAAGAGTGAGGAAAGCGAATGAGATTGGAGGATGGCAGACTAGCTAACATTCTGTTCTTGTCTTTGCTCTGCCCACCCTGACGATTTAGGGAACCACTAAGGGAAGTGTCGGTCGGGGTAACCGCTGTCGCCGCACTCCGCGCAGCTACTCCGGTCTCGTGGCGACTGCACTCGGCTGGCGGAGGTGTGGTGGTGCGGAGTGGGACCTCTAGGCCGGGGAGCCCCGCGCCCGCGCCCCGCCCTCCCTCTCGCCACGCCCCGCCCCGCCCCTC
>NW_008336313.1:1935653-1994922 GCF_000622305.1 Nannospalax galili | reverse complement strand
CCCGAGGCGCGGCCCCCGGGCGGCTGCCCACCTGTTGTCCGGCCCGGTCGCCCGCCGAGCTCCCGCCGAACTTAGTTGGGCTGCGCCGGGCGGGGCGCGGACGCTCAGTCGGACTTGGCGCACTTGCGACGTCTGCGCCGAGTGCGCGGGTGAGGGGCGCCCGGAAGCCGCCTGCGGTGCAACTTCGCCGGCTACCGCGGGCCGGGGACTCCCGCTGGCTCTCCGCGAAGTTTCTCCCTTCCGGGCCCAGGTGCCGCTCACCCTTCCGCCGCCCCGCCGCCCGCACCCAGTGTGTAGGTGGGGGACGGCCGAACGGCGTTCGGCCAACTTAGAAATGGACTCCTAGGTGGGGTGCGGGGAGAAGTGAGCCGTGCAGGTCCACCCGGCTCTGACCTGGGGGACTCCGGCACTCAGCAGCCGGCCTGCACCCCCACCCAAGGCACAACCCCCGAGTTGTTTTTCCACCCTTTACTCCCTTAACTCTGCGGGCATGTTAAAAAATAAAAACCTTCAAAGCTGCTTATTCTCCGTAGCTCGGAGGCTTTTCTTGTTTCTCTGGTCGCTCTTTGCAGTGCGAGACCCCAGAGTCCTGTGCTGCCAGCAGGCGCTCCTGCACCCAACGACATCCCTCCTCTGTCGTCCCTTCATTTCCTAGTAAACAAGTTCGTGTCCGCACTCAGATTCGTAGCCAAACTCCTTTGGTTTAGCATTAATTACAACTTAGACTGTACTATATAGGAAATTTAAATACTTCCTCTGTTTTAAACCTTTAAACGTTAGGGTGTCGTGTCGTGCGCCCCCTCCCTCCGTGGGCTGCTTTGTTTTGTTTACTTTTTAAAAATTTCTTAACCATCAGGTTCCTTATTATTTACCCGCTGGGGTTCACAGTGCTATATTTGGGCTTTTTTGTTGTTTCTTTTGAGGGAAACCATGTAAATACTTGAGGGGTTAACTGTTAGACTTGCCATTTTCGTGGTTTTTGTCAAAGGTACCCAAATAGAGATTCAGGAAGTAGGTGATGTTATTTACTGTTTTCAGCCCCTTCATTTGCTAAAAGAAGTGCTTTTGTTAAGACATAATATCCTTCTTAAACCTTGGGATAGGGAGGCATAATGATGAAACTCTCCATAGACCTGTCAAGTGGAGAGACTCTACTGGAGTAGCTTTTAGGGTATTAGTGCTTCTGTTACGGAATTGGCCTTATATTTAAGGTCTTGGGGTGTTTGCTTTTAAGGCAGGAAGAGATTTTACGGCACAAGACCGTTTTGCTGCCAGTCTTAAAAACATTTAATGTTTCAGATTTACAACTGAATTACATAGGCTTATTTTCATTTCTTTAGCTAATCATGGTTAAGGAATTGTATTTTAATACACAAAGTTAGAGAGCACAGCACTTTGTAGTTCACTTCAGTATGACTGGGTTTGATCCAGGAGGCTGTCAGTACCTGGTGACGTTCCTGGTGAAGTCTTATTGGTGTGTTACTTTGCTTACCATGTCAAAGGAGGTAGAGTGTATGGTTGGATTTACATACATCTTACCAGTTAACCTTCACTGCATCCCCTTTGACTAGGAACTCACTAAATAAGCAGCACTGTATATTGCTGCTTACAGAAGTTGTGAAGGCACTGAATACTACTTTGTGAATGAACATACACCAAAATTTAAGTTTAAAGAAACCCCACCTAAGACGTTTACTTGCCAGTGTACTGAAAACATCTCGTTAAATCGACATGTTTTCTTATTTTCAAAATTAAAGGGGATTGCGTTAATGTAAGAAGGAAGCAGTGTTCTGAAATACTGGTCATTCCCTCCAGTTTTCTAATGTGCTGTTGCTCTTAATATCTCATCACTTGAACGAGGATGTGCCAATTTCAAGAACAAAACACTTGAATTTTGTTTTCAGTGTTTTTAATGATCTAGTAATTAATATTTTGTACCCTTCAGTTGCTTATTGATAGCTTTATGATGAACTTAGGGGAAGAATGGAGGAACTTTATATGTCCTGCAAAAATGCTCTAAAATAGATAAATTTGCAATTTTCCTTTTCTCCGTTCTTCGAGATATTTTAAGACCAGTGGTTTCAGAAAATTGGGTGGAGAAATGCTTGGTTTAAAACATCTTTTCTTGCCCCTGTATGGACCCTTAGAGTTATTTTTTCTGGCGCATGCAGTAAATAACTCGTATGCTGGACCTATTGTGCTTTTGATTAAGCAACCTTGAGAACGTGTTTATTTGATAAATATGAGGGGAAATCTAAGCCTAGGAAGAAGTACAACTCCAGACAGAAATATTGGACTTTTAGACTTTTGTTCTCTTCTTCAGAGAACGATGCTGACCTTGTTTTTCTTGAAAAATACTTGGTTTGTGAATACGAATGACATTAAATAGTATTTATGTTGGGCATGGTAGCGAATACCTTTAATCCCAGCACTTGGGAAGCAGGAGCAGGTGGATTTCTGTGAGATCTAGGCCAGTTTGGTCTATGTGTAGTCTGGGTTTCAGGCCACCAGAGCTACATAGTGTGAGACCCTGTCTAAAAAGCGAAAAAAAAAAAAAACCTCAAAAACCCAACCTATTTAATGTGCATAGAAGAGTTGTTATATGCTTCCTTTCTTAATTCTTTTCGGTAATATTTCTCATTGCTTACTATCCCTTAAGATTATTTACCAACCTCCTAAAAAGAGGCTCTCCCAGTCACACTAGAAGGCAATTACAGAGTAGTCATAGTTTTATGAAGTCAGTGAGAAAAAAATACAGGGAAGGAATAGTTGATCCTTTGGGTTTTATATGGAATGTGGTATAGGGACCTTTGGGAACAAAGAATTTGTCATTTATTTCAGAGCTTGTAAACATATAGGGACTTTCATGAGATAAAAAAAGCCACAGCACAATGTAAAATTTGTGTTTTCACCCAAGCCTCATTTCTGTAATACAAACAAAACATTTTAATGGATTTGCTTAATGTATTAGTTTGAAATAAATAGCCAAAAAATAAAACATTTGTTTACTAGCACAACTATCCATCTATTTCTCTTAAAAACATATTCCTTGTGTGGCATTATTTGAGTGTATGCAGCTTTTGTTTTGTTTTTTAAAGGAAATGGACTTTCAAAGTGTCGGTTTCTACTCTAAGCAATCCTCTTTCATAGCAATGAATTTAAGATGAAAATAATTCTCTGTAACTGGCAGTGAATTTTCTTTTTTTTAATTATTCAAAACTATCAAGGTTTTACCGAAAGTGGTCAAGAACTCCCGTGCTGCATGAGAGTCATGAAAAGTTTAATTTGGTGGGATTAAGAGTCATTATATTTGATGGCCTAGGTGAGAAATGTCTGGCAAGAGAAGCCAACAAGTTGAATTACTCTTAAGATAATTCTGGTGAGACTGATCAGTTTCCCACATAATTTAGAAACCAACATTGCCATTAAAACTGAAGGATGTCTTTTTGAAAGTAACATCTAGATAAAAAGTTCTTCCCTTGATGTCATTATGTTTAGTTTCAAATGGTTTCAGAATTCTTTGTAGTAACTGAACTGCTGCTTTGGATCCATTCTGTTAAGTCAGTTCTATGGTTTAGATGTATAAATATTAAAATCATGTTTATATATAGGAAATTTTTAAGTAGCACCACAAAATACCTTTTTTGTCGACTGATAACTGCCTTTTCCTTAGTTGTTGATTTAAAAAATAAATTCAGAAGTATTAAACTTACCCATTTCATTTAGCTGCATTTTGAGAACTCCATAATAAAAATAATCTTAGGTCCTTAGTTGTAGATTTAAAAAATAAATTCAGAAGTATTAAACTTATCTGTTTCATTTAGCTGCATTTTGGATACTCCATAATAAAAATAAACTTAGGTTTCAGTGGAACTTGGAGCTAAACTTGAAGAAATCTAAATCTTTTCATCATGGAGAAAATGAAACTGATGAGCCCTTATGTAGTTTGTCGTACATAATGTAACTAGTCTTTGTGGCACAGTGAAGACCAGAACCTGGTTTTCTGAATTCCTAGTGCTTATCTTCCATAATGCCATTCTGCCTTCTGAATTACTGCTGCTGTGGTAAATTTCCACATTTTAATTCCAGGCACTCTGAATGCCGAATTCCTGAGTACAAGGAATGTTAAACTGACAAAATTTTGTATAATGGGGAGAATGGAGTGGTAGGCCCTGCCAAGTGCACCCTGCAATGTGCATCCTGGAGAAGGGTTCCCTAATTCCTTTCCAGCCTCGGATTTTTTTTAGAAATTAAAAAGAATTTGTTATTCTACAAGATAATCCTCCTTTTTCCTTATAAAAAGGAATGGGCAATGATTGAAAACAAGGAACAAATTGCAACAATGCAGAAAAAAGTAAAAGGGAAAAACCGCAATTCCTCCTGACCCCTTCACTGTACGTAACTACTATTAATGATTTTATTTTACTCCTAACATAGTTGCTGTACATTTTTACTCCTAATGTGTTTTTAAGCATTCCTCCCACTTTTTTTTGACCCAAACAGATAGTGTGTCTCATTATTACAGATTCATGGTGCTGCATTGCTTTGAAATATCACCTATCATTTCTAAATTACTTAACTAATTTAAATTTTTCTCTAAATCTTCGCTGTGAATAACCTTGTGACAGTAGATAACCCCACACGTATCTTGCTGTGCAGCTATGGGTGAAACAGTAGGGTATGTTCCTGTTGGCAGAAGAGCTCCAGAAGGCTTGCAGCCACTCGTGTTTTACCAGTGCTATGCGAGTGCATTTTAAGGACCTTTAGTCTTCAAAATATTCCTGTTTGCAGTTTAAAAAAATAGGTATTGTTATAAATAAATACTACAGTTTTTCTTCTCTCCGTCCCCCTAATTTTCTGTAGTAATAAAAAGTAAATGATGCGGGCTGTCTTAGAGATATTATTAGGTAGACACTAGTTCTAAAGGGACAGATAAGTCCCTCAAGGCAGGTGTCAATTTGTGTTTACGTTGTAAGCATGCTGTAAACCAGTAGAAGCCATTTTAGATATAGAAAATAAAAGGAAAGGAGATAGAGATTTGACTTTTTCTCTCGGGGATATAAAAGAAATTTGAGTGGTCAGAGCTTATAGGCTTTATCAGGTTTTCCTTCATCATCACCTTGAGACCTTCATCTACTCACCTCATACTAGAGTTACATAAGGTATGAAATGAGGTAGAGCAGTTGTTAATGCCATATGTATGGTTAAGGTCAAGTAACTCTGCGTTTAAAACTGTGTAGTGCTGTGTAAATGTAAGTTCTCCTTTTTTTATAGCTATAAAAAAATGCCCTTATTCTACATTGAAACCTCCTATATTGATATAAAACTCTTATTTTAAGAGATAATCATTTTGGTTGTTTGACTATTGTTCGCAGTATGAACTTTAAAAATGCTAGTTTTCAGCAGCTAATCTTTAATTGGATATAATTAAGATACAATAAACTAATCTCATGCCTACCCCCCTAAATTGGTACAATATAATTTTATTTGGTACATAAAGTACTAAAATGTGTATAGATACTAAACATCTTTGGTAAACCATCCCTGCTTCCTTCCCCATGCTAGTCTACGCCTTGACTCAAGTCCAGTGTGTCTGACATAATATTAAAGTTATATTTGAACACTGGGTGGTCTGCTTGATGAAGTGTGCCATACCTAACAGATGCTACCAGTAAGTGTTGGGCATCTTCATTAGCCTTTTCAGAACTTTAAGCTGATAACTATTTCATAGAATGGGACTGAAGAGATGGCTCAGTGGTTAAGAGCACTGGCTGTTCTTGCAGAAGACCTGGGTTCAAATCCCAGTACTCAACATGGCAGCTAATAACTATCCATAACTCCAGTTCCAGGGGATTCAGCATCACTTCTGTCCTCCACAGGCATTGGGTGCACCTGCATACATGATTCTGTGTTGGTCCTACACACACACACACACACACACACACACATACACACACACAGTGGGGAAGGACTAGGGATATATTAATTGGTGATACAGCTAGTCATAGAACACTTGTATACAACACATGCATACACATAAAAAATAAAAATAAAGCAATATTAGTCAGTGTGGTATTTATTGTCATTTATTACTGGTGATGTCTCTTACAACCTGAAGAATGCAGGTACCATTTTCAGTTCAATATCCCCGATATTGCTAATAGCTAATACCATTAAACCTTTTTGTGTTTGGTAGAGTAAGTTACTTTTAGTCAGAAAACTTTTTCTTATTTGAAGACAAATTATTGAAATGTTAATGAATTAAATGCCCAAGAACCATTTCTCTTAAACTCCTGATCCATAAGAAATTCTGGTTGGTACTGATGCCATAGAAGTTTGTTCTAGACATTTACTAAAAAGGAACAGTGTGTGCTAAGACTCTGTGGGTACTGACAACCTGGAACCACAAAAAAGATGGCCATATTAGCATGTCTTAAGCTTGTACAAAGGCTGGGCTTGTGGTTGGGAAATTAAGATTTTAAAATACTGATTTGCTGGATAATACTGTGTACATTGTCTAACATTTGTTAGAAAAACGGGTGTAGGAATGAACCAATCTCTTAAAAAAATTGAAAGGTAGACATTGGAATATCTCCTGAGTAATTGATTTTGAGACTGAATTCAAATAAAATAACCACACCGTCAAGTGGTGATGTGAGTAAAAGAAGTTACCACAAGTTTTATATCTAAATTTTTCAGTTGTGTATGGTTATGTTAATGAGACGTACAATGATACGGTGGAGGCTGGTGATGCCTCTCAGCACTTGGGAGGCTGAGGTAGGAGGATCATGAGATCATGACTAGCCTGGGCTACATAGCACGGTTCTGTGTCCCCCCCACACACACAAAGTGGGGAAGGACTAGAGATACAGAAATTGGTGATACAGCTATTCGTAGAACAGTTGTCTAGCTTGTGCGAAGCTCTGGATTCAATCCCTGAAGCCATGGTGGAGAAAACATGTTTAAGTCATTTCTGCCTATTTCACTGATTTTTTTTTTAAGTTACAGAGACTAGTTTGATAGAGAATTTTGTATGTAGTTACTTAAATATTAATAGAAGGCCTGTTTCTGAAGATTGTAAGATCTAAAACCTTATTTCAGTTCACCTATGCTTTTGAGGACCATATTTGCTTTTAAAATCTGAATTGATTCCACAGTACTATTTTTGCTTCTAAATAGAAAATGTAAAACGTTTCAGGTTTTTCTTTGGGTTTAAACATAGTAGATAGAAGAGAAAGAATTGCATGAAAATTTGTACTTTGTGTTAGATGCTACAAGTTACTCTGGTTTTTGGTGTCATTAGTCACTCAGTGGTTCTTGTAATGTGTATGTAGGTATAATAAATAAAAATGTTAACTTGTTTTCTTTTTTCCCTCAGCCATCTGTTGATTCTTCAAGTCCAGGTAAGTATTTTTCCATATTTTGTATAATTTCTGTTTGACTAACATTTGTCCTATTAGTTACATAAAGGCTAGAGGAGTTAGACTGTCATCTGACTTGCTTTTCTTCTGAATGCTTCTTTTTTCTGGGGAAAAAGAAATGGATGAAATATTTGACTGCCCATGAAAGTACAGGTGAGGCTGCTGTGAGTTCATCCTAATAACTATTTTTAGGCGCTCTCTCTCTCTCTCTCTCTCTTCTCTCTCTCTCTCACCCTCCCTCCCTGCCTTCCCCACCTCTCCCTCCTTCCCTCCCTGCCTTCCCCCCTCCCTCCCTCTCTCTTGTGCGCACATGTGTCCTCTCATTTGCTTTATGTATTCCTTATAGTTTTAAATTGTTATTTGTATATGAAGTAATGCTTTTTGAAAAGAATCAATTAGTTTAAAAATACTTGGGTTGTGAAAGAAATTCAGAACATTTTATTTGAAAAAAATGTTGGTGTATTTACTGAGGGAGGGAATAAATAGTAAAGTAAGTGAACAGTTCGGTAGAGCAATAGTGTAAATTTAAGGAACTTATTCTTAGATTTGAGTAGGATCAGGGTGTATATTCCAGCTGCCCATCTGGGAGTTTTATGTTCTCCCCTAATAGTACACGTCTTTTATTCCTAAGAAGTTGTAAACCTGTGGTCTTTGGGCCACTCCGGGCCACAAATGATTTTTGTTTGCGCATTGTAGTAGTCTTGAAAAATTAGAATGTTAGAAGACTTTGACGTCTAATGACTAATTCTGATGACAAATCACAGAATGTGGCAGCCTAGATTCCTTTGTGACAATAATTATTTGTAGCTAAACAGTAGTGAGGAAAGGGTCTTTATGGAGAGAGAAGACCACCTTCTGAATAGAGCATATGAATTAAAAAGAAGCCCAATTTAAAATGGGGAGGAAAGCCCTCTGAGGCTTGTTTTATTTGAAAATATCTCACATGTATTGTGTATTTAGACACATTTTATATCACTGTGTTGAATTTTGCATATTCAAGCAGTTGACTTTTGTATTGTAATTTTTAGGAAGAAAGTTTATTTAAATAAGTAACATAACCATTTCTAATAGTCCAGAGTACTTTTCAAGAATATTTCAGGAAATCATTGTGCTCTGAAGGTTGGACTAAATTACTTCCTTTTAAATAACTTGAGTGCTCACTTTACATTTGTTTTTGTTTTTATTTCAGCTAAAAATATTTTTTTTCTAATATGCCAGAGAGTAAAGTATATTGGGCTTTGTGACTTTTTTAACTTTCTGGTATATAAATATGTTCAGGATGATAGGAATTAGAAGTAATTTCAGGTCAGATAAGTGTTACATCACTGTATTGTTTAGAGGATATAGAAATGTTTCCAGTAGTTTTTTCCCCTTTCAAAAAACAGGAAAATCATTTTCAGTGAAAAAACGGGTTCTATTGTTTATTAGTTTTGTAATACAGATTCACTAAATTTTAGATTTTTAAAATTTTTTCAAGGCATTCATCAGCAAGCATATAAGTATCAGACCTTTGACAAAGGAACATTCATTGTTAGGAGTAGTTTAAGTCATAGAAAGTAAAATTGGTAGAATTAAAGGTAGAAGACTCATAAAAAGTAATTTTGATTCACTGACAAAAGACTGTGCCCTTCATAGTATCCGTACTTTGGAATCAGTGCTCTAGCAATCATAGTCACATGACTGCTAAATGATATGTCTATATATAGGCTTAGTATCAGCCAAACTACAGGTACAGTACAAGACTACCTGTAAGACTAGAGGCCATTATATGTGAAGCTGAAAGGGAAGGGTTTTTTTTAAGTGATTAAATGGGTATGCATGATATATTATAACCTGAATTTATCTTAGTGTCTTTGAAAAGAAGTATAACTACTACATTTTAGTAGTCCAAAAGTGATTTTATAACAAAGCAGTGATAATGGCCTTAACCGAGAAGCAAAATATTTGTACAAAGCACAAAACTTCCTATCCCTTGTCACTTACTGGACTTTCTCCCCAGGAAACAGTCTTAATAATGGGTCTAGCAAGTGACAGACAGGGATAGGATTGTTAGTTGCTACTCACAAATAAGGTATGAAGAAGTCGAATGAAAGTAAGGATCAGATTATGGCAAAGTAAAAGCTGAAAATTGCAGGTTTATAGACAGAAAGTGCAGTGTGTATCTGAGGAAGGAATTGGAATAAGAAAAGTTCACTTAAACTTTGGCATTTAATGTAATAGAGTGAAATGGCATGTCTTCAAGTGTAAGTGTCTTTGCAAATAATGACATGATGGGAGAGTGCAGGTAAGTGACATAATATTCATGATTGGATTCTATGCACTCGTGGGCTTTTTTTTTTTTTTAAGTTGATTAGAGTGTAACAATAAGTAGTTAGAAATACAGCATAATTATTTTGGGCAATACTTACACTGTAAAAGAATTATATTTAGGTTAATAGGGTTCACAAAGCTAATAGGGTTTTTAAAGATTCTTCTTGCCTGCAAGGGAGAATAAAAGTATAGCATCATCTGTACAAGTATGTACTTACTGACTGCTGTGTCTCTGAAGAAAAGGTGACAAGCCCAGAAAACCAAGTTAGCGGATCTTAAAGTACGTTCTAGTGGAAACCCTTCAGTCCAGTAGTTCAGCTAGTCCCAGAACACCCTGATAAAGTTACAACAAGCTGTTTTAAGAAACTAAGACAGTATGATTTTTCTAATTTTTCAATAAGTCACTCTAAAACTTCAGTAATGATTAATAACTCGTTTTTCATTAAAATCTAGTATAAAATGAAATCTGATTTGGCAAGTGCACTTATATTTAATACCATTTTTTAAATATATTCTTCAAAAAGCATATTATCTTCTAGCTGCTTTCCTCCTGATGGAGCTTACAGTTCACTCATGTTAGTAAACATGGGCTCTCAAGTATTCTTTGAGGCAGGATGTGTAGAGGACTTATAGGACGTTTGAAGCAAACGAGTTGAAGTTAGAGGTAGGACTTAGTTCCATCTTTGCTGCCACTACTGCGCGGAGTTTAGAAATATTACTAAAATTGTTTTAGAAATACTAAATTCTTAAGGCCTTGAACCCTCCCTCCCCCTCTTTAATGTGGTGATAATACAGTTGAGGATGGAGATAATGTATGTAAAATGGATGAGCATACTGTTTGGCACATAGTAAGAAAAATGGCTCTTATGCTGAAAATTGTGGGAGCTGACTAAAGGTCCCCAAGCCGTTGGTATTCCTGGGTTCTTTATTTTCCTAACTGGCTCTCACAGAGAGTGAGGAGAAAGGATCGCTGTGTCTGTTAATACAATCCTTAACAACTTAAATGAGAAAGAGTGCTGGTTTTTTGATGTTAAGTAATGGATTTGTATGTTAGTAAGCAGTGCTTTTGCAAACTGAAGTCTAGGTTTATAGATAATAAAAATGTGGGAAATATTTACAGAATATACACATTCACACTTTTTGCCATTTATTTAAAAACTAACCTTATTTAGCAGCTGTATTCCACAGCAACCAGGCTAAAAGGGATTAACATGTGTCAGTTCCTGCAGGTTATTTGTATTGATTTTAATAAGAATTTTATGAGTTTTATTAAATTTTGCTCTTACCTCTTTATTTCAGGTGAAAATTGAAGAGTTAAAAATAGCTATTGAAAGTTGTGTGTGTGTGTGTGTGTGTGTGTGTATCTCTACTTTTTTTCCCCAGCAGTGTGTGTGTGTGTGTATATCTCTGCTTTTTTTTTTTTTTTTTTTTTTTTTTTCCCAGCTGGACTGGAACTTTATGTAGACCAGGCAGGTTGGCCTTGAACTGACAGAGATTCGCCTTCCTCTGCCTTCTGAGTGCTGGAATTAAAGGTGTTCGCCACCACACCCAGCGTCATAGTAGACTATATTTTGAAGGTGGCACTGATAGGAAAGTGTTTGAGTGCATGTATATTTTCACTCAACTCTCATGTGTTGCTTAACAACAAGTGTACATCCTCAGAGCAATGTGTCCTTGGGTGATTGTACAAGTATCATAGAGCATATTTCTATAACCAAGGTGGTTTAGCCTACACCCCGAGGCTCTATGATTGGAGCCACCATCATATAGGCACCTGTCAGTGACCTATAAAGATCGTTATGCAGATGACTTTGTAGTCACATGACTCTATTCTCAGGGACCAGAAGATCTCAGGCAATAATCAGTAATTTTTTTTTTCCCCAACACAGAAGGATCATTCTTAACTTGATAGGGCTACTTAACTCTTTACAACTTGAGTTTCATGTTCAGAAGATTACAACATAATTTCTAAAGCTGTAAATGGTATATAACTTTATGGTTACTGAACATACAAGGGTGAGACAGGGCAAATAGTTCTTACAAGAGCTTTTGGGGAGTGGGGATGAGTAAAAGATAATTGTGAAAAGCAAAATATAGTATTTACTGTGCCTATCTTTTTCATGTTACTTTTGACTTACCCAGTCTCAAATAAATAATGCATATACACTAAATTAGTAAGATACACTTAATTTGGTTTACCATACGTCTTAAAATATTCTTTACTAGGAGGTTCAGCAACATCAGAGGACCATGAGTTTGATCCATCAGCTGACATGCTGGTTCATGATTTTGATGATGAACGAACATTAGAAGAGGAAGAAATGATGGAAGGAGAAACAAACTTCAGTTCTGAAATAGAGGATCTTGCAAGGGTAAATAATCTTAAGAGCTAGGGGTTGAAATGATGGAACTTTTTGTGGAGAGAGAACATTTGAGATTTTGGCTCTCTGTTTGGGGGGAAGTTGTATAGTTCATATTGAAAATTTTGATGTTCTTTTTGATGGGGTATTTAAAGTTTGGAATTGAGGCATTCAAAAAAAAGCATTATTGTATAAAATAATTGAATTCAGTTATAATTTTGGCAAAACATCCCAGGTCTAGGTCAGAAATTGACAGTAAAAGGATCCTAAATTTCCTCTTACTTACCTTCTGTCCTCTTCTCTTTTTCCATCTTTTATTTACCCCCTTCAAAGCCTAAATGTCTTAAATGTCATTATTTTCCTCGTTTCCCGGTCCCTGGTTTAAGTTCTAGATTGTTCTGCTTCTTTCTCTCAGGGTAACCTCTGACTCTGATTCTTAAATACATTGTTACATTGACTTTTCTCTTTCAGTGTTACCTTTGTCTCAACAATAACTCAGCACAGTTACAATTTCCTTTTAAAAAATCTGTGTTCTGAAGTAGCTCACTGCCTAGTGTTCTCCATGTCTTTATCCTCACTGTCCTTTGCAGGCTTTTCTGTCTTTACCTGAAGTTGAAGTGTTTGCATTTCCTGATTCTCAGTTCCAGACCTTCTGTGCATCTAGTTTTGTCTCTAGACCAGTGCTTCTCAGAGTGTAGTCTGAAGGTTAGCTGCATCAGAAAGGTCCATGGGCTTAAGTGAATAGAGCAAATACCTAGATATTTTCATAGCTGTACAAAATCAGAATCTCTGAGGATGGCTCTCAGTCTATGTCTTCATTAAGCATGTCTGGTTATTTGCACACCAAATATGAACATTACCAAGGTATGTGAGCCAATCTATTTTATGATCGTCTGTATGCTTAGCTTTCCTTAGTTTGTATTTCTGGCTTAACTCTTCATTCTGCTTAGACATTTTAGCAGACACTGGTATGTTAAACATTCGGAACAGCACCTGTACCTCTGCTCCTTGTCCCTTTCTCTTCTCTGTCTCTCTAAAAAATACCACTTACTTATTAATATTTATGTTGTTACCTAAGTCTGGAACCAAGGCGGACTTTCCCTTCCTTTCCAATACCCAATTTCTAAATAAGCCCATCATTTCTATCTGAGACTCTAACCTTGCTGCAAGGCCAGCTGCTCAACAGACCTCTTTACCCATATACAGCACCACCCCTGCTATGCTTTGCTATACTATACTGGCTGCTTTTGTTCTTGGGTTAGCTAGTTAGTTCCCACTTTGAGGTTTATTTGGCACTCTGGGATCTGTTACCCAAGGCTTGCTGCATTTCTTCTGAGTTTGGTGTTACTGTTCCTATATGCTAATTAGCTCTTTAAAAACAAAAACTGCATTCTATTCTGTACAGTTTTGTTTTGTTTTGCCCAACACAATTCATAAGTAAAATTCATTAACCTCATGAGGAGAAGGATAAATGATGTTTCAGGGTACCCAGCAAGAGTGATTACTAAAAGTAGTGAATGAGTAGATCCATCTGGTGTGCTCTAATAAAATTTACTGTATGTGTGAGCTAAGATATCCATGATAAAAGGGACCTAAGATAGAAGACCTAGTGTAAGCTTTTACGGGTTGAGAATAGAGTGGAGTGTAATAGTGACTTAACTGTGGTTCAGTATTTAGTTTGAATTCTTAAGATGAGTCCTGTTACCATTTAGTTGTATCTTCCCAGGGTCTTGTTTTAGATCGTTTATATTTTTTGAGCCAGACAACAGAATTGATTTTGGTGGCAGTATTGTATATTAGTCATCACAGTGCCTTTCAAAGAAGGTTAAACATTATACTTGGGATCAGAACTAGTCTTTGAAAGTAAGAGACTGGTCAGTTACATTTTATTAATTTTCTTTAGGAAATGGTAATTAAAATAGATTTCAACCACAGTCTCATACCACCTTCTATAACTTCTCCCAGAAACAGTTATGTTATAGGTTTAAGTAGCACCCGTAACCTGAAGCTAAGCAGGTGAGGACCAAGTATGTTGGATCTCCTGTGGTTATAAACTCTTTAGGTATGAACCAACCCAATTTTTTATTTAAGAAATTAATGTCATTTATTACTCATCTCCTTTTGTAGAAGCAGGTCATTAGTGATGTTAGGAAGTTTACTGTTTTTCAGTTGGCACTTTGACTATGTAATTTAAGGAGAACTCTGCACAGCTAATTCATACTTGATTCAGCAGTAACCATGGTAGCTGTGGTTTTAATTTTCTATACTGCAGTTCTTAGGGAAAAGGCTATTGATAGAAAAAGCTCTGTATATTGTTATAGTTGTACATACCTTGTCAGTGTCAGAAGTAAAGGTCTTATATTAAAATGTCTTAGTTGAGGGCTGGGCGTGGTGGTGCACACCTTTAATCCCAGCACTTGGGAGGCAGAGGCAGGCGGATCTTTGTGAGTTCGAGGCCAGTCTGGTCTACATAGTGAGTTCCAGGACAGCTGGGGCTACAAGGAGACCCTGTCTCAAAAAAGGCAAAAAAAAAAAGTCTTAGTTGAGTTAGATACATTTAGTCTGGTACTCATAGAAAGTCTTAGAATCATTCCCACAGTACATAAGTTTTTTGTTTGCTATGAATTAGCAGTACTGAAATTTAACTGTTTTCTAATGTGTTAAGATTCAAGAGACTGAAAATAGGCACAGTTTGTAGCACTCCATTTAAGAGAAGAAAGATCAATATCAACTATATCTTTATATATTTAAGTGCATTGTAGAAAAACAGTATCCATATTAATGCACACTAAAGAGTTTGACACATTCCCAGTGAAGCCCCAGAGCTAGTGCTGGGGACTGAGGCAGCTCTCTTAAGAATCCCCACACTAACCCTTGAGCACATACTTTCACTCTGAAATAAAGGCTGTCTTTCAATTATTTTGTTGTTTCTTTTTCTAGGATAAAAGATGTGAGAGACTTAATTGTTTTTGAAATGCACAATCTGAATTTTATATGTGCAAATATGTGTGTATATGTATGTATATATACATATAAAGGAAAGACCAACATGGGAATTGTAAAAAAGAGTCCGCTACCTTTATCGCTTCATAGTTTGTCTTCTAATCAAGCAACAGCTCCAAGAGATTGGTTTCCTTAGGAACTGTCTCTAGTCTAATCTGGATTTGGTCCCTTAGGCCCTCCTGGTCAGAAATTGGCTTCTTTCCTTTATCCCGTCTTTATAAGCATTTATTGCTAAGTCCATTTTGGTGCAACAGATACATGAGGAATACTGTGCCCATCCACCAAATGACCCAGACATGAAGGTTTCCATCTGCTACCAACAGCAGTCATTTATGAATGACTAGCCCCCTGCTGTGAGCCACTGCTTCTACAGTGAGGAACTTGATGCCATCAAACCTTATAATAGTATTGTGTGTCAGTGTTTGGTGACTTTAACCTCTTCACTTTATTCCAGATGCAGTATTTGCCTTTTAAATAGCTCATTGTTTGAACCTTCATCCAGCCTCCTGATAGCTTATACAGATAGGATTACTTCTCTTTTTGTTAATGTTTAGATAACTTACATCCTAAAGCACAATATTTAAGTGTAATGCACATCCTGTATTTTTATTCATCTTGTGCTGTGCCCATTTTCTTTATTCCTCATAGTCTTACCTACTCAGCCCTTATACTGCATCAGGATGGTGAACATTTAACCTGAGTCAGGTTTCAAGGACGAAAGTGAGTTATATGTACATGTGTAAGTAAGTGAGTGAGTCAGATTCTCTGGGTTCATAATTTAGCTTCAGTATTTCATAAGCATGCAACTTTTGATAAACATTGTTAAACTTCAGTTGTTAAAAAGAGATCTAAAGCACTTGGTACAATGTCTGGCATAATAAGCCACTAAATGAATCTTAGTTATGTTATCCACACAATTCTCAAAGCAAGCGGTGAACATGCACTACATGCCCGTAAGTTTTGTTCTCTGTCTCCCTTTCTGTACTCTTAGACTTAAATGAGTGAGAGTAAAACAGTATACTACTCGATTCTGATGTTTCCATTTCAGTTGAAGGGAAATCCCTTAATAATCTGGTAGAATACAGACTTGGATAATGTAGCTAATAAGATGGTCTTTAGCACAGGTGACTTTCAGACCCTAGTGCAGTAATAAACTGTTGTTGGTTAGGTTTTAATAATCCTTTAGTCTTTCTGAGGGAAATGACAGACTATTTGCTTTATAAGTCCATTATTGTCAGTAGCATCAGAATCTTGAGAGTACAAAGACAGGTACCCATCTTGAACTAGCTGAGTCAGAGTGAAGACTTGAGTTCTCACTCATAAAATGTATTAAGGGCAGGACTATATCCAGAACCCAAATGATACTGTAATTTCTGCTTCTTTTTTTTTTTTTTAAATGTGATTTGACTTCTTTTTCAGATCAGCTTTTATCTTATACTCAGTTCCTATGTCTTCAAAGTTATTACTTGAGACAGTCTTCAAAGTCATTACTTGAGACAGTTGCTGCGTTTCTAGTTAGCTGGTATTGATAAAATTCCAGAAATAAACTAAGAAGCAGAACGACTGCCTGCCATTGAGCAAAGGGGCCTTCCTGTTGCAAACCAAGGAGATCTGGGGTTATACTGTAGGTGACAGTTTGAGCATTCTCAACTTGGTTCTTATAAGAACAGGAGAGAAGGGCATTCCTGGACTGGCAAATACTGCTAAGCCTTGTTATCTTGGACCCAAAGAGCAGGCTAATAGAGTCTACAAACTTCTTGTTCTTTTAAAGATGATGGTGTTTGGGCTGGAGGAATGGCACAGTGAGTAAGAGCATTGGCTGCACAAGCATGAGAACCTGAGTTCAGATCCCCCAGAAACTATGTGAAAAGATGGGTGTGTTTGCAGGTGTTCCTATAACCCCAGAGTTGTCGGGTGGGAGTGCTGAGACAGGACGATATGTGGGATTTGCTGGCCACCAGCTTACCTGGAGACTCAAAGGAATAGAGAGTAATAGAGCAGGACACCCAAAGTTCTCTCTGACTTCTAGGTATGCACACCTACATACACCACACACACATCACACACAAATGGGGTGGGGGTGTGTGTATAAATATTTTGTCAGAAATAAAAATATTAAAGTTAGTATTAGAGGACCCAAGATTTTAGTATTGATTTTCCTTATATCCTACATCCAAGTACTGACAAACTGCTCCAAACAGAAAGTAAATTAGGAGCAGGCTGTAGAATATGCTCAACTTTTGGCCAGGAGAATAAAGGAATCTACTAAAACCCACTAGGGCTAGATTGCCTAGAGACACAGGTTGTCCTTTTGGAGAGGTTTAACTTCTAAATCTGAGTTTAGTCATAAGTAAGAATTGACTGACAGATGGCCTGTGCTTAATTCTGGTGCTTAGGACCCTGAGGCAGAAAGACTGAGTTAGAAACCAGTTAAAGCTACGTGAGTTCCAGGTGAGTCTGAGCCTTGTCTCAGAATACCAAAACAGTAATGATAATATGAATTGCTTGGTTCCCTGTCTGACTGTATTTGTGCTTTTTTGTTGATCTTTTCTGTTTTATTTTGCTTCAAGTTTTGTCGTTTTGAGACAAGGTCTTGCTGTATATTCCAGGCTATTCTTGGCCTTGAACTCACTGTGTAGGTGAGGCTGGCCTAGAACTTGCAACTAACTACCCTGCCTCAGCCTCTTGAGTGCTGTGATTACAGACCAGCATCATTACACCTGGCTTTTTATCTCTTTCCTAATTAATCTTTTATTGAGTTAGAAGGTATTGTATAGCTTTACCAAGTACATTATGGCACTTTATGACTTATGCACAATAAAACCAGGGCAGTGAACATTTCCATCTCTGAAACCATCAACTTCATTTTTTTTTCTCAGTACTGGATATTGAACCCAATCATTTTTTAATGTCTTTAGGAATTTTATATTGCTCTAGTCATTTTGAAAAATAGGTTGTTTCTGAAACAGTATTGGCTTCTATGCTAAAGAACCAAACTGTCTCCTCCTATCTCCATTCCCCATTGTTAAATTATGTATCTCTCGCCTCTCCTTTCCCCATCTTTAGTAATTGCTGTTCTTTTGCATTTAAAAAAGCATTTTTATTAATTTACTTTTGTTTTATATGTATAAGTCTTTTGCCTGCTGTATGTAAATGTACCTGTTACCAAGTTTCTTAAAGAACATGTTTTACTCCATTTTTTGTTCAGGCCTGATCCTCTTTGTTACTCTTTTTGGTCAGTTTGACTCATCATCAGAGAAATGCAAATTAAAACCACAATGAGACATTGCCTCAGCCCACTTAGAATGACTATCATCGAAATGAAAAGGAAATCAAATAAAATCTGAGTAGGAAGGTGAACTAGTTTAGCCATTAGGGAAAACAGCATGGAGGCTCCTCAAACAGAAATGAAAACACCGTATCATCTGGCAGTTTCACTACTGGGATATACAGACTGGCACAAACATATACACGTATTTATCCAAAGTAGACCCAAAAGATAACTGCACTCATATTTATTCAGCACTCTCACAATGGGTAAATATAAAACCAACCCAGATGATCTTCAGTCTATGAGTGGGTAGAGACAATACAGTGTAGCTATACAGTGTACTACTACTCAACCATAAAAAATGAAATCTTGTCATTGGCAGTAATAACGTAGAACTGGAGGCCATTATTTATGTCAAGTGAAAAAGCCAGACCGAAAGATACCACATGTTATCATTCATTTGTGAAACCTAGTAAATCAATCCTGTTGTTTCAAAAAGTGGAGTAGAGGGGCTAGAGAAATGGCTCAGTGGTTAAGAGCACTGGCTGCTCTTGTAGAAGACTTGTTTGAATCCTAGTACCTGCATGGTGGCTAACAACCACCATTAATTCCAGTCTCAGGGGATCCAGCATCCTTTTCTGACCTCTGCGGGTATTACATTGCACATGGTGCACTTACATATGTGCATGCAAAACACTCAAGACACATAAAATTAAAATAAATAAAATTTTTTAAAAAAGAAACTTGATAGCAGGAATAAAGTCAGACAGAGGACATCTCTGAAGTCGTGTTACTGATCTTTCGGTAACCTCTGTCCTTTTGGGGTGTTACTGTTTTGTTTGGGGGGGCTGTTTTCACTTATCTATGGAAAGCATGACTGCCTTAATCAGGAGGACCTGATTCATTTTCTGTTGACTTGAAGTGTTTTTCTCTATCTGTATGTATTCTATTACTGAACTTGTGTCCATTCTTCAGATGCACTCTGGTGGTCACTTTTCAGTCTGTCCTTAGGCAATATTTTCACTCAAGTTTCAAGAAAGGATTTTTTTAGAAAGTGAATTTCCCTTCTCATCTTTGTGAGCAATGAGGGGAGATCTTTGATTTAACCATTCTATATTTTTTCAGAGTGAAATCAATAGTATCTGTCACCTAACCTTTTATAAGATAGCTAACTTGCATGTCATATGTTAGTGAAAGATTTATTACGATGTCTAAGCTTTGCGGCTTCCCACAGGAAAAGATGATTTTCTGGTCTCTTATCCCAGACCACTGGTACTGGTGGCTGTTAGGATCGGCCTCCAGTCATTCTAGAAGCATTGTCTAGAACTTTTTAAAATGTAGAATCTCAGACCCTCTCTAGGACATTAGGTCAGAGACTACGGTAAGGCCAAGGAGTTTGTTTTATCTAAAAAACCTTCAAACTGATTGTAATGCCCTTGAATAAGACAGATCAACAGTCAAGAACCTAGGGATTGTTTTGATTGCTGTGTTCCAGAGTGGGCCAAGTGCTGTGGTCAGCTCAGAAGATGAGTTCATAGAGTTCTGCCATTGACATAGCCTTGGGTTCCTAAAATATCACTTAACTCTCACTTTTAAAAATTAGAGGTAATAGTAACACTAGGATTGTTCTGAGAATGAACTAAAACTGGAAGAAGCTCTTCATGTTCTTACGCTGTTTGAAAGTTCTGGCTGTAGAATGCCATGTTAGTGATTTTTTTAGTTTGCTTCAATCATACATGGCTTTAGTGACTCTTACTAATCATACTAACTTCACTTGCCAGCCTACTTCTAACTTTGGGTGCAGAATGAGTTAAAGAGATATCTAGGGAGGTTGTGTACTTTGTTGTTGTTGGGGGTTTTTTGTTTGTTTGTTTGTTTGTTTGAGACAGGATCTCCCTGTAGCCCCTGCAGGCCTGGAACTTGCCCTGTAGACCAGGCTGGCCTTGACCTCACAAGAGATCTGACTGCCTCTGCCTTTCAAGTGCGGGGATTGAAGGTGTGCTCCACCACTCCTGGCTGGATTATGTACTTCTGGCTGCTTTCATTCTGAGAAAAGATGAAACCAAGCACCTAGCATAAGGTAGGCTTATTGGTACATGTCTTTCATCCCAGCATTCAGGAGGCAGAAGCAGTCAGAGCTCTGAGCCGGAGGCCAGCTCAGAGGCCAGCTTGGTCTACACAGGGAGTTCCAGGCCACCTGGAGCTTGTGGGGGAGGGGGGCAGTCTAGTACCTGGCCCCTAAGAGATACTTTATGAAAGCTATTTGTTGTGTATCAAAGTAACTGGTGCTATATCTTTGTCTTACTTTGTTTCTGTCTTGAATATGAAATTCTGTCACACATTTTAAGTACTGACTCTTTATTTTCAAATTTAGTGTCCTGTGTTAGATATTTGACACATGGGCCAGATCTCTATGGATCAGCTCCTTGAGCACTTCAAGATTAGTTTTAGGTGTACTTTGAAAACCACAGTATGTGCTTTTAATTATTACAGCATAAAATGGTGATACCTTGCCTGATATGGTTAGTGAGTTTTCAGCTTATGGCTTCTGCAAATCATAAAGGCCTTCAGAATTGAATCTCTTTTAGAAATGGAATTCACAACAGTGTGAATTAGATGATATTTTCTTCTTATGGGGAATTCTCAGAGTATAATAGATTGTATCTTTTTTAAGATTTTTAATAAATTGTTTTTAATCGTGTGTATGTGTGTATGCACGCACACATGCACACACACGTGAGTGCAAGTACCCATGGAGGCCAGAAGCACAGGCAGTTTTGGGCTACCCTGTATGGCTGCTGAGAGTGAAACATGAGTCCTCTGCAAGAGCAGTATGCACTCCTAACCACTGTGCTATATCTCCAGCCCCTAAATTGTTTATGCTCATAAATTCTGAATGAGGATGAGAGGGCCTAACTTTGTCACCTAAGCAGCATCAAGTTAATGTTATCCGTTCCAGTGTATGCAGTCCTTGCAATAGAAATGTGTTTGATATATGGGCTAGACTTACTTCCATAAAAAAATAAGGCACAGAATGCTGGAAAATTGTTATAAACATGTTGCCTTATTTATTGAGCACCATTTTTCTAGATGCTAAATTGACTCTCCTGTTTCTTTAGATCATGTGTGTTTGGGTTTATGTCCAGTATCTTCTGATGATTTGGGTTAGACTTTTATATAGTAAGAATTTTATTGTGTTTCTCTGACACTTGACATTGTTTGATTGTGATTAGAATAACTGCCTGCCTGCCTGCCTGCTGCATACGCTGATTATATTTTCTTGAATAAGCATATTTCTTCATTTTACTCAACCTGCTGAGGCCCCATGGTATACTGATGGGATTCTAGGGTTTTTTAGTGTGATGTGATTGGTATAACAGTTTCATAAACAGCAGTGTATAACATGATCTTGTATGTAAATGAAGATAACTTTAGAAAAGTTTGCATGGCCTTGGAATCCAGTGACATTAGGTAGCACATTGTCATCATTCTCATATGACGTTGCTGGAGGTTTTTTGCGGTGTGTTTTGTCTGGACACGGAATTTTATCTCCCTTTCTGGGTCTATTAACTTAGTTTACACACCGTTTTTTAATTATTCTATTTGCCCCCAAATTATTTGAGCTACAGTATATAATAATAATCCATATGTAAGTGCTGCCTGTCATACATATACTGAAACTATTGCAAAAAATGAATTCATTTTTAGACTGTTGACAGCTATGTTGCCCATCTAGAATTGGTCAGTTTATAGGAGTATTTAAAAGATTTGGGTTTCATTTCTACTCTCATTTGAAATATTTGATACAGTTCTAGAGTATTCTGTAGAAAATGAGCATATAGATTTGTAAATTAGAACATGGAAATACGAAAGCATTGATTTCAGAAGTTGACTTTTATTCTGATGTGTTTAGGAAGGCGACATGCCAATCCATGAACTTCTCAGCCTCTACGGTTATAATAGTGCTGTTCGACTACCTGAAGAAGAGGAGGAGGAAGAGGAAGAGGAGGAAGAAGGTGAAGATGATGAAGATGCTGATAATGATGACAACAGTGGCTGTAGTGGGGAAAATAAAGTAAGTGTGTACACATAAAAGTACTTTCCTCATTATTTGTGGAGGATGTGTGTTCCAAGATCCCCAGTGAATGTCTGAAACCACAGATAGTACTAATTCTAAATACAATTTGGTACAATTAGATTAAATTCTGAAAATAAAGATGTAGAAACATGTAATACAAAAATTGAAAATATCCCCTGTAATCCACTCCTATGAAGTTTGGTCTGTGTCATTACAGATTTCTGTTGCTTTTTCTAAACATTTAATCCAACTTTTTTAAAAAAAGCAAAGCTGTTGCTTTTAAGTAATAGTGGCTAACTAACAGTTCTGTTCATTTTTCCCTTTTATTTTGAAATCATTTTGAATGTTAGAGGCTCACAGCACTTCGCTAATCCTGACATCTTATGTAACCACAATATCTTCGCCAGAACTAAAAGTTCACACTGCTGCCATGCTGTTAGCAAAGCTGGAGACTGTTGCATTCACCATTAAGGTCCTTTTCCCTGTTCCAGGAGCCAGCCTCCAGAGCCATGTTACATTTAGTGTGGCTATTACAGTCTTCTACTTAGACCTAGAATAGAATTTGACTGCTGGCCTCCCAGCTGCCACAGCATTCTTTTGCATTTTAAATGCATTTTATTCCATAGGAAGAGAATATAAAGGATTCATCAGGTCAGGAGGATGAAACCCAGTCTTCCAATGATGATCCCTCACAATCTGCTGCTTCCCAAGATGTTCAGGAAATGATCCGCCCACGTCGATGTAAATATTTTGATACAAGTAGGTATTATCATTTCCACAGTTAGAGTATAATTTTCACTGTCTTATGTATAAATTAACTAAAATTCTAATGTGGTTTTTACTTCTATTGAATTCATTTATCCTGAAATCTCTTTGAAAAGTAAATGGATTTTGTTATGGGTTACTAATGTTTCTAAATGAAGGCCTTATTCTTAGTGAATGTATTACAATTATTGTTTGATAGTCTACCTGAATATGGGTGTGTTCCTTTTATTTCTTAAAGTCCTGCAGTTTTTTTCCATTTTTCTTTGCTACTTAGCTATCCTTTACATAATAGTTGTGTATTATTCAGCAACAGAATGTATGCTGAGAAATGTGCTCTTACGGAGTTTCTTGGTTTTGTGAACATCATAAGATATACTTAAACAAACTAATGTGTTCACAGCATCTTTAGGTGATATGATCTTCCAGAACCATCATCATATATGTTAATGTGTGTGTGTCTGTGTGTGTGTGTGTGTACTCAGTCCATTGACCAAATATGACATTAAGTAGTATATTGTTTTCTGTAATTTTGTGGCTCCTCGTGTTCTAAAAAAGCTGATTCTTGAGGTACAAACACATACTTTAATATTTCATCTGTTATACCATGGTCTCTGAGAACAAGAAGTCAACTTAACAAGTCAGCTACCAGATCTAAATTTAATTATTTCTATTTATTTGATGTGGGGGAAGGAGCACACATGTGGAGGACAGAAGACAACTTACAAGAGTTGGTTCTCACTTCTACCTTAATGTGGGTTCTGGGAACCAAACTCTGATGAATTCTTTATGTAGCTGAGGATGCCTTTGAACTTCTGATTCTTATGCCTCCACCTCCCAAGTGCTAGAATTCCAGGCCTGTGCCTCTATGCCTGATTTTAGGCAGTGCTAGGAATGGAACCCAGAGCATCAAGCATGCCAAACAGGCTCCCAACTTAGTTCCAGCTCTGTATATCATTGCCATTTAAAGTGCAACCAAACAACAGCCTGCCCTGTATAGATAAAATGGAGAATGGAGGTCTTTCAAATGTTGCTGCAAAATCTCTACTGTTAATAAGGAACACTTTGGAAAGCATAGTATTGTCCATATCCTCATTTTCTATGTGAAGAATGGACATCATGTAACTGACTTTGTAACCAGACTTTATAAGACAATTATCTTGATTCTGATCCTGAGGGTTTTGTGTTCTTAGGGAATCAATTCCTGAGGCTACAGTTACTGCCCTAGAGTAATTAATGGTTTTTTCTTTGGGAGAATGTTTTGTTGTCTTGTTTAGGGAAAGAGTATTGATTATTTACTTAGAAACATCTTGGCCTAATTATAATTAGCTGACCATTTGGCATATCACAGTTAATGGTAAGTGTAAATATATATGAAGATATATAGATACGGAAAAATTAAGCTTCCATTTAATAGAATTATTCTATTTATTCTAGATAGTGAAGTAGAAGAAGAATCTGAAGAAGATGAAGATTATATTCCGTCAGAAGACTGGAAAAAGGTAGTTTTCTAAAACTTAAGTACTATTCTAAAAACCCAAGTGTAATTCCTTTATTAACCAGGCTTATTGATGAAGCCTTTTTTGTGACATTTTAAGCATTTGGTAAATATTTGTTCAAGTTCTCCATTTATATAGCCAAGTAAATAAGAAATACATCTTTTCATAAAATCATGGTATGGGAAGAAATTCAAATTTCTGATCAAGTCCCAAACTAATTTGGAGTTAGATTGTTGCTGCCTTATAAAAACATGGAATTTTATAAATGTAGATATAGTTTGGAAAGCATTGCAAAGATGTTAATATTTGTACAGAAATTTTGATAGTTTAAATAAAGAAAACTCAGAATGAGTAAATGTAATGTTGATGTTTATAACTAATGAATCTGTTGTATAAAGGGACAGATTTGACTTCTATGAATACATACATATAATTTCTAAAATGAATATAAGACATTAACTTTTTGTTTAAAAAAGTAATGTAGCATTATGGGACTAGAGAGAGGGCTCAGTAGTTAAGAGCATTTGCTGCTCCTGCAGAGGACCCAGGCTTAGTTTTCAGCTCCCACATGGCAACAAGCATTTGTAACTCTAGTTCTAGGGAATCTAATGCTTTCTTCTGACTTCCAGGGGCACCAAACACGTACGTGGAGCACTTAGTATATGCATAAAAAACACTCATATACATAAAATAAGTAAAACTTTTTAAAAAATTACATAACATTATATAATTAATCATTTAGTTGAATTAAAGCGTTTAAAGTGTTACATAGGAGTTGACCTCTTGGGAAATTGTATCAATGGTTAATGTAGAATTGGTTAAGAGAAATCATTTATATAGAAGAAAAATGATGTTTTTCCTTGTGTAAGATGGGTGCTTGATCTATCATCTTTTTAAAAAAAAAACAAAAAAAAACGCAAGATCCAGGCCAGCTAGGGGCTATATGGTAAGACCCTGTCTAGAAACAAAACACCTGGAAACTGATAATGAGAAAGTTTGATTTTCCTGTATAGGTAGACTTTGTTGCATTGAGCTTTACTGTGAAGTTGTAGAAAGTGAAACAGTACTTACTAACAGTAAAACAGTACTTAATTAAGAAAGAAATGGCAGTAGCAGAAGAGAGGAACTTTTAAAATCCTTGGAGTCTTTGCTTGGTTAAATCTCAATAGTGGTGATTTCCAATTGTCTTTTTCAAGAGCCGGGTTCAAATCTAATTTGACTTGAATCTGTAGATTTGATTATCAGGTTTCCTTATAACAAAATTTTACTGCTTTAGGATGGGTGTAGTTTTTTACTTTGTATTAATGGAGGTCAGGCACCGACCTCAAAAAGATAATTTCGGGGGCTGGAGAGATGGTTCAGCAGTAAAGAGTATTGGCTGCTCTTAAAGAGGAGCCGGGCTTGGTTCCCAGCACCCACATGACAGTTTGTGACTCCAGTTCCAGGGGATCTGACACCCTCGTCTGTCCTACCTGGGTACATTTACATGTGGGCAAAATGCTCATACTCTTTGAAAATAGAAATTGGCCAAGTATGGTGGCCTATACTTTTAATCCCAGCACTTGGGAGGCACAGGCAGGTAGGTTTCTGTGGGATCCAAGCCAACTGAGGCTACAGGAAGACCCTGTCTCAAAAAAAAAAAAAAAAAATTAAATACATTTATTTTAAAAAGATTATTTGGATTTGGAATTGAATCCATTTGGTTCTTTCTTTAAAGCTTTGTTTCTCAGACCTAAGTGTAAGCTAGAAATTGCCTAGACAGTGTTAAACAGAATCCTGTCTCTAGAGGTTTTTCTTTAATGTGATTTGAGCACTTGACTTACTAATACTTTGGCCAGTTGCACCGGTGCTGCCTGTGGGAAGTATTTAAGTGTAGGCGCTCTCTAAAAGACCCAGATATGGGGAACAGAGAGATAGCTCAGCAGTTAAGGTCACTGACTGCTCTTGCAGATGACCCATGTTCGATTCCCAGCACCCACATGACAGATAACAACTGTTTATAACTCCAGTTCCAGGGGATCTGACTGATCTCTGTGGGCATTGCAAGACGTGGGTGCACTTGCATAATGCAGGCACTTCTTGTCTGTGGTACATTTCACCCGTTATTACCATTTTCTTTTTTTGTTTTTGTTTTGTTGTTTTTTTGTCTTTTTAAGACAGGGTCTCACTGTAGCCTCAGTTGACCTGGATCTCACTATGTAGACCAGTTTGACCTCGATCTTACAGAGATCTACCTGCCTCTGCCTCCTATGATCTGGGATTCAAGGCATGTGCCACCATGCCCAGCTCTTACCAATATTTCCCATCCAGTCATATTCAAACTCTAAGCTATTATTAACTCATTAATCCTCACAATACTACCATGAGGTAGGTCATTAGTCTTATGACAGAAAACAGTGACTGTAGCCAAGGAGATAGTTATGCTAGAAGTACACATAAAACAGGTGATACTAGATCTTACTAATGTTTTGTGTTATGTTTAAAATAGGAAATCATGGTGGGTTCCATGTTTCAAGCTGAGATTCCAGTTGGCATTTGTAGATACAAAGAAAATGAAAAAGGTGAGTTAATAGTAAAGCTGTAAACCTAAACTTAGGCTTTTGAAATGATGGAATTGTTATTTTGTATGTATGGGGATAGGGCGTACGTGTTGTATGCAGTTGCACGTGCCTTATTTGTGTGTGTGTGAAGGCCAGAGGTCAGTGCTGGGTGCCTTCCTCTGTCAGTTCTTCACTTTATGTTTTGAAGACAGTCTTATGAACGTGGATCTGACCATTTTGGCTAAACTGACCCTCTGTATTTGTCTGTCCCTGAGCCCTCATGCTGGCACTACATATGCTCACCACCCGTCCTGGCTTTTATGTGGGATAGTGGGAATCGAAACTCAGGGTTTCATGTGTGTACAGTAGGCAATTTACCCACTGAGCCATCGCCACAGCCCTGAGCTGTTCATTTTCATGTGAAATGTGGTAAGAATATGACAGCCTACTAAGAAACCCTTATAGTTTGAGTAAAAGAATCTTGGGTTGCACACCTTTAACCCCAGCACTCAGCAGGGCAGAGGAAGGCAGATCTTTATAAGCTCAAGGCCAACCTAGTAAGAATTATTTATAATTTTTCCAGTTTCATCCATATAAATAACAGAAAAAGATGAGTTTTGAGTGTGTGTGTGTACCTTAAAATCTGCCCCCCCAATTTGTTTTCTGTATTTTAAATGCTCTGAACTTCACCCTTTCTAGCCCTTAATTGCTTTTAAAGTAGATTGTTTTTATAGTGATAGAGGTAAAAACAAACTAATAAACTGGTTGATTGATTTCTAAAATAGACTGGTTTTATATTTGTGTTTTAAAATAGTTTGAGAATTTTGTATAATTCTACATAATTTTTTTGTCATTTATCTGAAAATTCTAGCATAAGTCATTTGATACAAAGTAAATGTTTTTTTAAAAAGAGTCTGCTTTATATTACCTGACTTAAATAGGTTCAAGAAAGGATGCTATATGTGTTCTTAATGAGTTCATATACAATGTGACATCACTCAAAACTAACAGTCTTCATTTCTTGTTCAGAATCTTCACATTCAGCTTTATATACACAGAGTCCCTTGGAATTGGAAGGTCTTCTGTGATTTATTTCCTCCCAATACTTTATATTTTAAGTATGTCCCTCCTCTCATGATAAAGAGGTCAAGCACTTGGGAGGCAGAGGCAGGTGGATCTCTCTGAGTTCAAAGCCAGCCTGGTCTACATAGTGAGTTCCAGGATAGCTGGGGCTACAGGGAGACCCTGCTTCAAAGAGACAAAAAAAAAAAGTAGTTATAGGTATACCACAAGCCAGTCAATTTCATAATAAAATTTTCTAAGTGTTTAATGCCTTGCTGTTCTCCTCAACTTAATTCTTGCAATATGTAGGATCATTGATACTACTAAAGTGACATGACCTTGTTCTCTATTGAAATTCTGGCTATTTCTTCTGTGAACACTTTATAACTGTTTGAGAAATAAATGATCTTTTGGCTTGTGTATATATTTATAATTGAAATGTAAATACTATGTTTATACAGCACCCATCTCATGTTTACAAATTAGTTCTGTCTATAAGTAGTTGAGCTAAAAGTTAAGCATTCGTTCCACATTATTAAATATCTTATAAATATTGGCTATAAAGGAAGTAGTGCCTATCTTTGAAAGTTTCATATTTAGAGTTAAGGGTAGAGTTCAGTGGTAAAGCAATTATATAGAAAGCACAAATCCCGGGGTTCAATTTTCAACACCACAAAACAGCTTTTAGATGGGCAGGTAACGTCACAGTTTTATAGTACATTAATATTATGGTTAAAGATGATTTTTCTCTTCATGTATTTTAACTTCTATTTTATTAGATATTGTCAGATATCACAGTTAAATTATAATCTCTAATTTTTACGTATTGCCAGATTTGACTAAATGTTTTTGAGTTTTTGTGTGTGTGTGTGTGTGTGTGTGTGTGTGTGTGTTTTAGAAATCAGTTGTGTATATATTATTTTTCAATAAAGATGTTATGCATGACACTTTTCCATTTGAGAATTTAGTATGGTAGGTGGTGTCAGGAAGATCACACAGGATCTAGAAAAGTGCCACCGCTTTTCTAGAGCAGTTGTGCAGGGCCTTTCTTCATCCTTGAAATTTTAGAAATTTTTTCCTGACTTTCATCGGGAAACCCATAATTCACCTCTCTTTAATGTACTGAACAGAAACCAAATCCATGATTCCAGTATTGTACAGCATCCTGTTTTAAATAAAACTTCAAAAAGATAGTGCTCGTTAGTGCATTCTTTTGGAAAAAATTCACAGGGTGTTTTTCATTGATGTGGATGAGAGCAAACCTTATTTGTAACAAAAGTGCCCCTCAACTTGAAATGATTCTGTATCTTTGGAGGGGGGTTACTGCATGGTAGGTGGACATTTAACACTGAACTACGTGTCGAGTTCTTTTTATTTTGTGATTAGGTTTCCCTAAGTTGTCTGGGCTGATGCTTTTTGTTGTCTTTTTGCTTGAGCTTCCCAGGTAGCTGGAATTACAGGTATGTGCCACCATGCCCAGCGCTGGTAACATTATTGTAGGAGTTATTTGACAGCTAGATCAGAATTCTCCTTTTCAGTGGTGAAAGAACTCCCTGAGTACCCAGAAATGACAGATGTTGTCTGCCCTCTGATGGGGTTTTTCCTTTATTCGTGCAGATTATGTTCCTCATTGGTTATCATTCCAAATGCAAATGCTTAAACATAATTAAAAAAATTTTTTTGATATATTTTTATTATGTGTATGAGTGTTATGCCTTCATGTATATAAGTGCACTAGTGTTGTGTAATGGCCACAGAGGACAGAAGAGGGCATCGGATTCCCTAGAATTGGAGTTAGGGACAGTTGGTAGCTGCCATGTGGGTGCTGGGATTCAAGCCTGGGTCTTCTGTAAGAGTAACCAGTGCTCTCCACGCCTATGCGATCTCTTCAGCCCACAAACAGAATTTTTAACTTAGAGTCTCTATAAGTTTTAGAACCTGTGAGTACAGAGGCCACTACAGTGTAACCATTTGTTTATAAGTTTTCCTATCTGTAATACTCACTTGGTTGATCCTCATCACAGAAACAGTAAAACAGTAAAACCTGTGATGATTAGGTGGACAGGACTGGAGAGATGGCTCAGTGTTGAAGAGCATGGGCTACTCTTGCAGAGGTCCTGGGTTTGATTCCCAGCACCCACATGGCGCTAAACAGCCATCCTTAACTCCAGTTCCAGGGGATCTGACACTCTTCTGACCTCTACGGGCATTGTACAACACAAGTGCACCGACTTAAATATTAAAAAGATAATAACTGAGTGGAGAATGGTATCACAAAGCCAGTAGGAAGGTGGTGACTTTATAGTGATTCCCTTACATCTGTCCTTGGATGAGTTATGCAACTCTTTCTCATCTTTGGAATTACAGTAATCCTGTTTATTTACAGAATTTTTGGAATGACTCTGTGTAGTACTTTTCTTTTGTCTGACACATAGTGTTCTATACATGGAGTTAGTATTCAATAGGCGATTACTTTACCTGCTGTATTTAGGTTTTTATTAATCAGATTTTTTTTCTTTTCCCACCTTAGAAAGTGACATTTTCAGGTAATAGAAACCTAGTTCAGTTACTTTTAGCAAAAACCATTGCAGGGTTGCTTTCCTAGAATTAGGGAAATTATGCTGATCTTGTTTTGTATAACTGGATTCAGGCACTCATAGGATATCAATTATTCCCTACTCTGATTTGTTGTCAGAGTAAAGTGGCTACTGGGAGCTCTTGTCTAATACTTTACACAGTCTTTAAAACTAAAGAACAAGCAAAAATGAGAACTTCCATATCCCTTGGAGCTCTACAGATCTTAGAGAGAGCCTCTGTTGACCCAGCCTGAATCACATACTTTTCAGTAAAAGATCACTGTGATCAGAGGGATAAGTGAATAGACTGCTTTGTCTTGACTCCTAATTTATTCATTCTTAGGCCTCTTCTACCTCCAGACCACACGAGAAAGATGGCTATAATTGTGTTCTAAATTTTTTTTGATAAAATAGTTTTATTGAGAAACAAGTTTCATACCAAATTCTTTAGAAGTGATTATAAACCTGCCCCACCACTCCCAATTTTATGCAGCTAGTGAGCCAACCTAGAACTTCATGCATGCATACTAGGAAAGCATTCTTAATCACATGAGCCACATCCTCTTCCCAGGAGAGTCTTCATTCCTAAAGATGCTGGCCAGATAAAAAGCACCGTACTTAAAAAAGGTGATTTTTCAGTTATGTGTGTACTTTATTGTTTTTGTGATATACTAAAAGCTAAATAGGGACTGGATGGATGACCAGTGGTTAAGAGCACATACTGCTCTTGCAGAGAACCTGGGTTCAGTTCCCAGCACCCACATTGGGCAGCTCATGGCTACCTATGACTCCAGTTTCAGGGGATCTAATGCCCTCTCCTGCCCTCTTGGCACCTGTACTCATGCACATGTACATATACACATGATTAATTTAAAAGGATAATATATCTTAAAAGCTGAATAAACACTGATTTTGTGATAGATTAGAGATAATACTAATACAGTTCTCAAGATAGCTCTCTATAAGAACTAGATAGCAACCACAAAAATGTCAAGATCCTATTTGAGAAGCTGAACTGGGTATAGAATTAGATGGCTTCTTTAGGACAAAAGATAATTCCAAGAAACAATGAACCATGGTCCCAGTCAAGTTTTCATGACTTCTATTTTGAGACAGGACCTCTACATATCCCCCAATTGGCCCGGAATCTCTATGTAGACCCCTTACGAGCCTGCCTTTGTCCCCAGAGTGCTGCAATTAAAGGTGTGTACTACTGTGCCCAGCTGATGTAAATATTGGATGGCTAGGAACTACTAAGTAGCAAATGATAAAGGATGGGGTAAATTGTGTGACACACACAGGGTATTTATTTTCATTTTGTATTATGTTAGAGTTGTATGCTTTGAGATGGGCTTATGCTAGTCCAGGTTGGCTTTAAGCTTCTAGTTCTCTTGTCTGAGTGTCTGCTAGCACACAGAGCTGTTTTGGGTTTTATTGTTTTGTTTTTGAGAGTGCCTTACTTAAGTGTCTCCAGGCCCTCTCAAACTCCTGGGTTCAGGTAATCCATCTGCTCTAGTCTCCTAAGTAACTGGGTTTATAGGCATGCTGCCACCACATCTGACTTAAAAGGGAGATAGGAACAAATATAGCTTGCCCTTAGTATAGGTTGAATAGCCTTAATTCAAAACATTTGAGAAAAGTGTTTCAGATTTCAGATCATGTTGGATTTTATCTTTTCTGATTAGAGATGTGCAGCCTGTAATAGTAGTGTTTGAAACAAGCAATTGAGTTTACCTATGTCTCAAAAAAAAAAAAAAAAAAAAAAACCTACATCATTTAAAGGCCATGTCAGTTGGTTACAGTGTGACCTTTTAAGAATATGACGATTTCTGTGATAAACCCCAATATAGATTATAGATCAGCATTTTCATACAAAGATGTATTGATTACAGAGGTTTCTGGCATTGTAAGTTGGCTCTCAGCTTCCCATGGCAAGTTTTTTGTTTTCTCTAGTTGGAATGCCTAGCCCTCCCTTGATTCTTGCATAAAGTCCTTGCCAACTGTATGCAGTGAACTTTGTGAGATGATTTTGAGGGTTCATCTTGCTTATTTGACAAGTTCGATTTTATTACATTTTTCTGATTGTATTGTACATAATAAAACAGCTGAAACAAGCTGTGTTAGTGCCTTGCTGCATAAGTACAGGTCCACAGACCAGCATCGTAAGATTCATCTGTCATTTAGCAGGAAACATGGAATCTAGGGTCTTATTTAATGGCTGCTGAGTCAGTCCTTAATAAGATACCATAATTTTCTCTCTAATCTGTCCTAATATACTTTCTGAAGTCTTACTTATTTACAGTTGCATACCTACTGCTTAAGCAGTGTGGATGCTGTACAGAGATGCCGGTTGCTCTTACCTCATGCTCATTATTATGTTGTAATTATCTAAAATGAGGAATATTGTTCTGGGCTTCATAAACATTCAAGGCTAGCTACTTAGCCACCCTTCCAGGAGTCACTCTTGTAATTTGGTGCTATCTGGTGATGGCTGACCACTCACTCAGCCTTAGGATTTGTAGACTATTATTGGCGATTCTAGAAATGTCTTCCAGATAGTTTGTATTTGTTTCATCACTTAAGTGGGTTATGTAGTTTGGAGAATACTGGGGACTCAGAGACTCAGCTCTTCACTTCTTTCCCTGAGACAGCTTTAGGACCTAAGTAACATAGAGTTGGCTCTCTTTGCAGAACAGGTTGAGTAGAGAGCAGAATCAGTAGCACTATGTCCAAATACACTTACCAACAGAGTCTGTCGTGTTTCAATTTTGGAGTCTTTTATGAGCAGGTTAAAAAGGAATAGAAGGACTCTGCATATGTCCTTTGATCTATACTTCATAAAAAGAATATTTGAAGAAACAAAAAGGTACATTTATGTGGACAGAGACAAAGTGATAATATGTGAAACACTGACAAGCTGCTTAGTGCATTGGAGGTGCTTAATGAGCTTCTTAATTCATTTTCACAATACAAAGAATTTTGACACGTTTTACCTTAAAGTTTTTATCATGTGGTTTCCTTCCTGCTGGCATTTAAATATTTGTCTCCTGTTTAAAAACAAAGGCTAACAAACTTTGTTAACTCCACTTCCTCAGTATCTCCTGCCTCTCTCCACCCTCATAACCAGACTTTTCAGAACAGTTTTGTGCTTTCTTTCCCTCTCCGTTTACCCTCGCGCCTTTTCTAACGGCTCCAGTTCTCGTACCCTTCACTTCCTTGTTGCTGTTCTCAGTTTTCACCTAAGAAAACTGAGAGATTTAATAATTTCCTGAAATTACACTTGAAAACACTTTGATCTCCTGATGTCTGCGGTGCCACGTTTTGGGCATTAATTTCATTTTATATCGTTCCTTCTGGATTTTGTGTTTCCAGTGCTCTTCAGAATCCCAGAAGGCTTTGTCTTGGGTCATGCTCCTTTTCCCTTTTTAAATTTTGGTGAGATTTAGGGTTTACTCTTATTACAATGGAAATGATGGTAAAGTTGGAATACTTTTTTTAAGTTAGGACTTTTGTTTGTATGAAGATAAGTTTTATATATCATGATGCATTTGCAAGTACCATAAGAAAGCATAAAGAAGCTAAGAAAGCCGAGTATGGTGGCACACGCCCACACTCCCAGCACTTGGAAGACTGAGGCAAGAAGATTAAAAGTTTGAAGCTAGCCTGGTATACAGTATCAAGACACTGTATCAAAAACAAACAACAAAAGGGCTGGGGATGTAGCTCAGTACTAGAGAGCTTCCTTAGCATTGCACAAGGTCCTAAGTTCATTGTCTATAGCCTGGAAAAAAAGAGTCAGCATTAAATGTACATTGTCCTAGAAGTCTTTTCAAAACCATATTAATTATAACTAGCATCCATTGAAACCTAACATGCATCAGAAAGTTTTAGAGTGCTTTGACTCTTTCCATCATCATGTGATAGCTAGCATTCTAGTTATCCTCTTTTCACAAGTGAGGCAAAGAACGCGCCCAACATGTTCTACTAGGTAGTGAGTGGTGGAGGTGGCATTGCAGTGTAAGCATTTGTGAAATCTGACGTGCTCAGGGTAAGTCAGACCATGTTTGAAGGGGCATGGAGTGTTCCTTTGGCTTCATGTGGATTGCTTGATTCCCTTAGACTATAAGTATTAGCCGAGAAAGAGCTAAGGCAAGGAAATAGTACAGCCACACTGTACCTCTTGATTTTCAGCATTTGCCTCTAATTTTATCTGTTTGAAGAATGAGTTAAGGGGAGGTAGAGCAATGGCTCGGTGGTTAAAAGCACTGACTGCCCTTGCAGAGGACCCAGGTTCAGTTCCCAGCACCCACATGGTGGCTAACAACCATTTGTAACTCCAGTTACAGATCTGATATGCGCCCTCTTCTGTTCTCCATCAGCATTGCACTCATGGGTACACTTACATATGTGCAAGCACGATACACACATAAAAATGAACAATAAATTTTAAAATGTTTTTAAAAGGAGAGTGAGTTAAGACTATGAGGTGGCTAAATAAAGGTGCTTGCCACCAAGCCTGATGACCTGACTATGATCAGGGACCCACCTGGAGAGAACCAACTCCCACCACACCTCCATATTTGTGCCATAGTATGTGCGCGCATGGGCACACACACAGAGAAAGAGGGAAGGAAGAGAAATACTTTTTTAAAAGAGTAAGTTATTTGTTCAGTGATATACTTTTATATGAATTATGTCAATTTTTATCAGTTCTTATTAACATTTTGCTTTATTCATGTAGTATATGAAAATGATGATCAGCTTCTGTGGGATCCCGAATATTTACCAGAAGATAAAGTGATTATATTTCTTAAGGATGCATCTAGAAGAACAGGTGACGAGAAAGGTGTAGAAGCAATTCCTGAAGGATCTCATATAAAAGACAATGAACAGGTACATGAGTGAGAAACGTAGAGTTTCTTAATTAAGGTTTTCCTCAAATGGCACTTCTAAGTGTAGGTGTGTGCTCTGGCCACCAAAGCAGGGAATCTAGGGTTGTAAGACTCACAGTCATTGTGCTTACACATTGATAAGATTTCAGCTCAGATAAACAAAAACCTCGATTCTGCCTGTTTCTGCTATTTTGTACAACTTTTGAGAACCCTTTTAGATCTTGCTAAGAATCTGGCTAGGATCAAGTTGGCACCATCTTGGATAACGTCACTGTACATGATCAGAACAATGCCATGAGCCTAATAGCAAATTTTTTTTAAACCTTCTTATCAATGGTTTTTGTTTTTTTATTTCTTGACTTGTTTAACTTATATTAGGAATCTCAGAAGGCTACAAAGAATTACAGCTTCTACAAAATGACATTTATGCATGTTTTTAATGCATTGTGTCCTGGGGTACCACAGTCACCAGGTTAAGAGTATTTACATGTCCTACTTTGTGCATATTTAGAGACCATTAAATATCAGGATTGAATTGGTGTTTTTCATTGGTGTCCTTTTTGTTGCATTCACTTAAATTTGGCCTCAGCATAAAAACCAGTGCACAATTCAGAAAAATTTACTGTTGAGAAATAGCATTGGACTGGACTCTGTTGTCTGAGTCTTACATGGAAAACTTTCACTTTTCTAGGCTTTATATGAATTGGTGAAATGCAATTTTGATACAGAAGAAGCATTGAGAAGATTAAGATTTAATGTAAAAGCAGCTCGAGGTAAGCATCAATGTTAAAAGTTTTGTTTTCATGATTTGGCAGAAATTGAAAAATTAAGCTCTTCAGTTTACCTAAATATGTCTTCAATGGAATAATACTCTTCCTTCTGAATTCAGTAAATATTTGAACAAAAGTGTCACACAAGGCATTATGGAGAATGGGAATAAGGTTGTTCTTTTATGGGAAATAAGGGTGTTTAAGTGAAAATATGAAGTTCATAATGCCTTATAATTTCAAACAAATTTATAAAGAATTTATTTCATTTTAATAGCCCTATGAGCTACGTAATATGACACATACTGCTTTATCTTTAAAAATGTGAGACTGGGATCTGGAGCAGTGGTTCAGCAGTTAAGCGCACTGGCTGCTCTTCCAGAGGACCCACGGTTGGTTCCAGCACCCACACGGCAGCTAACAACCATCTGTAACCCAGTTCAAAGGGATCTGATGCCCTCTTCTGACCTCTATGGGCATTGCAGAACATGGGTGCACTTTATCATGCATGCAGGCAGTATACTCATACACATAAAATACAAATAATACATTAAAAAATTTTTTTAAGATGTGAGACTGGGCCAGTCAGATGGCTGTGTGGGTAAAGATACTTGCTGTGTAAGCCTGGCAACCTGAGTTCAACACCCAGAACCCATGTAGGGATAGAGAGAACAGATTCTATAAGGTTGTCTCCTGGTCTCCACACATGTACACGTGCCCTGCACACATATACAAATAAATAAATGCAAAGAATAAAAATAAAATTGTGAGATTTTGTCCTTTGAACCAAAGTATTATGACCGAGGCAAATGTAATTCAAAAACAAGCTATAATTAAAACCTGAGTTTTTCCTTTTTTTTTGCTCCAAATCTGACTCCTACCCCCACTGCACCAAAAGTACTGTTTATACAGAGGGATGAGTAGGAGGTGGTTGACCTCTAGTCTCTTGACAGAAGTTTAGGGCCCAATTTCTAAGGACCCTAAATTTAGGGCTTAAGTTCTATCAGTCCCTTATGTTGCCTAGGAACTCCAACAGGGATCTGAAATCTGTTGTTGAAATCTTCACAGGCAAACCATTGTAGTTGAACATAGACTAGTCTAGGTGAGACCTCGAGGAAAAACTTGAAGAACAAAATATCTTTACTGGGGTGTAAAAAGATGATGTTGGTGAAAGAGGATGAAATTGGGCAGCACATTCCCTGTAGAGTCTGAAGTAAGAAAACTCAGCAAATTTAAGGGATTGAAAAGCCCATAGTTGGGCTAGAAAGAACTAAGGGGAGCTATGAGTAGTGGCACACAGCCAAAGGGTCACAAGTTTGAAACCTGCTTGGAACTATAGCAGGACCTTGTCTCCAAAACTAACAAGGAGAAAGTAGCCAAGTTGAGATTGGAGAATTAGGAAACAAATCATTCAGTAGTAAAATGTTTCCCTAAATTTTTGCCCATTTTACATTTTTATTTGCAATTTCTTTGTCATATATGTAACAGTTTGCTCCCCCTCCCCCTTCTGTCAGAGGAATTGTCTGTTTGGACAGAGGAAGAGTGTAGAAATTTTGAACAAGGGCTGAAGGCCTATGGAAAAGATTTTCATTTGATTCAGGCCAATAAGGTAAGTAATGATTTATCTTCTCTTTTTTACAAAAACAAATTTGTAATAACCTAAATTATCATGGTATCCTAATTTACTGTTTTCTAGCATTAAAGTTTCTGTAATAAATACTAGAATCCTCTAATTGACAACTAATTATTACAGTAAGCATACCTAGACTTCCTGACATCAGTTTGCCATGGGACTGTTCTTGGTGTATAATAACTGAATATTTAAGTGTTAAACTCATTTACAGTTATGTTAGTCAGCTCAGATTATGTATGCAATACACTTACTTACAGCTGTTTTCCATCATCTGTATTTTAAGGAGGGTCTTTTAAAAATCTTTTTAAAGTATTTTCAACACAGATTATTTGTGTGTTGGGGGGGCGGAGCCTGCACTGTAGCATGTATGTGGAGATCAAAGGACAACTTTTTGGAGCCAGTTCTTGCCTTCCACCTTTACATGGGGCCTGGGGATTGAGATCAGGTTGTCATGTTTGCATGGCAAGTGGCTTTACCTGGTAAACCATCTCACTGACCCACAATTAAAATATTTATTACAAACTGGGCATAGTGGCTCACACCTTTAATCCCAGTACTCCAGAACCAAAGACAGGTGGATCTCTGGTCTATATAAGGAGTTCCTGGCTAGTTGGGTCTACAGTGAGACCCTATCTCAAAGCAGCAATAACAAATTTATTGTAGGCACATAAGTTCTTAGAGCCTTTTAATCATATGCTTTTCTTTTTTTTTTTTGAGAAAGGGTCTTAATAAGTATTTCTCTCTGACCTGGAGCGCACTATGGACCAGGCTTACATCACAAATATCCTTGCGAATATTCTCCTGCTGCCTGCTGCTCTGTCTCTCAAGTGCTGGGATTAAAGGTGTGAGCCATCATGCCTAGTCTAAATCATATTCTTAGTATTTTTTAGAAGACTCTAACAAAGTAGGCTTGACATGATCATTTAACATTCCATGTTGACATCAGTTACATAGTTATATATCAGATATGGTATTCCAAAGAATTTCAAAATTACTTTCAGATTTGAGGGTTTAATTTTTTTTTAAATTTTATTACACATGAAGGTAGGGAGGTGTGAGTACCATGGCACACGTGTGGAGGTTAGAAGACAACTTGTGGGAATTGGTTCTTGACTTACCAGGTGGGACCCTGGGATCAAACTCGCGTCATCATCCTTGGCGGCAAGCACCTTTACCTGCTGAGCTGTCTTGTAAACCCTTCCTTAAGGCTTTAAATCTTGCAACAGAATTCATGTAAGATTTTTAATAGTAACTACATTATTTTATAAAATAGGAAAATTAGTTGTTTGTGTGAGGAGATTGTGATAGGCAGTCTCAGCACAAATACAGGAGACTATGAGCATTATATAATTTTTAATGACTGCAGTGAACGTACGTATTTCCTTGAGGAGAGCTTTTTTGTGTGGTACCTTGTGTGGACCCATGTTTAAAGTATTAGGGCTTATGTCTAAAGCTCTAATTCAGTGTGTTATTCTTTTGATACTTCTAGCTGTGACTAGTATCCGGTTGCTTCGCTTCAGTACGTAGTTAATATGAATGAATATGCTTACAAGTTGTGAACTCATTTTCCCTATTTTGTAGTGCATTCACTACTTCATTCTTAATTATATTGCAGCATTTTGTTAACTAATACTGAACATCAGTAATGAATCACTCGCTGCATACTTTGCAGTGGGCCTGAGTTCAGTTCCTAGCACTCTTGTTAGGTGGCTCACACCGGCCTCTAACTCCAACTCCAGCGTCTGATGCCTCTGTCCTCCATGAGCACCTACACTCACCCTTACTTATTCACACACAGACACCCAAGTATACACATAAATAAACACTAATCTTTAAATAATTAATCTTAAATAACATTAATCTTTAATTAATACACATAAATAAACATTAATCTTTAAAAACAAAAGTATCAACAATGAACGAGAAAATGTGAGTTTGTGCTTTTAGAAAGACTTAGGCAATGCATTTGGTGTCCAAAATGTAATGCCTCTTCTGAACTGGTGGTTAAAAGCACTTCTTCCTCCTCTGGAGGACTTGAGTTCAGGTCTTAGCACCCTCATGGTAGTTCACAACCACTTGTAATTCCAGCTGTGGGAAATCCCACATCCTCTTCTGACCTATGTGGGCATCTGCTTTCATGGACACACACACACACACACACAAAATTTAAAAATAAAATAAATCTTAAAAATAATGTAATACCCCTGATGTGTCCAAATCTGATATAGTAACACTCTGGGGAAGATTACATTGTATTCGTTGTGCCTGTCACTAAATTTATTTTTAAATCCATTGTTGCTTGATTGAAAAGGACATTTTAAGGGCTAGAGGGATGACTCACTGACTGCTCTTAAAGAGGACCCGGGGTTCAGTTCCCAGCACCCACGTGATGGCAAACAACCTTTCATAACTACAGTTCCAAATATTTTTTTAATAAAAAAGAAAGGATATTTAAATTTTTCTAATGTTCCTGCTTGAATGCAAATACTGCTAACCATGCATACTGGATTGCCTGTGGAGGCCATTCTTGAAGGGGCAGGTGCAAAAACACCCCCCTGCCTTTTTTTAAACAACTCATTACGTAGCTGGAAACTGAGATCCAGTCTTGACCATCTGCCGTATTAAGAATATGACCTTGATTTCTTTATAAATATTTGAGATGGTGATCTTTTAATACTATAGAAGTCATCTAGCATACTATTAATTGCTGTAATGAACAAAGGGAGAACTGTAATTCTTTGAGGGGCCACGGTGAAAACATCAAGAGGTTATTTTTATATAACCAGAATTAAAATTCAGATGTTAACCATAATTTCTGATATGATAGGCCTATTTTACTGAAGATTGTTTTTATAATGGTAACTTAGCATGCCCCAAAATATCTTTATTTTTTGCTTTAAGTACAGTTGATTTAAAATCATTCTAAAAATGAGACTGTACAAACCAAAAAAGAGAAAAAAGCTTTGCGAGAACTTTTTTAAAGCCCTGATTGCTTTCCATCTCAGAGCAAAACGGGTGAAAATTGTAAAGTTCAAGCAGAGGGGAAGAACGGAAATAAGGGATAAGGGAAGGCGTCATCAACAGCAGATGAAGTCAGTGCCGAAACAAAGCTGCATAAGAGCAGAAATTAATGGATTACAGCAGTATTATCTTGTTTCCAGAACATTTAGTACACATACCTTTTTCCTTTAAGCAATATTTTAATATATATGTTAACTACCAACTCTCTAAGCTAAGTAGCACAAAAGGAGATTTTGTCAGCATTATTTAGAGGAACCCTTACATAAATTGGTCCAGCTCCATAATCCACAGCAGTGTCTTAATAAACAGTGCATAAGCACTATTATGGTAGATTTCATTTCCCTGTGGCATATTTTTAGACTTTCTGGAAAGTACATGAACTTGGATTGCTTTTGGAACTAATAAGAGAATCTTTTTCTTTAACTGGCCATTTGTATTTCTTTAAGAACCGTTTATTCCATTCACTAGCCCATTTGTTCATTGAATTATTTGGGGCGGGGGTTAATTTTTGAAGGTGGTTTGTTTCATTGTTTCATTGAGACAGTCTTATATATCCTGGACTGTCCTCAAACTTAGCTGTGAGCTAAGAATGATTGAACTCCTGATTTTTCTGCCTCTACCTCCAAAGAACTGGGGTTGTAGACATCTATCATCATACCTCAGCTAGTGTTTTATTCCAGTTCATTTTTGACTGTTTGGTTAGCATACAAAGGAGTGAGTTTCACACATACTGATCATAATTTTTCCCTTGCCTTCCCTCACCACCACTAGCTTTCCCCTTGTTCATCCTCTTCATCCTCCTAAATAACCCCCTATGCTTTGATGACATGTATATGCTGTTACCTTCTCTTAACTCTCCCCTTAACCGCATGTGTGTGTACACATATGTAAATTTAAGTCTGGATTTCATATGAGAGAAAACAAGCAATGTTTTTCCGAGTCTGGCTTATTTTGCTGAACATAATGATCTCTAAAGTCCAGTTTTTTTGAGAGTGTTCTGATTTCATTCTTCTCTATAGCTTACTAAAATCCCAATATGTATATATACATTTTCATATCCTTTTATATGTTGGTGGACATCTAAGCTGGTGCAATTTCTTTAAAATATTTTATTGTTTTTATTTTATTTGTATGATTTTGCTTGCATGTATGTAAGTGTACCACATGCATGCAGCGCTCATGGAGGCCTGGAAGATGTTGGATTCCCTGAAACTGGAGTTACTGACGGTTGTTAGCTGCCATGTGGGGACTAGAAGTCGAACCTGGGTCCTCTGGAAGAGCAGCCAGTGTTCTTAACCACTGAGCCACCTCTCCAGTCATGGTGGTGCTATTGCATAGCTGTTGTGAATAGTGCAGCAGTGAACGTGGGTGTGCAGGTATCTCTGTTGTGTGCTGACTTAAAACCTTTTAGTAGATACCTAGGAAACATGGTAGTTTTATTTTCAGGTTTTTGAGGTACCTCCATACTGATTTTCCATAGTGTTCCTACCAGTTCACAGTCCTACCAGCAGTGTGTGAGTGTCCCTCTTTCCCTACATCCTGCTAGCATTTGTTTTCATTTGTTTTTTCATGATAAGCCATTCTGACCGGGGTGAGATGGAATCTCAAAGCAGTTTTCATTTGTATTTCCCTAGTAGCTGAAGATGTTGAACATACTTTCAAGTATTTGTTGGCCATTTTAAAGTTCTTTATTTTGTAGGTAATTAATCTGTCAGATAAATAGACGGCAAAGATTTTCTCCTGTTCTGTGGGTTGTTTCTTCACTCTGCTGATAGTTTCCTGTACTCTGCAGAAGCAGTTTGATTTTGTGCAATCCCATTGGTCAATTTTTGGATTGTTTCCAGTGTTACTGCCGTCCCTTTCAGAAAGTCCTTGTCTGTGCCTTCAGGAGTTTTGCCTGTGTTTATCTCTGTCAGTTCCAGGGTTTCAGGTCGTGTGTTAAGCTTTGTGCTTTATTTTGAATTGATTTTTCTACAAGATTTGAGGTTTGGGTCTAGTTTCATATTTCTATGTGTGGAGAATCATTTGCAAGAGAATTTTAAATCTGGACTCCCTATGTTGTCTGCTAAGTAAGAAGGACTTGAGCACATTCATTTTAGCCTAATTGTCACTCCCATTTTTAGTAGAGGAATATTTTTGTATTGTAAGTTACTATGGTGGTGGTAGCTGTGAATTAAACAGAATGCTAAATGTCTAATGTAGTTATCAATACAATGTTTTCCTTAACGGAAGTTTAGAAAAAACAGATTTCAGCAGTTGCTGTCGTGTTGCATTTCATAGTGTAGCGTTTCATACATATCATGTATCACATAGTAAGGAATAGCCCTTTTTTCAAACTTTAGATGTTTCTCATGAAGCAACTCTGTTAAGAAGCTTATTAAAAACAAGCATTTTTTTCTTACAGGTCCGAACACGATCAGTTGGTGAGTGCGTAGCATTTTACTACATGTGGAAAAAATCTGAGCGTTACGATTTCTTTGCTCAGCAAACAAGATTTGGAAAAAAGAAATATAATCTTCATCCTGGTGTAACGTGAGTTGTTTCTAAGCTTTCCTAGATTTTTCTTTAAAAAATTATGAATTTTGTAATCTTTCAAAGTGCAGTTTATGTTGGTTTAAAATCTATCAATTGGCATGTCTTTACAGCGCATGTAAAGTTTCCTTGTCTTAAAATTGTAAGCCACTGTTCATTATTTTAAGGCAACAAATGTGTTACTAAAGCAAGGTTTAAGGTGTATAATTTCATTAGGTGTTTTTGAAGAAAAATGGAACAGAACAGCATATTGTTGATAATATTACATTCAATTTAATCTCCCCCACCCCGGCAGGATGTTGTTACATAGCTCTGGCTGTCCTCATATTCCCAGTAATCCTGCCAGCCTTCGAGTGTTGGAATTACCTGTGAGCTAAGGGGTAGCTCAGTGTTTGAGTGTTGCCTAACGTGTTTGAAAGCCCTTTGTTCATCTTGAGTAACACACACACACACACACACACACACACACACACACACACAGAGGAATAAATGAGTATATATCATTGCTTATTAAAGCAATTGATAATTTAATGAATTTAATTCGTAAGTATATAACTGCTTTTACTTATTTTTCTGGATTATTCAGTGGTAATATTCAAGAAAAGTGATAAAGGACTAGATATATCTATCCAGACTATAGAGTTTATCTGAAAACAGTTGTGGTTTTCCATCTATTCTATAAAAGAAAATAGTAATATCTTTTTTAAAAAAACTAGTTTCAGAAATAGTGTTTACACATGATGACTGCCACGAGCAGTGAGAACACAGTTGCTCTGCTGGGTGAGACCCCTGGTTCATCCACTTTTCTTTTTCAGAGCGCATCACCAAAGGAAGTGTTGAGGGCTGGCTGGCTCAGTTGGTGCAGTAGGTTAGGCAGGGTTATACCATCAAACATTCTAGTTTATCTAATAATCTTACTGAAAACTTTTTGAGGGTACTTATATTTTAATTTCTCTTAAGGTTAAGTTTTCTGTAGCTGGAGAAATCATAAGGGTAACCTATTTCTTTTTTCCCTCGGTTATGAATTAATACTTCCTTGCTTGCTTTTCTTCTTTTCCATTCTTTCCTTCAGACTAAAAGAACTGTAGCATTTTTACTGAGACGCAGTCTCTTTTCTTGTGTTACTTCTTTTAATAAGAGGCAGTGACCAGCTGGGTATGGTCCCTTACACCTTAATCTCAGCATTCAGGAATCTGAAACAGGAGGATTTCCATGAATTTGAAGCTAGCCTTCAATACATAATAAGTTTCTGACCAGTCAGATCAACATATCAAGACCCTGTCTTTAAAAATACATTAATAAAAATAAAGAAAGAGGCATTGACCAGACTGTACATTATTATTCCTATGGGCAGAAATTATTATTTTTCTGTGAGACTTATTTGACCTGCTTACATTTTCTGTTAATAGTTCCATATTAAGTGATTGCATAAAATATGGTTCATAGCTTTAAATTAAAACTCAAGTGAATTTTCTTATTTTTAAGATCAAAGTCTGTAGTTGAGAGCACATTATCCTGGGACTGACTTGTTAATTTTTCTGTTGAATTGTTCTCCTGATGCCATCATCCCTAATCCCCTCACTTAATAATCCAGTTTTAGTTGGGCCATTTTGAGCACTTGTGCACATTTGAAAGGTTTTAAATTTATTGTGCGTCTTTAAAGTTTGCTGTTTAACACCTCCCTACAAACACATAACCAAAAGAAGCTTCCAGATTACATGGTTAGATCCTAGTGCAGTAGTGAGGCACTGTAGTGGAAGTAGGTGACAACCGGGTTGTATTTGTAGCAATGAGATGTGAATTTAACTTCGGCTACCTTTCATTTTCAGTTTTCTAATGTAAAAAGATAATTGATTATCTCACCTAATTTTAAGGGATTACATGGACCGTCTTTTGGATGAGAGTGAAAGTGCTGCCTCTAGTCGCGCTCCATCCCCTCCCCCAACTGCCTCAAATAGTAGTAACAGCCAGTCAGAAAAAGAAGACGGCACTGTCAGCAGTAATAATCAAAATGGTAAGTAACTGAAGAAGCATTCCTAGTTCTTCATAGTGAGGGACACTTTCAGTAGCACAAAGAAGTTCACTTTAAACTTCCATAGCTGAAAATGTAAATAGCATATGAAATACAATGTCAGCATACATATATTCTAACACAGAGAATACGAAGTAATTGGAATTCTGCAAAGAATTCTGAATGGCATAACTAAACAAAGTTAATAAAGCATGCTACCAGCAGTGACTATTTCTTTTAAGAAATTTGTGTTCAGTAGTATTTCTTATCTGATTGGGATAATGCTTTTAACTTGAGACCAAAACTCCAGCCACTTTGCATCAGAAACACAATTTTTTTTTTATGAAATAGCTTGAGAGCTTATAACACTTTAAAGCTTTCATAATATAGAAAAGAAGTAGTTAATAAGGGAATTTCGAGTATTTCACTTTGCATATTAACCTTGAAAAGTGAGAAAGGGTAAAGCCAGTGTACATCATTTATTACTTGTTTTAATTAGAATAACTGTACTTTGGGGTCTAGAAAGATGGCTCAGCAGTTAAGAGCACCAACATGGTCCACACCCGTCTAACTCCAATTTCAGAGTACAGATGTCCTCTTCTGGCCTCTAAGGACACCAGTATACACATGGTGCACATACATATGTGCAGGGAAACCATACACATAAAAATAAATCTTAAGGGGCTGGAGAGATAGTGCAGCAGTTAAGAACACTGACAGTTCTTGCAGAAGACCCGGGTTTGTTCCCAGCACCCACATGGCAGCTAACACTGTCTGTAACTCCAGTTCTGGGGGATCTGACAGCTTCTTCTGTCCTCCGCAGGCATTGCACGACACGGGTGCACTTTCCTACATCCAGGCAATACACACATACACATAAAATAAAAATAATAAAATACTTAAAAGAATTTTACTTTTCCTGCTTATTGTGGAAGATTCTGCTGTTTTGTTCTTTGGGACAAGGGCTTGCTGTGTGGCCAGAATGGCCTCAGATTCTCCATCTTCAGACCTCACCTCCTGTGGGATTATCAACTGTGCCACTGCCCAGCCAGAATTCTTGTTTACCACGAGCATTTGGAAATGTATGTTTGGGCATTGCAGCACTAATTTTTGTCATGATGGTAGGGAATTTAAACCTACCTAGCTAAACATGTCATGAGACCTTTTGAAGCACAATGCCAGTTAATGAGTGTACATTAAGAATGAAGAAATGGGATCAGGAGTGGGTGCAGGTGCCCGTGTTACAAGCATCGGGAGGTGGTGGAAGCAGGAGAATGCAAGTCATCGCACCTTGATCTTAAATGTGGTAGAGAATTTAAGCTTCTGTAATAAATAACACTGATTTTGTTTTTATGTACTTTTTAAGTAGTCGGCCATTTCGCTGACAATCGTTTATTAATACTTCTTTGCTAATTTTGCCTATTTAGACTGCTGGAACCAATGTCAGTTTGTTCCTACATAATATCTAGTATGCTCTTAATACATGCAAAATTTCTCGTATTTGTTCTTTGTCGTTTTAGTTGATCTTTACAGCAACCCTGTGACATAAACTTGTTTTGATCGTCATTGTATCTAATGAAACTGAAGTGTGGTGTGTAAAGACCTTGCCTACTGTCTCAGCTAGTGAGCACTAGACCCAGAATTCAAACCGTGTGTGTGTGTGTGTGTGTGTGTGTGTGTGCAGGTGTGCAGGTTTGATACTTTGCTTCCTTACTGAAAAGCTATGTTGTAGTAGTTGTTTTACAATAGTTTACGGATATAACTTTTTTTATTAAGTTTCATTTATCATTCTTCCAACTTAGGTGTGTCATCCAATGGACCAGGTGAAATATTAAATAAAGAAGAAGTAAAAGTTGAAGGGTTACATGTAAATGGACCAACAAGCGGAGATAAGAAACCACTTCATACAGATATGGACACTAATGGTTATGAAGCAGATACCCTAACCACTGACCCAAAACTTGCCCATATGACTGCAAGAAATGAAAATGACTTTGATGAAAAAAGTGAGAGACCCACCAAAAGGCGACGGATAAACAGTAGTGGAAAAGAAAGTCCAGGTTCTTCTGAATTTTTCCAAGAAGCAATCTCACATGGAAAATTTGAAGATCGTGAAAACACAAATGACTAAGTCTTAGACCTACTTTACTTTCTTTGCAGTAAATTCTGGTATGACTGAAATTTTCAGGGTTGATGGGTTACCTTTAGAAAGTTCATTTCCTTGAAACCTTTGGTTTAAAAAAACTTGAAAATATGAATTATGCCCTAACTGTAGGAAATTAGATTGCATCATATTCCCTTTTGTAGGTTCTTTTACTTCCAAATTGTTAAAGGCCTTTTTAAGGATATAAAAAGAAAAGGTTTGGTAAATACGGATGACCCAAAGACCTATATGTACCGTCTCATTTGAGACACTAAACATAAAATTTCACGAAGAGGTAATTTTTCCTTAGTCTGATAAGGAAGAATGGAAAAACAAGTTTTTTGTTTCTGCTTAACACCACTTTTTCTGATTTTCTTGAAATGTATTTACCACAGACATTTTTATCTCCATACAAATTAAACAATCACCACTGAGGAAACCCTTGTGAATCCTGAAAGTTATGCTAGCATGATTTTTTTATATATAGAAGTTTAAAAATAAACCAAGTCAGGTTTGTATATGTAAAATTGTTGACATCAATGATGTCTTTCCATATTCTTATCTGGGCTTAAGAAATACATTCTGTATTTTTCCAGATTCTTTGTAGCCTTTGAAAGATTTTTACAGTACATATGTCTTGACTGAGCTGTCCTTTCTTAATACAAAAGCTTGTATAATTTTCTTAACTTGTACAGTTGGTAAACTTTTATGAGAGGAACTGATTCTGAGTCTGTCAGCTTTCATCTTATTTTGCTAAGGTTTTTCTAATCAATTTGTAAGTGTTTGTGTAACTAACTAAGTCATGTTTCTTATCCAGGTGGTAAAGGATTATGAACATTTTTTTTCTCCAAGCTTCTACTTATGGACAAATAGTTTGGGAATTCTGAAGTTCGGCATGATACTCAGATTGTAACAAAAAGCAAACAAAACAAGCTTTGCAATTTTCAAAGTTGCTTTTGAAGCAGAATAAGGCTCATTGTCTGTGTCAGTGCTTAAAAATGTATCGTGCTGATGAGACTTCTGCTCAGTTATTTTTATATGCATTATAAGATTTCCCACTCTTTCATTAAATTAACGGACGATCAAATGATGTTTTGATATTGGCACATCCAGGGAGTCACTGTTGACAAGCAGCAGTATGGATTTCATGAGAAAATAGTGGTTTTAGAAGTTTCAAACCTTTCCAGTTACAATCAGGTTTTTCCAAAATGAAACAAATACAAAATAATCATTGCCCTATGTAATTTTTAAATAGGATTATCTATGTACGGTAGCCTTGTAGGGTGCCATTTTATTTTTGTGCAAAACGCTTGTTTAAATGTAGTTTTTTACAGCTGATAGACCAATCTGTTTCAAAATTTTTTAAATAAAAGATTATTAACCATTCTTTTTTCACAGAGGCATATCCCAAATGTTTCTTTCAATTTGTTCTCAGCCATCAGTTCAACAGCTGATGCCTTTTAAAAAGATCTTCAGTGGTCCTTTTAACGGCTCAGTTGTCTAGTGCGGCTTGAGTAGAGGTTTGCACTAAGAAATTATCTTCTAGGCCTTATTCTTCAAAGTATTTTTACTAACATTTGATCAGACTACTTCTTTTGCAAAGCGAATACTTTGTTTTCCCCCCAATCAGTGTTAGAAGCCACTTTTACAGCAATTCGTACATTCAGTGTTTCTACACAGATACACAAGTAAATCAGAACTTCAGGTGGAAGTGTTGAGAAGCATGAGGGGTTTTTTTTGTTTGTTTTACTGAAAACATTAATTTATCTAGAATGGCAGTAGGTCACATAGCTTTAGCAGATGATCATGGTCTTTCCCCCTGTCCTTCCCACTTTTTAAGACAGAGTCTTACTCTGTAGCCCAGGCTGGCCTAGAACTTGCCATCTTTCTGCCTCAGCCTCTTGAGTGCTGAGATTAGAGGGTTTTCCACCTCATCCAGCTACAGTCCATCTCCTGAATCAAGTTTTAAGAATTGAACCTAGAGCATCTTAGCTCTTCATCAAAGATGGTCTTTGGAAATGTTTTAGAAGAGGAGTGATGCTGCACTTTTAGTAACTGCAATATTAGAGGTGCCGTTTTCACCTTTTTAAAAAGATGCATCTGGTATGCAGGTTTGTGACGTTCTTGAAACTATTCCTATAGGACATTTTAAGTAAATTCTCAGGCATGTTGGCAAATGTGCCATGTGTATAAATATTAGTAAATTTTACTTTTCTTCTTAAAGTATGCATAATGAAAAACATTCCACTATTACATAAGGCTCAGCTTTTCATAAATATGTCGCATATTTTGTGTTTCTACAGGTAATTTCACACTTTGTTCATAATGCAGTCACTATAACTTGATAAGTCATTGCACTATTGAAACATTTTAGTAATAGGACTTTAATTTGCTTAAGATTTATTACATTTCATTAACTCTTGAACTCCATAAATCGCACTGAGAAAAGACACCTTTGTTAGGGGCCGGGGATGTAACACAGCTGGTAGAGCACTCAGTATGCATGAAACTCTGGGTTCCATCCCCAGTACCACATCAGCTGGTGCATATCTCCAATCCCAGCACTTGGGAGGAGGAGGCAGGAGAATCAGAAATTCAGGGTCATCCTCATCTACATAGTGAGTTTGAGGACAGCCTGGGATACATGAGACACTGTTTCGAAAAAGGAAAGCCTTTGTTAATAGTCATTTAGTCCCTAACAGAGCACTGTCATTTTCATTTGGAATGTATAATGTTTTATGATGTATTTTCTCTGTAAGGTTCAGAATCTGTAATTCAGTTCAACACAGATCTGTTGGGCTTTAAAATGTATTTCAAATAATATTTAAATAGACATTCAAAATTATGAATTAGATGTTTTTAAATTTATGCATAATAATTTTGCACTGTAAAATATGTCCCCTCTCCCATCTCCTTCTGCCATTCTGATACGCTCATTAAAATATTTTTTAAACATGTTTGTGTATATAGTGTGGTATGCATGATTCTTTTTTTCATTTCCCTGGGTTTTAATTACAGAGTATCTAATTGGGTGATGCACATCATTTGCAATCCAAGAGGGCACCATCCTGTTGGCTCCACACCCAGGCATACTGCACTGAGTAGTTCTTCAGTGGTTCCTGGTCTTTGTTACCAGACATTGGGTGATTGGGGTTTTTCCTTTCTTTTTGTAATTTTGAGACAAAGTCTTGACATATAGCCCAAACTGGCTTTGAATTCCTTTCTCTGGTCTCAAGTGGTGGCACTAAAAATGTGCCACTGTGCCTGGCTGGGGAGTATATCATGTCTCTTATTCTCCCCAGAGAAGCCTTTAGTCCTAAGAACTGTATTACCTTCTCTTTCCCTGGACTATGTAATTCAAAATAGTTCCCCTTTTCAGTAAAGTTCATATCACATATTTTGCAAAATTAGTTTTGTCACAGTCAGTACAGCTGACTTCCCTAAGCAGCAGTTAGGTGCATGCTGGCTATGTACTCAGGGTTGTGTAGCTGACTGTCATGCCAAGTCAAAAATGTATTTGCTCAACTGCAGTTCATGGTCTTCAAAAATAGCATTGTCAAAATTGTATTACATGGAAAAAGTGTGCTAAACTTTTAATATTTTCTCACTAAAAATGTTTTTATGTCTCATAATTCTGGTTTGTTGGAATTTTTACCATAGAAATCCATCTCATGCAGACTCTTAGGGGATCACCCACTCAGGGGATCACCCACTCAGGTAACCTGCTGGCTTCATATATTTTTATCATCTGAATTTACCTTTTTTTTTTTGTCCCTTTAGTGCTGGGGATCAAACCCAGAACGTTCCACATGCTTGCCATATATCCTGCCACTGAGCAACAGCCCCATCTTAACATAACCTATTGATTATGTGCTGCTGAGCAGTGCCAGCTGATGTCCAGGCTAATGTTGCTTGTGGGGTAAATTCTGAAGCCCACGGGGAGAGCAGAACTAACATTTGCCTTTCAAATATTCCTGTCTCAGAGCAAACTACTGAAAGCCTGGTCTTTTATTTCCTTGTCTTCAGTAATGCCTGATACTTCATTTCTCTTCCAACCAAGAAATAGTCATATTCTATTTAGAATCCTATTCAAAATACAGCTATTTTATATCATACCACCTTTTTTCCATTCAAATTCTGCCATGTTTCAAGATGTCTTTTGAGCTGGACATTTGTGTTATCTGTGGTATGCTGGACCCCTGAGCCAGTGCTAGGTAAGATAAGGATGATACTGATAACACAAGGCTGTGACCACCCTAGTCACACAGGAAATTCTCTGGTCCCTAAGGAGCACTGGAGAAAGACTGGTAAGCTTATCCAAAACCCGCTGGCCATGCATTCAAGAGAGGAATATATTTTTTTAGACTATTCGGAGCATGTTTCTAAAATAGACCCCATGGTCTAAAGAACTTAGGTTCACATTAAAGTGCATTCATAGTTACATAAATTTCAGATTTTTTAGCAACTCAAAAAATTTGATTTTCAGAGCCTCATGGATTTCAGAATTGTGAATTTGTAGTAACCTCCAACGTTTTAATGGCAGTTGGTCCCGATTGCCTTTATTTTCTAAGTAAGAAAGGCATTCAAAACAAAACAAAACCAAAAAAAAAACAAAAAAAACTACCATCTAGCAGGTGTGCACTGACAAGGACTCTCCTCTGGCCCTTCTGCAGTCAACAGGAAGCCAGTAAAGAAAGTACCTGGGACATGGTGGTGCATGCCTTTACCCAGCATGCAGGAGACAAGGGCAGGCCAGCCTGGTCTACGTAGCAAGTTCCAGGCCAGCTGAGTCTACAAACAGATCCTGTCTTAAAAAAAAATGTGGGTAACGCCGGGCGTGGTGCTCACACCTTTAATCCCAGCACTCGGGAGGCAGAGGCAGGCGGATCTCTGTGAGTTCAAGGCCAGCCTGGTCTACATAGTGAGTTCCAGGACAGCTGGGGCTACAGGGAGACCCTGTCTCAAAAAGCCAAAAAAAAAAAAAAAAAAAAATGTGTATAAGGGTAGCCTGTCAAAGCCCAGATGTGAACCTCCTCTTCCTGCCTTTCATTGCAGCCCTCTCCCTTTATAGAAAGGAAAACCTAAGCCCCACCTTGGAAAACTAGGACCTTGCCCAGTGCTCAACAGCCTTACACTGGGCTGCATGATGTTAGACTCCTCTGTCCTTTCCCCTCACAGCTCTTAATAGTTTACGTGGATTCATGACTAAGGCCATAGGCTCACTCCTTAGTAAAAATCCCCAAGGCCAGGGTCACAGGCTTTCTGTTGGCTACCCTTTGGCTAGCTTCTGTTCTAGGGGACAGATGAGTCTCCCCTAGGCAGCAGTTCCTGAGTCATTCGGCTAGAAGAGCAGAAGAGGCGTTCCTTCAAAGGAACAGTGCTTAATCAGGCAGGGATCACTAGGCAGCCAGACAAACCTACTGCAGATGCCTTCAGCACTCCAAGCTATCTGAGGTGCTGTATCTCAACAGCGCTGTCTCTAATCACATGTAAGCTTTATGAAGGCAAGTTTTGGTCTGTTTAGTTCCCTGCCCATGTTCGGCACATCATGGGCACACGTAAATATTTACTGAATGAATAATTCTAGACAGTCATCAATTAAGCTGCATTTTAATTTTTAGTGTGTATTTTAGAAAGGCCACACCAGCTGCAGTATTTGAGTCATATACTGCAGATCAGAGGTGGCAGAATTCCAGTGTCTTGTGGGAGGTAAGGCTAGATCTAAATGCTTAAGTCAATACAACAGTGACTGGGGTAAGACTGCTCACCTGCTAAAGGACCTCCAAAAAGTCATCTGCCAGCCAGCCATGGCCCACTGGCTTCCAGTTGGGAGAAGCCAAAGGAGTTACCCCAGAGCAGCTTCCCCTGCACAGGATTAACCAACCCTAGGGGAAGTTGTGGAGGGGCAGGAGGGACATAAGTGGTCAAATGGAGACAGTTATGCAAGTGAGAAACGTCAAGGTCAAGCTAGCATGAAAGCCTGGAAGAAGAAAAATGTAGTTTTTGGTGAATTTTGAGGTAGAATTAATGGGTGATGATGAAGTCTACTTTTTTTTTTTTTTTCCCAATTCTAGCTTTGGTGAGTTTCTACTGCTGAACTCTCAACAGCGTAGTCTAGTCTTGTCTCGCACCCCAGACAGCCATTCCTGCTTTCCGAGCCTACTGGCCTCCATTTTGTTGCTCCAGTTTGAGGGATATTTTTCCCTTTTCTGCAACTCACACTTAAGAGATGAAAGCTAGAATAGTTTGTAGACATCGATCCTGCAATATATATCTTCCTTGAACACAAAGATGTGACATAGGAAAACAGGTGGACAAAACTGATCACTGGAAAGAGCAAGTCTGATTTCTCAAAGCTACTGTTTCTCCATTTGGCAACTGGAAGGAGGTGTGAAGATTGGGTTCGAAGATTGGATTTAAGAATAGACTCAGCATTGGATTTAAGAATAGACTCAGCCAGGCGTGGTAGTGCACACCTGTAGTCTGAGTACTTGGGAGGCAGAGGCAGGCAGATCTCTGTGAGTTCAAGGCCAACCTGGTCTACATTGTGAGTTCCAGGACAGCTGGGGCTATGGGAGAGCCTGTCTCTCTCTCTCTCTCTCTCTCTCTCTCTCTCTCTCTCTCTCTCTCTCTCTCTACACACACACACGCACACACACACACACACACACACACACACACACACTAATGGGCTCAAACGGAAGCTTAAGGACAATTTTAATGAAGTTTAAAAGAAAATCCCAAGAAAGGCAAGCTGTAAAACTCACTAGCTGCCCTGAGGAGGACAGTGGAGGAAAGAACGGAAAAGCCATGCCATTTAAAGCTGGTGTGGAGGTCAGACACATGGAGAAAAAGCCCCAGGACAGGGAGGAGAGATTTAGAGAGTAAGGAAGCCCAAAGTGCTAGGAAAATGCTAGGGAAAACTTAGAGAAGACACAAGAAAAGGAGAGGCTATGAAAAGCAAGCAGGCTTAGTTAGGAAGCGCACGTCTGCAGCTCCAAGCTTCTGCACCAGGGGGCAGCAGGGAGAGATTCCTCAGTCCAAACATATTTATAAGTCTCCGGTACACTTTCATGATTCTGTTGCCGTTTGTAGGTATCAACCTCAATATTCACCACTGAAAAATACCTGAGGATAAACAGACATCGGGCTCTGACTTCCTATTGCATTCGCTCAGTCTGCATGTTCAAAAGTTAGCTGGAATGCATTCCTTGGAAAGAAAAGCATTTTTGGAATCAAAGCTCCCATTTAAACTTCCCTGCTGATGAAAGCAGCAGCAGACTTTTAGCCTTGTGTAAACCATTTGTCCATCAGTAAAATAAGAACTGACTATCAAAAGGCAAGTTGTGGGGCCAACCTGACAAAGGAGCATACAGTCAGCCCTCGGTAAGCTCTTAGCAAACGTCCTATCATTTATTCCTCAGCAGCAGCAGCTGTCACAAAAGGCACCAGCAAGCAGCCTTAGATAGATTGGGCTGTTTGCCTTTTCAGATTCAAACCTCCACTAGCTCATTTGTAAAATCTCTAGAGTGTTAACCTTAAATAAAGCACAGCATTTGACAGTACTGTGGTGGCAGGCTTAGCACTACCACGTCTACCAAAGGTGGACTAGGTCAGGCAGAGCTCTGCATGATTCACACTTACCTTAGGTGCTTTAAGTCAAATGGAGCAAAGTTCGAATGTGTTCCATGCTAAGCAACTATACCTTCCTGAGATTTACCTATAAAAGAAGTTGTGACTTGACAGATGGATGGAGTCCTACCTGTGGGTACCCAGTAAAAGCTGATCTATGGTGGGCACACAGTGACTCCTGCTCAGTGGTCTCTCTCAGCAGTGTCTTGTCTATGGTGTTCCCTAGTGTGGATAGTTCTACCCTGGCAGAAAACCAGGTCCCTCTCTAACAAGGAAGGAGGAAGGGAGGGAGAGAAGGGAGGGAGGGAGGGAGGGAGGAAGGAAGGAAGAAGGGAGGGAGGGAGGAAGGAAGGAAGGAAGGAAGGAAGGAAGGAAGAAGGGAGGGAGGGAAAGAAAGAAAAAAAGAAAGAAAGTCTCAAAGACTAAAGGTTTCTTAAATTTTTTACTTTTTAAAGTTGTGTGTCTGTATGTATGCCACATGTATACAGGTCCCATGGATGCCAGAGGAGGGTGTTGGATCCCCTGGAGCTGGAGTTACATGTGGTTGTGAACCACCTAATATGAGTGCTGGGAACAGAACTGGGGTCCTCTGGAAGAGCAGCAAGAGCACCACTGAGCCATCTCTCCAGCCCTTAAGTCTGAAGGTTTTTTTAAAAATATTTTTTATTCATTATTTTTAATTTTTTAAATTTTAACTTATTTTTTTATGTGTATGGGTGTATTGGCTGCATGAGTGTAAGTACACCTGTGTTGTGCAATGTGCGTGGAGGTCAGACCCCCTGGAACTGAAGTTACAGACTGTTGTTAGCCTGTTGGGACCAAACTCAGGTCCTCTATAAGAGCAGCCAGTGCTCTTAACCACTGAGCCATCTCGCTGGCCCTGGGTTTTGGGGGTTATTTTTTTTAAAGATTTATTTTTATTTATGTGCTGAGTAGGTGAGTAACTGTTGAGACCAGAAGAGGGCATCAGATTCCCTGGAGCTGGAGTTATAGGCAATTGCAAGTTGACTGATGTGGGTGCTGGGAACTGAGAACTCAGGTCCTCTGGAGAAGTAACAAGGGCTTTTAACTGCTGAGCCATCTCTACAGCCCCTGTGTCTAAAGATTTTTAAAACCTGGTTTAATAAACTACAGCTTACATGACTAAGGATGTGGATTTTTGTTTTATTAGCATATATTAAAGATACATAGTATGTTTCATGACATTTTCACACATAATGTATTTTGATCATATTCACTTCTAATTACACTTCTCCCACTCTTGTTGAAAAAAAAAATGATTTAAACACATGCCTTAAAGTCAGTCTCTTCTAAAAAGGTGTAGAGAAAACTGAACATGCACGTGTCAAAGGTGTGACAGTGTAGCCTTACTTCATATCGTATGCAAAGATTAAAACATGTTTGAGACCTAATCATAAGACATAAAATGATAGAACTTGTAAAAGAAAGTGAAAGGGGGCTGGAGAGATGGCTCAGCAGTTAGGAACGCTTGCTGCGCTTGCAGAGGAGATTGCCAGTACCAACATGGTGGCAAACAACTGGACCTAACTCCAGTTCCAGTGAATCTGACACCTTCTGCCTGCCCTCCATGGGCATTGCAAGCACCAGTACCCTTACAAAGATGGAAGCAAGACACCCATACACATAAAATAAAACTAAATAGCAACAACAAAAAGCATCATGACATTGAATCTGTCAATGATTTCTTGGATATGCCACCAAAATCACACATAACAAAATTGGATTATAATAGAATTTAAAACTTTTGTGCATCAAAGACTATACTCAGGCCTGGGGATATAGCTCAGTAACATAGCACTTGGCACATGCACAGCCTTGGATTCAGTCCCCAGCAACTCAAAACAGTGGACATAATAAACAGAAACAAGCCTGCCTATGGAGAAAATATTTGAAAATAATATATTTAATATGAGGTTAAAATCCAGAATATACACGGAATTACTATTACACAGCACTTTTTTTGACACCTGAGTTGGGGAAAAAAAAAAATAGGCCTCTGCTTCCCAAGGCTGCACGGCCCACCAGCCTGTTCCCTGGACTCCTGGGCGGAGCTCTCGGCCCAGAGCCACACCACTGCTTCCTGATCCCTTGCATCTAGATGGACTCAGTTCCTCCTCAGGGTCCCCTGGAGCCCTCTGGGCCTGGGCCTGCACTCACCTCCCTCGACTTCCCTGGGCCTGCATGACCTGCTGGCCTCTCTCGGGGTAAGTGGATCACGCCCTCTATGCCTTGACTCCCTCAGCCTCATTCACCTTCCCATCTCCCCCTAGCCTGGGTCCTGCCCCATTCCTTGTCTTGGCATGCCAGACACCAGGGGAACCACCACGGCTTCCTGTTCCTTTGCATCCAGACCAACCCAGTTCCTTCTCGATGTCCCTAGGAGCCCTCTGGGCCTGGTACCGCCCTGTAATCCCCCGAGCATTGCTCTTAGTTCTCAGGGTTGTTTTGGCTATCCGGGAGCTCTTGTGCTTCCATATGAATCTTAGGATAGATTTTTCCAATGAATGCTGTTTAAAATAAGCATGTAGCTCTCTGACCCATAGGCTTCTATCTCTTGGGTAAGTTGATTGGGCCCTTTGTGCCTTGATTCCCCCAGCCTCACTCACCCTCCCATCTCCCGCTCCAGTTGCTCCACCTAGCCTGGGCCCTGTCCCATTCCTTGTCTTGGCGCCCCAGACACCTGGGGAACCACCACTGCTTCTTCCAGATCCTATGCATCCAGGCCAACCCAGTTCCTTCTCGATGTCCCTAGGAGCCCTCTGGGCCTGGTACCGCCCTCACCGCCCTCTGCTTCCCTGGGCTGCACAACTGGCCAGCCTCTTTCCTGGACTCTGGGGCTGACTTTGTGGCTTCCTGATCCTTTGCATCCTGACCAACCCAGTTTTACAGTGCAGTCCCCAGGAGTCCTTGGGGCCTCTTCCCACCCCCATTTCCCTTTGCATTTCTGAGTGTCACAGCCACCAGCTGCAAGAGATTCCTTGTCTTGGCGCCCCAGACACCTGGGGAACCACCACTGCTTCTTCCAGATCCTATGCATCCAGGCCAACTCAGTTCCTTCTCCGGTCCCCAGGGGCACTCTGGGCATGGCCCCACCCTCACCTCCCTCTGCCTCCCTGGGTCTGCACAACCCACCAGCCTCTTTCCTGGATGCCAGGGCTGACCTTTCCTCTTCCTGGTCCTTTGCATCCAGACCAACCCAGCTCCTCAGTGCAGTCCCCAAGGCCCTTGGAGCTGCCTCCTGCCCCCATCTTCCTTTACATCTCTGGGTGGCACAGCCACCAGCTGCCCTAGACCAGCATCTTTCCTGGGCCCAGATCCCCAGGCCAGTCCATCCCCCATATTCCTGAGGCCAAAATCTTTCCTGGAGAGAACCAGACCTTAGGAAAAAGCCTGAGAACATCTGATCCTCATCTGACTTGAGCCTCTGTGGGAATTCCTGAAGACAAAAGCAATCCAGCCACTCCAATATAAAATCAAAAGAGAGAACTGGAAGCTTAAAGGAACCAGGCTTGCATGCCCAAAAATTAAACCACAAAGACACATAAAGTTAAAAAAAGAAGCCAACCTGAACTTGAAGGCTTGAGTCTCACACAAGAATCAGAAACTACAAAAGAAATTCATATGTCAAAATCAGAGAGAAAAAACAACATGAAAAACCAAAATACCATATCGCCACCAAATACGAATAGTCCCCTAGAGGAGTACAATGAGAACCCCCTAGAGATATTGCAGGAC
>NW_008336313.1:1933739-1935423 GCF_000622305.1 Nannospalax galili | reverse complement strand
AATAAAGATCTGCTTTTACTTTTGGCTAAGAATATGTGTTCTGTTTCGAAACTCAAATCTTTAGGATAGTCACTTATTAACTTGTTTGGAGGCACTGGATCGTCTATATTCTTTTCAGTGAAGAGAAACTTCAGAAGTGCTAAAGTACACCCTTAGCTCTATTTTTGCAGCTATGCAGGAATATACCAGTGGAGCCAGGGACTTTAGAAAAATAAGTAAAAATGTATTGCAACAACAAATGTGGATGCCATATTCCTTTATAGGACAGGACCAGAAAAGAAACTCTCCATGGCACATCATAGTAAAATCACTAAGCGTACAGAACAAAGAGAAAATACTGAAACCTGCAAAAGAGAAACAAGTAGTCACATATAAAGGAAAACCCATTAGGATTACAGCTGACTTTTCAGTGCAAACTATGAAAGCCAGAAGAGCCTGGACCAAAGTATTCCCAGTTTAAATGACCACACATGCCAACCCAGATTACTATACCCAGCCAAAATGTCTATTATAGTCGAAGGGAAAAGAAAAATCTTCCATGACATTAATACGCTGAAGGAATTCATGTCCACAAAACCAGCCCTTCAGAGAGTTCTGGAATCAATACAAAGAGCTGAAGAAAGGAATGACTATACCCAAGGGGTTGCAGAAAGAAACTCAATGAAGGTATAACTGAGGAAAAGGACAGCTATATCAAGAATGTGAACAGAAATAAAATGACAGGCTTCAATTACATCTTTTGTGGGGACCTAAAAGCCCCACTTTGCATAGGTCTGAAAGGAAGTTACTGGGGGCACGGCCTGGCTTGCTTTGAAAGTCTGAAGAATACTTCCACACTGCTGAGGAGTGCATGATCAGCGAGTGACCATCCTTAAGATACACCCTCAGGGGGGCACGGGGAAGTTCCAGGTGCCTTTATAAGCTTTGGAACACTTGCAATAAATGAGTCCCAGCTTGACTAGGCTCCCCGTTGCATCTGAGTGTCCCTGGGTAATGGGGGCGGCGAGGGCTGGTGAACGGCATGCTTACTCATACCCAATCCTCACCTCACTGGGGGTCTCGGGTTCGAAATACACTGGGACACAAAAAAAACCTCAACATATACAAAAAGATTGAATTAATTCCATGCATTCTATCAGACCACAATGCAATAAAGCTTACAATCAACACTGAAAGAAGCCCTAGTCACCACATGAACACATGGAGATTAAACAGCACACTGCTGATTGATGAATGGTTCAAGAAAAATTAAAAAAGAAATAAAAGTATTCCTGGAACTAAATGAAAAGGACAATACAACACAACAAAACCTCTGCGACACAATGAAAGCTGACTTCAGAGGGAAGTTTTTAGCTCTAAGTGCCTACATCAAAAAATTGGAAAGAACAATAAATGACTTAATATTGCAACTCAAGACACTTGAAAAGCAAAAACAAATGAAACCCAAACCCAGCAGACAAGAAGAAATAACAAAAATCAGAAATTAAAGATATCAAAGCAAAGAACACAATCCAAAGAATCAACGAATCCAAGAGCTGGTTCTTTGAAAAGATAAACAAATTGACAGACTGCTAGCCCAGTTAACCAAAACAAAGAGCACCTCCAAATCAAAAAAAAAATCAGAGATGAAAGGGGAAACATCACAACAGACACCAGAAAGATACAGAACATTATAAGGGAATAC
>NW_008336313.1:1931891-1933513 GCF_000622305.1 Nannospalax galili | reverse complement strand
TGGCTTAAGTTATTCAAAAAGATAGAAATTGAGGGAGAACTTCCAAATTCCTTCTATGAAGCCAGCATCACTCTAATACTATAGCCAGGTAAAGATACAACCAAAAAAGAAAACTATATACCCATATCCTTAATGAACATAGATGCAAACATTCTCAACAAGATACTTGCAAACTGCATACAGACACACATCAAAAAGATCATCCACCATGATCAAATCAGCTTTATCCCAGAGATGCAAGGATGGTTTAATATACGTAAGTCAATGAACATCATAAATCATATAAATGGGCTCAAGGACAAGAACCACATGGTCATCTCAATAGATGCAGAGAAGGCCTTTGACAAAATTCAACATGCTTTTATGTTTAAAGTCCTAGAGGGAATTGGACTGGAGGGAACATATCTCAACATAATTAAAGACATATATAAAAAGCAGGAACCAGACAAGGCTGCCCACTATCTCCATTTCTCTTTAACATAGTACTTGAAACTCTTGTGAGAGCAATAAGACAAGAGCAGGGAAATTAAAGGAGTAATAATTGGAAAAGAAGAGATCAAATTATCCCTTTTTGCAGATGATATATCATACCTAAGAGACGCCAAAAATTCCACCAGAAACTCCTAGAAATTATTAACACATTCAGTAAAGCGGCAGGCTACAAAATTAACCTACAAATGTCTGTAGCCTTTCAATATACCAATAACAATCAATCAGAGAAAGAGCACATGGAAACACTCCCCTTCACAATAGCTGAAAAAAAAAATCTCCATATAAACCTGACCAAAGACATTAAAGACCTCTTCAATGAAAATTTTAAATCTTTAAAGAAAGAGATTGAGGAAGACATCAGAAGATGGAAGGACCTCCCATGCTCATGGATTGGAAGAATTAATATTGTGAAAATGACCATCCTACCAAAAGCCATTTATATATTTAATGCAATGCCAATCAAAATCCCCATGATGCTCTTCACAGAATGGGAAAAAACTATCCTCAGACTCATATGGAAGCACAAAAGACCTCGGATAGCCAAAGCAACCCTGAGCACTAAGAGCAATACTTGCTGGGGGTATTACTATACCAGGCTTTAAACTGTATTACAGAGTGATAGTCATAAAAACAACATGGTACTGGTACAAAAATAGACCCATAGATCAATGGAACAAAACTGAAGACCCAAATGAGTACATGCAATTTCGGCCACCTGATATTTGACAAAGGGGCCAAGAATATTCACTGGAGGAAAGACAGCATGTTCAGCAAATGGTGCTAGCAAAACTGGATCTCCACCTGTAAAAGATCCACCTGTAGAAGGAATGAAACTAAACCCCTATCTTTCACCCTGCACAAAAGTCAATTCCAAATGGCTCAAAGACCTCAATGTGAAGCCTGAAACTCTGAAACTGTTAGAAGAAAACTTTGGCAAAAACCTAAAAGATATAGATGTAAGAAAGGATTTTCTAAACCGGACATCAATTGCTCAGGAAACAAGGTCAAGAATCAGCAAATGGGACCTCATTAAACTAAAAAGCTTCTGTACATCAAAGGAGGCAACCAGGGAAGTGAAGAGAAAACTCACAGAATGGGAGAAAATCTTCACCTGTGACACATTTGACAGA
>NW_008336313.1:1929459-1931563 GCF_000622305.1 Nannospalax galili | reverse complement strand
CAAAAAGCCAAGAGATGGAAGCAACCTAAGTGTCCCTCAACTGACGAGTGGATAATGAAAATGTGGTTCCTTTATATGACAGAATTTTACTCAGAAGTAAAGAAAGATGAAATCATGAACTTTGCAGGTAAATGGATGGAACTAGAAACTGTTATACTAAGTGAAGTAACACAGACTCAGAAAAAAAAAATCGACGTATGTTCTCCCTCATATGTGGATCCTAGAACCAAACCCTGATAAGTGATTATGTATCCAGGCATAACTACAGGAACCAGGATAATGAGAAGGAACCAGGGAAGTAAAGGAAAAGAACCTGAAAGAGAAGAACAGTAGGGAAACAGGCCTTAATAAAGGAGATAAGGATAAAAATTGGATTGGTTTAAGGGAGGGGGGAGGGAAGGGTATACAAAGAACCTAGGGGATAAAGGGAAAGAAGGAGCTCAAGAGAGGTAGGACCGTAGGAGAAGGGTATTAGTAAGGGAGAAAGGGGGGAAATGGGGGCACCTTAAGTGGGAAAACCATGATGTAGGGGTTAGACGATGCAAGAGCTAAATAATGGCTAGCTAGTTTTAAAAACCAGAGGGAACCATATTAGTCCAGCAACATACTGACAAATTATACATAGAAGATCAAGAAATATATGTCTAGGTGAGGTTTATCTGAGAACAATTGGTCTTTGCCAAAGATTTATCTACACAATACACAGTAATTAAAAGTACCAGACTGGTGGAACTAACCTTCTTGGATGTTTAACAGACATACTTTGAGGCCTATACTAATTTGGTCAGAGGGTCATAAAGGACAGTTTCTGCTCCTTGCCCTCCAAGGTCGAGTAGTTCCAGGCAACTATAATCATCTCCCCAAATGTCCTGTAATTGTGGTGGGTCACCTGTCCTTTTTATCAAGGAGGCTGAGGAGACCCCACAAGATGGACATGAACCAGTGTCCAGTCTACAAAGAAGAAGGTCAACACAGAGGAATCATTTCCTCCATGCTTCCAAGCGAAGCCAACCATGGTTGAGCAGGACCTTTGACTTATCTTCACATAGGCAGAACTGGTAAAAGAAAGGAGCCAGGGGCTCCTCCCAAGCCCATGTGACCCCCGAGGAACAGATCCTCAAACGACCTTAAGAGTAAAAATAAATTGGTTTATCTGGGCTAACTGTATGGCCTTAAACACCCAAAAGGAAAGTATAACCAAATATTAAAGGGGTCAATATAATTTTTTAAGAGTCCATATGTATTGGTAAAGGCTACATAACAAGCAACAATACCAGATAGGAGATACCTTCTTTTGAGTTGTTGACCTGGGTGACCCAAAGGACTCTTTGATAGTAACTTAGCATAGAACTGGGAAAATGAACAGCAGACCCCAATCTTATGTAAAGGAATACTGACAACTAATTACTGCTAGATGAGGAACAGCTCACCCTCCTAAAACAAAGCCCTCTAGATAGGCTGACTAGATTTACCAGAAGGGCAAGTAGTGGGGAAGGGCTGGGGTGCCGACAACACAGCAGACAGTAGCAAAGATATCAGAGTATAAGAGCTCTAGTGGTGGGAGGGAGGCTATGGGAGGGGGCTATCTGGGAAGTGGGTATATAGTTGAATAAGATGGTTTGGGATGTTCTGATATACACATACAGAAAAAAAATCAACAAATTAAAAAATCTATTATATTTGAGGAGGAAGCATAAAAGTTTACATAATGCTAATTAGTAGAGGTGATGAACATTACCATTAAAATCTACCCGATGACTTTATAGACATACACAGGCGCCAAGCTTATGAGTAGTAATAATTAGATTCATACAGATTAGAGACGCATGCGCCAACATCTCAGTGTTAGTAGCAAAAACAATGAGTCTTTCTGTAAAAAACAGTATATTGTAGAATGAAATGGAGATCTTTTTTAAAGGTTAAAAACTCACTCAATTTTATGTCTTACAGGGCTTATACTGAGTTCAATATTGTACAACTGTATAAATTCAACTGTGAACCTAAAAATTTACAGACAATATTGAAAGAGATGCATCTTAGCTCTGGAAATTGTTACTGAATATGTTAAAGCTGTAATGAAATGCTTCTTCTAATCATGTAGTTA
>NW_008336313.1:1920602-1928102 GCF_000622305.1 Nannospalax galili | reverse complement strand
GCATTATTCACAAGAGTCAATGGTAAAAGCACTCCAAGTATCCATAATAAATGTGCTACACACACATCACCCAATATTAACAGTCTTAAAGGAAATCCTGAGATACTGTGTAGATGAACCTTGAGGACATTATATGAAATAAGCCAGTCACAGAGACAAATACCATAGAACTGCACTGGCATATAGTTGCTGGGTGTTGGGTAGGCATGTCCTCCGAGACAGTCACTCCTCTCAACTGCATGAGGTGGGGGTCTAAGGACAGAAGCTGAAGCACTGAAAAAGCCAGGAAGCGTGGGAAAGGTGGAGCACCGGCAGCGCAGCGCAGATCTCAAAGCTTAGCCAAGATGGAAAAGCAGGGTCCGCAGGTGACCATGCCTTTGTTAGTAACCCTTTCCCAGACGTCATAAACTAGACAGAAACCCAAATAGAATGTGTCCTGTCGATTTTGTGGCCTTAGGATCCCAGAGAGCATTCGTGGGTCTGAATGGGGAGGGGGGGGGTTGTCACAACACCAGGAGTAGTCAAATCCAGAGAAACATAAGGAACAGGTCACCCAGGTCTACAGGAAGGGGAAAATAGAAGCTTGTGTTCAGTTAGTCTAGTTTGAGTTTAATACAAGGAAAAAAAATCTGGAGCTCTATTGCACAACAAGGTGGGCATACTCAATACCAAACTTTAAAATGGTTATGATGAGGGGCTGGAGACATGGCTCAGCAGTTAAGAGCACTGTCTGCTCTTACAGAGAACTCAGGTTTGGTTCCCAGCACCAACATGTTGGCTAACAGCCATCCCTAACTTCAGTTCCAGGGGATCCAATGCCTTCTTTTGACCTGGAGGGGCACTGCACGACACAGGCACATTTACATACATGAAGGCAATACACTCATACCCATAAAATAAAATTCAATATTTTAAATTGTGTATGTTACCACTTCTTAAAAAATGCCTCAGTGTACCTCTGCCTCTGATGTGCTACTGCACTGAAGTAGCTCTCCAGCACGAGTGTGTTTTGAGATTATTACCTAGGAAAGCAACTCAAAGCTGATCATGCCAGTGAAATAGAAGGGTTAGCATTTGTCTCCTTGTCAAAGACACAGGCTATGTAGTCACATGTACTATTTCTGCAAAGCTTTGCACATAATAGTATTCCCCACATTTGGATGTCAATCAAGTACCTCTTAACTATGAGCAGACCCCTGGCTCTTGATTGCTGTATATATGGTAGGAAGGAATCTAACACATTTTCAAGAAAAAGTATTTATTTGACATCATTAGAAAAATATTTGGGGACATAAGTTTTTCATGTTTATGTCTCCTGATTTACATACCTCAATCCTCAGTACCTTTTAAAAACACTAAGTAAATTGGTAAATAGAATCTATATTGAAAAAATATTGTGAGAAGTGAACACTTGTAGGCAAAAGTCAGTCATCTCATGAAAAAGAAAACATTTATGAACAAAATAATCTCTAAAAATATTGTTGTGAAACAATAAATCTAACCAGTAGATTTCTTCTTAAAAGTATTTTCAAAATAAAGTTTACAAAACAAAACAAAACACTGTAGATTATCTCCTCGTCCCACAGTGAAATCCAACAGTCACAACCAGAAGGCAGTGATGGCGCCAGGGGTGGAAGCAGGGAGTCCAGTGTGTTCAGCTGGGAGGTGAGGGAGGAGGTGGCCGTGCCAAGCTTCCTTAGGACCACTGAGCAAGTCTCCACCGAATACCATTCTGAAACCGAACTGCCTTCCTCTGAGATAGAAAACAGCTTCCCCCTTTTGAAATTTGCCATCATAACGTGAAAATAATTTTCATCTTTTTTTAAAAAGCAAGTAGAATCATAGTGATACATTATTTGAAGTATTTTTTTTATGTTGTGTTTTCAAAAAGACTGTAGACAGGAACTGTTGCCTGCACATCTGGAGGTGGTGAGGCGCAGGCTTGTGCTCTTTGGGATGTACATGGCCTGGACGCTGGCATTGAAGGGGCACAGTTCATCATCAAGGATGGCCGCCATAATGTCTGCAGTGCCTCCTGGGTACCAGGATTTTTGAAGTCCTTCCCTCACATTCTGAGTAATTTTTCCTCAGGCAAGGAAAAACCAATTATAGCATATTTGTGGGAGAAACCAAGTGTGAGGGAGGACTTGGGTTACTCAGATCTCTTAGAGCTGCGTGGCTTGTCTCGGCTAGAGAGCGATATGAACACTCCTTTAGTGTAAGGACCATGAGTCATTCATTCGTTTCCAAATCTTAGCATGGTGCTGATCATTAAGTCGTCAGTCACCAAAGAGCTCTTAAGAGGGGAAGCAAAGGCACCCAGGCCCCATGGCCTAGGTGCTCCTGCAAACCAACCAAATGAGAGATATTACTACTCTCTCTCTGTGGAGACCCTGCCTCAGCTTTACTGACAGAAACCTTCCACAGATTCCAGATACAAGATTATAGAAAACATGCAAGTGTGCTTTTTAAAAAACCTTGTATGCAAGGTGGACCTTACAGATAAAATTCAAATAGACATAAAACTGATTCTTCTTGTACTCATTGAGACACCAAAATACAAACTGTTTAGGCCTACAGCACCTAGTAAGTTTCCCACCCAAGGAGGCAGAATCAGGTGTGTACCCCACCCCCAGCAAACTGCTCACTGGCCTGAGTAAAACACTACCCGCACAGTCAGTGACGTCTCTCAGCTAAGCCAACCACCTCTGGCCAAGACTCCTCCATGGAGTGGTTCAGGCAACCAATGTCTGCTCACAGCTGCTCTGCCAGGATGCAGAACTGGTCCTGAGAACCTGGCAAACTCACTAGGCACACCACGTGCTGAGGATACAGATGGGTATGCCCACAGGAGGGAGCCATGCTTGCACCACGGAAGGAGGGAGGACCCTATTGCCACCACAGAAAGAGCAAGCCCTGACAATACAAAGACGCCCATGTCACTTTTCCCTCACGTCAGCCAGTTCAGCGACACGGCCCTTATCCTGCTGAGCTGAGGAGTAGAAAAGGAAGCAGCTGAGCCGGAAGGATGAGGGTATGGGGAGGCAGCTGGTGTCCACCTTGGCTATCTGCCCCTCTCAGAGAAGGTCAAGCTGAACTGCTGCTGGACTGGCTTATAGAATACAGCTCTTCAGTCTCTCATCATGGGATCCAGTCACGGCTATGAGGCAGGCAAAACAGGTCCTTCTAATCTCACACACTATGGTTTCTAACAGTCGAAATATCCCACACAGTCCCAGCATCTTCCAGATGAACAGAGGACAGATGTGAACTCGTCCAATCACCACTCCTAACACCTCTGCCTCCCTTAGCGCCCTCAGCACAATGTACTCAATACCTTTTACTTGAATGAACAAATGGATGCTTGGCCAAATTCCTCATGGCTTCCTTGTCTCCTAAACAAAACAGGAACAAGACATTTCCAAGAACTGCACTCTGCTCATCACAGAATCTCAGGAAAACAATATACTCCAGAACCTCATGTATTTTTTAGTGCCAAAGTTGTTCTCTGTGACAAATGTAGTGATGATATTTTGAAAATAATGCAATCATAAAAAATTCAAGAACTGAGATTCCAGCTGTGTCTAAACGGTCTCCAGAAACTGCCAGCATTCAGACACTGCCACGTGTAGCACATTATATATGTTCAGACACTGCCACGTGTAGCATATTATATGTGCAGCACATTACATACGCAGCTCCCAGGTCACCTAGACAGCAAACTCCAGAATCAAATATTTCAAAACACTGATGTTTCACCGTCAGAAGAGAAGAAAAATAAATTAAAAACCCAGATCATTTTCCCATCTGATATAAGTTAATTCAAACAACGTATTTAACATAGACTTAATTATAAGCTTCTCTGATAGAAATTTCAAAGGCAGCAATCAATCGTAGCGTCGTAGAAGTGCAAAGAGGCTGCATTCCCCACGATCAGACGTCTTGACCTCGGTGTCTGTGGGTCACTCGGGGCTGGAGTCCTCCTCAGGTCACACTGCGCCTTTCCCCTTAGTGTCTAGCTTGTTACTGGCCTCTGACTGTTTGCTCAGGTGCTCTTCAGTGAAAGTGATGTAAGAATATACCAGGCTTCCAGCAATGCTGCAAAACAGAAGGCCATCATGAGGCATGGAAAGGAGGAGTGAAGGACTCATTAATGCTTACAATGGCAAAAGGTCAGATAAATGTTAAGTGTCCCACAGTGTGAAATTATTACTCATACAATGGAATAAGAATGCTTTTAAAGGAAAATAGGCAATGACATCTGGCAGGTTGTGTCTTTGTAGTCGGAAGTTCACAGTGGGAACTTTTCATGAGTCCTTGGCCTACGGTAGCTGATTGCCTGAAGCCTCACTTGTCATCCTGGCTGCCACTAGGCTACCTTCACTGGGGAACAGGACCCCGTCCATTCTCCCTGTGGACCTCGAGCCTACCTGCCCATAAATCTAAGCTGTAGACTGGAGGGGTTCACAGCATCCCTCATTTGCCCTGCCCTGCCCTACTCTTCACCCACACTGCCAGTTGTGCGTCTCCAGACAGTGGGAAGCCTGGGCTGGACTCTGCTTTAAGAGTTTGCTGCCCTAGATTTGGCCCCCATCTTCGGTCTGACCACAAGGCTCATAAACACGTTGCTTACTTAAAATTCATTCTATTTTCCTCTGGACTTTGATACCCCAGCCCCAGGCCAGCTTACAAAGGTAAGAGACACTGACCCATGCTCCCACCAGGAAGGAAGAGACCAGGTGCTGGCATTAGCTGTTCACAGCTTCTGTCATACTGTCTATTCTCTGAAACCTCAATCCCTCAACCCCTTCTCTAGTCTGATTTCCCAACCAAATTCTTGCTGTCCTAAATTCAGTGGTGCTTAACAACAGCCCAATCATAAGCAGTTGTGAAAGTGCACTGTGTGTCTGCACATACTTCCTGTCACTGTCAAATTCCTCCAAGATACAACATCCCTGAAAGGTGTCCATTTTACAAATGAGCAAATGGAGCCCTTGAGTCTTAAGACACTTGCTCAGGGGCTGGAGAGATGGCTGTCCTAGTTTGTCTCTCCATTGCTGTGACAAAACACTCTGACCACTACCAACTTGGGGAGGAAAGGGTTTATTTTATCTTACGTCTTCTGGGTCACACTTTATCAGGGAGCCCAAGGTAGGAACTCAGGGCAGGAGCCTGGTTGGCAGGAGCTGGAGCACAGGCCATGGAGGAACGCTGCTTACTGGCTTGCTCCCCTGGCCCTTGCTCAGCCTATTATCTTATGCAACACAGGCCCACCTGCCCAGGGGTGGCACCACCCACAGTGGGCTGGGCCCTCCCACATCACTCAACAATCAAGATGCCCCATGGACATGGCCACAGGCCAGTCCAATGAAGACAATTCCCTAATTGAGGCTCCATCAACCCAGGTGTGTCAAGTTGACACTAAAACTATCCAGCACAATGGCCTAGTGGTTAACAGCACTGGTTGTTCTTGCAGAGGACCTGGGCTCAATTCCCAGCACCCACATGGCAGCTAACAACCGCCCATAACTCCAGTTCCAGGGGAATCCAACACTTTCTTCTGACCTCCGCAGGCATTGCATGACAACACATACAGGCACAACACATAAAAATAATAAATAAAACATTAAAAAAAGAAACTTGCTCAGGATCAGGATGCATCCTAATGACGAGCCTGAACAAGCCAGTCTGACACCTCCCCTGCCATGGCCGCCTCCCCTGAGACCCCACTCTACTTGCTGCTGCAGTTCCCTGACCTTAAACTGTCCTCATCAACTTGCGAACCACCTAAGGCCTTATTCTTTCAGCTCCACAGAGTCTCCTGCACAGGACCTGGCACTCCATAGTCACAGTTAGTAACTCCGCATGTTATAGTGTCCCTTATCTCTCCATTCACAGACAAGGCCTTGTGAACTTGTCCTGAGGTGCCGTGCTCACCAAGTGCCTTTTCCTCACCTGGTGGCCTTCTCTAGCCTGGCATTTGGTCTGACTTCTGCAAACAGTTTGTTTCCTAATGTATCTGGCAGATGATTGCCCTGGGAGCTGGGCTGGGATCAACACTTCATTCCCAGAGCTAAAAACTCCTTGAGGGTCACACGTACGTATGCCCGCCACACATATGTATGTATATATGTATGTATGTATGTATGCATGCCCGCCACAGTCAGTTTCCTCCACTCCCACCTCAACCCAAAACAATGGAGAAGGCCTTTTTCCTCCTTGCCCAATAACAACCTAAAATCAACACTCCCTTGCTTTTCCTGTCAAGACAACTTTTGAGGTTCACACTGGGCCTATGTCAGCTGGATAGGAATACTGGGAAGCGCAAGCTAGAGGATGATGAAGAACAGCCTGCTCCTGTTCATGTTCCCAGACCCTATTCTCCTACCACAGTGTAAGAAAACAATCCTTAACCAGAGAGTTAGGTCTTGGTTCAAATTCTGAACATATAACAACTAGGCTGAGACCCCCAGGAAAATGAATTAATCTCTTTGAAGCATCATTTCTATATCAAATAAGAATGCTACTGTGTATTTAGGCTTCTCTAGGTAAAAATACCCGTTTTTTATAAGCCATCTAGTCTACAGTGTGTGCCCTAGCAGGTTGAATGGGCTAAGATCCTTACACCACTTGGACCATTTGTAACACACTCCTCCATCCTCGTGTCTGGATCAACAGGGAAAGTAGGAAGGAAGGAAGGAAATATTTCCTGGTTGCTGACTGTGTTCTAGGTGTTTCCTTCCCTCCCTTCCTGCGTCCCTCTTTCCCTCCACGTATTACATAGGCTTTTTTCCCCTTTTTTGCAGTGCTGTGTATCAAACCCAGGTCCTTGCTTCTACTAAGCAAGTGCTCTGCCATTGAGCTACACCCCAGCCTGTGCTTTACATTCTTAATGCACATGATCTCATTTACTCCCAGCTCCAGAGGCTGGGAGATCCAGAGAGAAAGGTCTATGTGACAGGGAACCTCTTCCTGGTTTGGAGAAAGCACCTTCTCACCATATCCTGACCTGAAGGAAGGCCCAAGGGGTGTCTCTCTGGGATCTCTTGGTTAGGGGCATTGATCTCAAGAGAGTTCCACCTCCATGACTCTAACACCTTGTGAAGCCTTAATCTAAAGCTCTGACCTTGGGACTTGAACATGAATTTTAGAGGCTCTAGCCATCAGCAAAGGCACACTGGAGTCACACAGTTGCTCTAGTCTGTCCAATGTTCGCAAATTCCAACCGGAGGCCACAAAAGAGTCTATCTTTTACCCCAATTTGATGACTAATTTGTATATTTAGAAACAGCAATTCATGAATCACCTGAGGAAATCTAAATATTCATCAATAATATGCATACACATATTAAAAATAAGGTACAATCATTATGCAAGCCTTTTAAAAAACTCGAGCACATTTCCATCTGTATCTTGGAGATCCTAGTACTAATTCAGAGACCTGCCGTGGTAGATACAATAGGGGGATGCGGATGAAGATGGGGTAAGGGAGGAGGAGGA
>NW_008336313.1:1896646-1920520 GCF_000622305.1 Nannospalax galili | reverse complement strand
GGAGGAGGAGGAGGAGGAACAGTCACAGCAGAGGCAGGAGCAGCAGCAGCAGTAGAAGCTGCTTGGGTTCCCCACAGGCAGGGCCTAGTTAGAAGGCTGCAGTTTGACTAAAAACTGTCCCCTCAACTTCTGCTTCTGAATCTACTGAAATCTGATGAAACTAGTTATCCGCTCTCATACATTCTGACCACACAACCTAGCTCTCCTAGATCTACAGTCTGCTGGAAATGTAACTCAGCTAGCCTAGCACACCCAGAGACCCTGGATTTAACTCCCAGGCACACAGGTCTATAATCCCAGCCACTCCAAAGGTAGAAAGTGGAGGATCAGGACCCTCAGCTCCTCTCAGTGTCAGCCAGCTAGAGGCCCATCTGGGTTACATTAGACCCTGAGGTGAAAAAGCAAAAGCAAAGTGACATCCTAGACCTACAGTCATGGACATGTTCACTGTCCTCCAACAATTAGATACCTAATCTACAAAATGCGTCCAGTACAGCAACCCCGTGGTCAGGGAAAAGGATTATGGCCCAGGCTGCCTCCATCGCCTCTTGCCCTGACATGTCTGTGTATGAGCCTAGGCAGGTGGCTCTGCCTTCTATAAGCAAAATCTGCCAATCTTTCTCAAAACCCATGAACCAAGACATGATTTCTGCTACTTCTAAGCAAACATAATTCTTCCCAGATGACTGACATTGGGTTTCTCGAGTCAGTCAGGCTCTCAACTCCCATGGAGCCTTTCCCATCTTCCCTGTCACCAGCCAGACCTGCAATGCAGCACTGCTGCTGTCTACAGGAGTTGGTGCCGGACTGAGTACAAAGCATCAGAATGGGAATGTCACCAACTATAAAGTGCTATGATAAAGAGTAAGTTACTTTAGCCCCTGCATCTGTGAAGTAGAGATTATGGTGCCACGCCTTCAGAACTAAGAATTAAGCTAATTAAACTATATAATTATATAACGAAATAGGTTTGATACAACCACATATTAAATTATATACTTAAGCTATGGCTTAACAGGGCAATAAATCATCTCAAAAAGTTAAGTAGCAGGCAGCAGTCATCTAGTAGGGGTAAAAGTCAAAATGCTAAGGCGAATCAAATATCACTTCTGTGAGGCTTCCCAAGCAAATCTTGGCAGAGTCTGTTTCCTGGGATCAGCACCTGAATTGCTGGGACCATCTGGATAGCTGTTCTGCCCTGCTTAAGCCAACCACTCTGCAAACTCTTTACAGAAAACTTATAAAAAGTGCCTGGTCATTGCTGTGAGTACCACCTAAGTGCTTAATGCTCTCCTAAATGCAGTACAATGTCTACATGAAAGCCACTGCCAGGAACATAAGCTCTCCAAGTTCTCTCCCATCCTTCAGGCTAAGCTCAGCACCGCGGCCAAACCGATCCTGTTAAACCAAGCCACGTCATGTCAGCATGCTCAAACGCCTCCATCTTCCCACTCTGAAAACTCATTTTGTAATGACCAAAAAGTCCTCCCTAATCGCCTCCTTTAACTGACCAAATGATCATCTTTTCACCACTCACTCCTTTCTTACTAGCCTCCTTGTGCTGGGAACACCGCAGGCACATTTACACTTCAAGGCTTTTCACTGCTCTTCCCTCCAGAAGTCAGCATGACTCATTCCCTTAAATCCTTTAGGTCTGTACATAAAATGTGTTCCTCCTCCCACAATTCTCCCTGGCCTGCTTTTCCTGCCTTACTATTTATCACCAGCCAACAGATCAAGCACATCATTTATTTATCTCCATTCATTTTCTTTTTCCCCTACAAGAAAGAAAATTTCATGAGGACAAGGATTCGGATTCACTTTATAGAGGCTCTATCAGCACTAGCTAATGCATATGTCATAAATGATAGGCACCCACTGCTCTGTTTTTTGGGTTTTGTTTTTTTTTAAATCAATAAGTGAACCTTCCTGGCTAGATTACAAACTCCTGAAAAGGAAATTCCTCTCTGGTTTAGCCATGCACACACCAAGCACTCACTTTAATCTACAGATCCAATGGGTTCAACAGCTGATCCTACCTCACATGCCAAGGGCACTAGAAGAACAAAGACAAACCAGCAGCAAGGCAGAAGGCAGCAAGGAAACCAGAACGCACAAAGCGGAGGGTGTCGCACACTCCTCCTAGGGCTACATGGACTGCCAGCAAGGAGGACCTCGGCTGGGGCAGACTCAGAGTCCGCTCAGGGCTAGAATCTCAGCCCTGCTTAATTACTGCCATCCTGGGGTGGTCATTTCACCTCTCCATTTCAATTTCACTTTCATGCAAAATGGGGATAAGTTACTGGATGGAATAGTAAAAGGGGCCGTCACATGCCAGGTACTCAACAAAACCGACCCCTCCCCCAACTGCTGCCTTCCCGGGTATCTGCTTCTGTCCGCTCTATACTAAAATAAGTGTTGGTCTTTGCACATGCTTAAAAATAGAGGTGTATTAGTCACAGAAGTCTGGCCAGGGTATGAACCACTCCATCTGCCTGGGAGTTTTTGGAGTTTGCCCAGGAATAACTTTAGAAAAGACTAAAAGATTTCCAAATCCTGTTGAGATGTCTGTGGTACTCACGGCCCTTGGCAAAGAAATCACTTGCTTTTTTAAGTAATATGTCAGACAAATATTCGCTTCAAAATCAGAATTCTGATGAGGTCCCATGGTCATACAAAGGTTTTGACAGAAAAGAAAAAAGGTCAAGCCTGAATTCTTGTTATCCACCTATTCCTACTGTTGATAGTTGGTATCTAGGGAGAGGGAGTTTCCTACACATTAGAAGGAGTGTTTGGTTTGTTTGGCTTAATTATCTTTGATACTGAAGACCAAAGTACGTCCACCCCTTCCTCTCCTGTATCTGCATTCTTTTGTCTTTCTCATTCCTTAAAAACAAGCACAAATATAAGAACTCCGAAGGAGGATAGATTTTATTTGTTTTCCAGACCTGGAATAAGTTCCTTCCAATTCCCAAGTCTCCTACGAAATGACCTCAGGCCTCCTGACCACCTGACACACTTCCCATCAGATATTCGGGGCTGACTCAGCAACCGAGAGGCAGGACCAGGACAGACAACTTGAGGCAAAGTCCCACATTGCAGAGATGAGACACTGAGGTCACGAAGAGCGAATTATCAGTTGCAAGTGGCAGCAGCAGCATCAGAACACATTTCGCTACATGTATCAGTTCAGCTCTCTGGTACCACTGAGATACCATCACAAAGCCAGCTGGATGCCCTGCCCTACAACTTACTCAAACGTACAAGCTGGGGCTGGAAAGGCGGCTCAGTGGTGAGGAACACTGGCTGCTCTTGCAGAGGACCTGGGTTTGGGTCTTAGCACCCACATGGTCTGGAACCCCCGGGGATCAAACATGCCTTCTGGCTTCTGTGGGTATTGTATACATGTGGTGCACTTTTTTACATGAAGGCAAAACACATACTTAAAAGAAAAATGAATAAATCTTCAAAAGTAGAAGCTATTCTAGTGAGAAAACAGTTATAAAACTAAATATCCTGGCAGATGTTGCTCCCGCAGCTGGTAGTAGAATGTAAAACACGCCCTTCTCTCTTTCTCCCAGTGGGAGCCAGCAAGTAAAGGGAAGCTTTGGGCCTTACTTCAGAAGACTGGACCAAAGAATCTCTAAGAAGGGAATTATTCAAAAAGAGAAGCAGCCTGGAACTAAAAGAAAAATTCCAGACACACTTTGAAGGAAGCAGGCAAATGAGAAGACAGTGGATTTAGGTGCCAGATAGGAGTAGCTAGACCAGAGTCCCGGGAAGTACTTCTACACATAGACTCAGAGCTGTACCACATCCCACCCCAGAAACTATAACCCATATAGGTTATAGTAAAATGGCTTTTATTACCCAAAATGTACCTGGTTTACAGAATCAGTATGGTGATATACTATGAAGGGATTATGGAAATAAATTAATTTATTCATCTGTTCACCATTCACTAAACAGCCCTGAGGTTAGCAATACAGACTTGGAAGATGAATTGCAAACCAATCACTTAGAAGCTGGACAACAAAGGACAAGCTTCTCAGCCTCTCTGTGAAATGAGATATTCATAGTACTTATATCAAAGAACCATTGGAAAGATTAAGGGCAAAGTGTATGGAACAGTGCCTTGCACAATTAAACAACAAGCATAAAAGACACTGGATAGTGTTTTCATTAGTACTACTTCTCAATGCCTCTTATGGGTTAGATACTGCATATACTGACATAACTAAGTCTTCTCCACCCTCAAAAGCTGATGATCTCAAAGTGACGATGAATGCACAGATGATGTACAAGGCCACACTATACTTACTCATATACTGAGTAACTTGGACTCTGGGTCCAGCCCGCTATGTTGCAGTCCTTCAGTCACGCTTACTTGCTATATGACAATGACTTACTCTAGACCCTTCTCAATGAAGGAACACTCTGTGCTAGAGTGGAATGCCTTGCCTAGAGAAACAGGCGCAATATCTATCTTCAGAGTACATTCAGATTAACCTCTCTAAACCACAGTCTCTCACATACAAAGCTGAATATAAGGGAAAAAAAACCCTACATTTAGTGTTACAAAGAAGTAGGCAAGTGACAGAAGATGGTGCTTTTAGTAAACAGTATGGAAAGACTCAAATGTGTCAACACAACAACACTAAAAAGCACCTTAATCTAGACTTTACACCACAGATAAAAATCAATTCAAAATGGGGTTTTTAAACAATTATAAAACCTAAACCAAAAACAACCAGAAGAAAGCACAAGAGAAAACTTTTCTAGCGAGCTGGAGAAAAAGCTCAGTGGTTAAAAGTACTGGCTTAGGTTAGGCGGATTTCTCAGATACACCAAAAACACTACCCACAAAAGAAAAACCATTTAACCTGTACTTTATCAAAAATCTTGTTCTTTAAGAGACTATTTACTAATGAAAAGACAAACGCCAGGTGTGGTGGCACAGGCCTTTAATCCCAGCACTTGAGAGGCAGAGGCAGAGGCAGGTGGATCTTTGTGAGTTCGGAGCCATCCTGGTCTACATAGTGAGTTCCAGGTCAGCTGGAGCTATAGGGACACCCTGTTTGCAAAAAAAATAACCAAAAGAAAAGAAAAGACAAGCCTCAAACTATGCATCTTCAAGAGACTGGACTGCTTTCTATTTTTCAGAACTCCAAGGGCTTAATAAGAAAAAAACAACTCGATATTTAAAACAGGCAAAATATTTGGACCAGGCATTTCACTAAGGAAACATACTGATGGCCATAAGCACAGGAAAAGATGTTCAACATCATTAATCCTGAAAGAACAAGTCACGTCACAGCGAGACAGCAGTACAAATCTAGCAGAATGGCTAAAATCAAAACAAGACCAAACTCTGGCACCCACCAAGGCCAGGATGTGGAGCAACACAGACACTGTTGGTGGCTGTGCAAACAGTTCTGACACTTGGGAAAAAATAACAGCTTGGCAATTTGTTTTCTTTTCTTTTCTTTTTTCTTTCAGAAGATCAAAACCAGGGCCTCCCCTATGCTAGGCACATACTCTAGCACTGAGCCACAATATCTTATTAAGTTAAACATGCCTCCCATACAACCCAGGAATCTATTCCTAAATATTTATGCCAAATGAAACGAAAAACCTATGTTTATACACAAACGTCTAAACAAATATTTATAGCAGATAACATATAATAGCCTTAAACTAGAAATGACCCAAAACATTCAAATGGCAAAAGTATACAATAGCCACCAATAGAATAATACTCAGCAATAAAAAGGTATGAAAAAGAAGAGATGGGAAACAAATGCGGCATAGGTGAAAGAGGCAGACTCAAAAGTGAACACACCACACATCATTCATTAACATTCCGGAAGCTATGTGGACAGAAACATCTCTATCAGGGTCTGAGAGAAATGGAAGAGATGAAAAACAAAAAGGGTAAGGGCATTGTTTTATATCACAATTATAATGGCGGCAGTGAAGATCAGATGTGCTCATTTGTCAAAACTGGCAGTATTATATATTGAAAAGAGTAAATTTTATTCTATTTAATTATTTAATCACATAATTTTTTAAAAATTTCTAGACGGTTTTCTTTGTATTTATTTATTTATTTATTTATGTGTGTGTATTACGTATGCCACATGTGCTTGCCAAGGCCAGAAGACGGCATCACATCTACTCAAACTAGAATTAGAGGTGGTTGTGAGCCACCTGACATGGATTCTCTACAAGAGCGGGAGGTGAGCCATCTGAACCATCTCTCCAATCCCAGAAAATAAATTTTAATGGGAGAAAAAGAGAAGCTCCAAAGAGCCTAGGAACTCTAGCTTGGGTACTGTGAGCCTAAGGGCATCAGCACCAGAAAAGGCAGTCTCCTTTGAGCCTGAGCCATGGGCCAGAACAAGTTCTGTGGTCACTGGTCATTCCCCACACTCCCTGTGGCTTTTTTCTTTCCTTTGTTTAAATGGTTTGGCTGAACACTTGAGGAATTAGTCACTGGAAAAAAAAGAATCTAGGGAAATTGGAGGCAGGCTCTCAACTGAGCACTAATGAAAACATCCACACCTCCTTAAATCGCAGAATCAGTGTTGAGAGGTGTCTGAAAAGCTACTAAGTACAGGCATGCTTCTTGCACTTGAACCGTAACAGAGAAGGGAACATTTAAACTTTTCTCTGTTTGTGAGACAGGGTCTCATGTGGCCGAGGTTGGCCTGAAACTTGCTGTATAGCTGAGGATGTCCTTGAACTTCTGTTCCTCCTGCCTTTACTCCACTCAAGTGCTGAGATTACAGATCTAAGTCATCACACCTGGCTCTCAAATTTATTACTACAACAAAGAAACTAGCAGGGTAGAGGGGAGTCAGATTTGTTCAGTCTCAACCATAGATTCTTCAAGAATAGTCTGGCTACCAATTTCCTTCAAATCACACACAGTCTGTTGAGGATTAATTAAAAGCATTTTCAAACAAGTGGAATCTACTTAATAGCTCCTGTAATTTGGTTTTTGCATTAAAAAAGTAATATCTACAACTTCTGGTTCTGCACACTGATTAGTGAAAGAAAACCAAAACAGCTATAAACAACAAAGACTTAACTTTCATTTTTAAAGAAAAAGCATGAAAAAAACAAGGTAATAGATTTTCCTGACAAAGTTGCACTGGAATTAACATTTGCAAAGGCGTCAGAATACTTGGATTCGAATCCCTTTTGGTTATTTCACTCTAACCCTCAAGAGTAAGTTATTTTTAGCCCCAACACATAAGAAAATGGAAATTCAGAAAGCATCAACGATTTGCTTAAAGTCACACAAAAGCCAGTGCCCAGTGCAACGCCAAAGTCTGACACAGGACAATCTTCCTCCACAAGTGACCTCCAGGTATCATGTCCTACCTACACCAATCCTCCTGTGACTCCATGCCCCTCCCCCCAAAGCAAAGGATTCTTTCTCTAAGAGGCAAAACAACAGTGGTGGGGCTGGAGAGATGGCTCAGTGGTTAAGAGCACTGGCTGCTCCTGCAGAGGACCCAGGTTCGATTCCCAGCACCCACGTGGTGGTTAACAACTGTCTGCAACTCCAGTTCCAGGGGATCTGATGCCCTCTTCTAGCATCCTTGGGCACTGCACATACATGGTACACCTACACACATGCAGGCAAAACACTCATACACATAAAATACAAAAAAAATACATATATAATAAGCAAGTGACTTTTTCGAAAGCTAAGGAGAGTTCAACTTTCAGAAGAATGTCCAAATTTTTGGAATTATGAAACCATATTCTCTCTCTCTCTCTCTCTCTCTCTCTCTCTCTCTCTCTCTCTCTCTCCCCCCTTATTGCCCCAGCTGGTCTGGAACTCTTCATGTAGATCAAGCTAGTCTTGATCTCACAGAGATCCATCTGCTTCTGCCTCCCAAGTGCCAGGATTAAAGGTGTGCACCACCACACCTGGCTTCTTCTTTCTTTTTTTCTTTAATATTTTATTTATTATTTTTATTTTATGTGTACGTGTGTATTGCCTACATGTAGGCAATGTCGTGCGATGCCCACGGAGGTCAGAAAAGGCTGTCAGATTCCCTGGAACTGGAGTTACGGATAGCTGTTAGCTGCCATGTGGGTGCTGGGATGTTAAAAAGCATTATCTAGAGATATTAAAATACCTCTAGTACATCATAGCATTCCATAAGTTTAAAAGTGAACAGATTTACCATTGGATGAACAGCCCAATCATATACTATGACACTACTTGAATATATAACATACTTGCCAATGTAGTCACATTTAATTTAATCGTTTTACTTACCTGATGTTTAAGCCAATGAAATTTGTCCATGTGAAAATATAATCTCCACCGAAGACCATTCCAATATAAGTTATTAATATATTCTAAAAAGGAAAATATGCTGTTATAAACACTTAACTGGGGTTTTAAACTGCACATATAAATATAACCATACTGTGATTAAAATATAAAAATGAATGTGCACACAGTAGCAACAAAGGTCTATCTAGTGACTGTGTGTACTATGATCAAGAGTATGCAAGGACTCAACAGCATTAGCCTTTTCCTACTTATTTCTCTCAACAATAAATGCTTTTGCCTATAGGAAGAGCACTACAAGGTTATCACGCCTGTTCCGCCTTGTGGCATGGCTGGCATGATGCTTTCCTTCCTTCCACTGGGATAACCGTAGACTTGTGAGGGGAGAGCAAAGACAGCTGCTCACATGCAAGCATCTTCCCCTTTTTTAAAAAAATGAAAAGGGAAATGGGGATTTTGCCAATCTAAAGACTGTTTTTAGGGAACTCCTCCTTGATACCTTAAAATACAGAAGTCATTTCAAATAATTATACTTAGAACCATTTCCAATGGGCCAGAGATGGCTCAGCAGACAAAGGTGTTTGCCTCCAAGTCTTATGATCTGCATTCAGTACTCAGAACTCACATGGTGGAAGGAAAGAACTGACTTCCTACAAGGTGTCCTCTGACATGCACACATCTATGTGTGCACGAATGTGTGCGCACACACACATGTGCACACACACAGTTTTTTAAATCACTTCTAAAGTACAAATATTCTAGCTCTAGCTCCCTTTTAATCATCCTCAAATTATAAAGCAGAAACCAACTTTCTAAAACTAAAACTGCCATCCCTCCCAATCTCCTTCCTTTCACATTTCTAAGTTACTGCCTTACTTGGTTGGTACAACTGACACATACAGTGATATTCTTAAATCTGTACTCTTCTAGAAAAACCCATGAGATAAAGTGCTATGAGTTCTTTAAAGGCTGGGGCTGGAGTGCAGTGCAGAGGGAGAAGACCTGCCTGGTGTGTGCAGAGCTCTGAATCTGATCCTTAGCATCAGGAAAGACAAAGGATGAAACACACCAGATAAGACTACAAAATTATTTTTATAATGAAATGCACTTTGGGAGGGAATTCAAAATTAATCAGCTTTTTCTATGCCTCAGGATGGTGACAGCAAGTTAAGAGCAGATTTTCTTATTATTTGAGCGGTAAAAAGAAGTATCACAGCACACAAGGGTGGCAGGTGTCCTGGGAATGTATGTGACTGGGTTCTCTTTGAACAAAGTGGATTAATTTGCATAAGTTATACAAGGAATGGGGGTGGGGGGCAGAGAACCCAACCCTCGCTGCTTAAAATCAGAAGTGGGGGGAAATAGAGGTATATATTAGGGGATCTTAAGCAACCTCCCCAAACAGTACTCATTAGAAAGCACAGAAGAACATCTTGTCAGTCCAAAGCTAAGACTGTAATGCTCTAACTTTAGTGTTCCTGAGACTCCACTTGCAGAGTTCCAGGTTCTGCTCTACAGATTGTGATCTGGCATACCCAGGGCAGACCAATGAATTTCCATGTTTACTAGCTATTCAAAATGGTTTTCCTGCCACATTGAGGGAAACAGCAATCTGATCCAAAGGTTGTGGGGCTGAAAGCCCCTTGGGAAAACAATGGTTGAGCTGAGAGGGCTGTGACCAGCAGTAATGAAAGAAACTCTACTGTGGCCCTTGAGATTGATCAGCTAGGGCACTGGTGGACTCCCATCCTTCAACAGCAAGACCTTGCAGCAGCCAGGAGCAAAGGCAACAGTGAACTAATTCAACAATCATTTCTTTCTCTCCTTCTGCAGTTTGCAATAAAATCTACCACTTTGCACCAAGAAAGTCATGGAGTTCACGAACTGCCACAGAAGGAGGGCACAGCAAAAGGGAAGCTTGGACGACCATGAGATCAGATGGCGTTGGTGTTCTACACTGATCACAGATGGCCATGAGATCAAGGGCATTGGTGTTCTACACTGATCACGGATGGCCATGAGATCAGATGTCGCTGGTACTCTACACTGATCACGGACGGCCATGAGATCAAGGGCATTGGTGTTCTACACTGATTACACAGACAGCCATGAGATCAGATGGTGTTGGTACTCTACACTGATCACGGACGGCCATGAGATCAAGGGCATTGGTGTTCTACACTGATTACACAGACAGCCATGAGATCAGATGGCGTTGGTACTCTACACTGATCACGGACGGCCATGAGATCAAGGGCGTTGGTGTTCTACACTGAATACATAGACAGCCATGAGATCAGATGGCACTGGTACTCTACACTGATCACAGACGGCCATGAGATCAAGGGCATTGGTGTTCTACTCTGATTACACAGACAGCCATAAGATCTGACGGTGTTGGTGTTCTACACCGACCATGTTCAAGTGTACCAAGAAATTCTAAGCAAATCAAATAAAAATTAAATAAACTGTAGCTTCCTGCCCATCCGTCTCCTTATCTGAAAATAATGGCACCAACTCTCCATCTCTTACATTCTTGCTGCCATCCACTTTACTTTTGAAATACTCATTTTACAAAACCAAACAGCTGAGAGCTAATTTAGGGGGCTAAAACTGTCTCAGACATCGCAACTCCCTGAGTGCAGACTGCTTTTTACACTAGCTTTCTGAGAGAATTAAAAAATTCACTTGTGACAGTTTCATTTAGAATTCTATTTATGTCAAACCCCAATTTCATGATGTTGAGCTATAGATTTTCTGGAGTTTTAACCCAATATAGTTTCTAGTATCATCAGTGTGCACCACACCAGTGGGGTACAGAGAGAAAACTAAAAGACAGCATTCTGGCTGGTTAGTTTCTGTCAACTTGGCACATTGACCTGGGAGGGAGAACCTCAACTAAAGGACTTCCTCTTTTGGAAGATTAGCCTATGGGCATGTCTGTGAAGCATTTTCTGGATTGATAATTGATGTAGGAGGGCCTAGGCCATTATGAGTAGTGCCATCCCTGGGCTGCTGGGCCTAGGCCACATAAGAAAGGCAGCTGAGGAGGCCAGAGGGAACCGTAAGCAGTGTGTGTCCATGGTTTCTGATCAGCTCCTGCCTTGTCCCATGATCGATGGACTGTAACCTGTAAGCCAAATAAACCCTTTCCTCCCTGAAGTTGCTTTTGGTCAGTGTTTTGTCACAGCGACAGAAGGTGAACTAGGACAGCGAAGCCCTTTACCTTTGCAAGTGCGGTTCACTGCTGACCGCTGGCAGGGTGTTGGACAGCCGTCGGGCTCCCTTTGCTAAAGTGACCACGGACCCACCTCTCTTGGTCTTCCCTTTTTCAGAAAGCAAACCCACTTTGCTAATTCACAAGGAATTCAGGCATACTAGGCCATTCTTAAACTTAAGGCACTAAAATCAGTAAGTTCAATTAAAGAGGCCTCTGGCTTCAACAAACTTTAGCTCAATATTCAAGTTAACCTGGCTTTTCTGCCTGAAGATGAGTCTTCCTTAAATAAAATGGATCAGGAGGAAATGACGTCACTGGAAATGCCAAACACAGTTTTTTAAATGAAGGTCATTTAAGGTTGGCTCATGAAAAAGAACACCCCCTGATCCACTTCTGGCAGGTATTCCCCCGCACCACAGAGCAGCCAGAACTCAGAGAGCATGATGGTTTTCACTGGGGCTTGAAGGAAAGGGCCTATCACCATGGAGGTATCTGTCTACCCTGTCAGAAACCAGCTGACTTCTCTTTCCTCCTCTACTGTAACTCCTATGTTCAACTTTCCCCACATTCTCAGAGCTGTTACCTCAAGGAGAGGCTCTGCTCTTCTGGGGTTCTTAAAAATTGGTCTAGAAACCCTCAGCATAATTTGTTAAGCAAGTAAGATCACACATGAGGTAGTAAGGCTATGAGACTGAAGGCCACAGCCAGATTCTTTAAAAGTTTATTTCATTCTAAAATGAAATGGAGATCTTTTATAAAGGTTAAAAACTCATTCAATTTTATGTCTTACAGGGTTTTTACTGAGTTCAATATTGTACAACTGTATTAATTCAACTGTGAACTTGGAAACTTGCACCCACTTGTGAAAGAGATGTACTCTTGCTCTGGAGTGTGTTACTGAATATGTTAAAGCTGTAGTGAAATGCTTCTTCTAATAATGTAGTTATTAAAAAATTTTTAAAATAATGATAAAAAAATAATTTTATACCATAGTGCACATGTGGGAGGTTAGAGGGTAACTGGGAGGAGACAGTTCTTTCCTTCTACCACCTTTACCCTCCAAACCGTCTTTCCAGCCTCTCCACCTTTCTTTTTTTGTCTCTTTGAGACAGGGTCTCCCTATAGCCGCAGCTGTCCTGGAACTCACTATGGAGACCAGGCTGGCCTTGAACTCACAGAGCCCCGCCTGCCTCTGCCTCCCCAGTGCTGGGATTAAAGGCATGCGCCACCACACCCGGCAAAACCTCATTTAATTTTAAGTCTTATTGGGTTTATACTGAGTACAATATTATATAACTGTAATAATTCAACTGTAAACCTAAAATTTACAGCCAATTTTGAGAGCTGCATCTTAACTCAGGAAATTGTTACTGAATATGTCAATGCTGTTGAAATGCTTCTTCTAAGTATGTGGTTATTAAATAAATAATTTAAATTTATTTCAGAGGCTGGAGAGGTGGCTCAGCAGTTAAGAGCACTGGCTGCTCTTACAGAGAACCCGGGTTCAGTTCCCAGCACCCACATGGTGACTAACAAACATCTGTAACTCCAGTTTCAGGATATCAAATGCTCTCTTCTGACCTCTGAGGGCATTACATGACATGGATGTACTTACATGCATGCAAAACATTCATACACATAAAAGTAATAAATATCTTAAAAATTTCATGTATTGTGTGTATAATGGAGGAGGGGAGAACACATATACTCAGAGGACAATTTTGTAGCTGGTTCTCTCCTTCCACCTTTTCATGGGTTCCAGAACTAAAACTCAGGTCATCAGGATTGCTGCCCCTGCTGAGTCATCTCCCTGGCTCCATGGCTAGATTCTTAATTACAAATTTTTTGTTTGCATTTTCACTTATTTATTGAGGGGAGGCACCCATTCTACAGTGTGCATGTGGAAGTAAGGGGGTAACTTGCAGGAGTTGGTTCTCTCCTTCTACCATACGGGTTCTGGAAATCCAACTCAGGTCATCAGGCTTGGCAGCAAGCATCTTTACCTACTGAGACATCTCACTGGCTGCTGGATTCTTAATCATTTTTATTTTTTATGAGTGTTTTGGGTCTTTTGCCTGCGTTGATGTATGTCTACCAAGTGCTTGCCTGGTGCCCACAGAGACCAGAAACTGACATCAGATTCTTTGGAACTGGAGTTACAGGTGGCTGATGAGCCACCATGTGGGTGCTGGAAACTGGGCCTGGATGTTCTGCAAGAGGAGTGAGTGCTGTTACACCCGAAGCCATCTCCGCAGCCCACCACCACATTCTTAATTTAGAGGAGTAATATTCAAATAAGGCAGACGCCAATAACAAAAGGGATAATATCGTCATTTTATCTCACCTTAATGCAGCCAACTATTGTCGTTGTGAGCGCAGAATTATACTGCGTGCAGAGCACCGTGGCATACATCAAGATAAACCTAGACAAAAAAGGAAAAGGTGTGTTATAAGGCAGAGCTTACTTTATGGCAATCTCTTCTCAAGGCAACCAAGCAGTGCTGGCCATGTTGGCACATTCTAGTCCCCGAGCAACATGAGCTTTCTTGTCTCTTCATAGGTTTATTCTAATTTTACTAAAGAGAAACAGATGTCTATTTCCCCTGCCACCTCACCAAACCATGACAGTATCATTCATAATCATCAGGACTCTCTAGAGACCAGCACATAACTCAAGCAAGCCAGAGAAAAAGCTCACAGACCCTGGCTCAGCTGTGCTTCCCATTAAGATTATGTATCTTCTTCCTATCGTCAGGATGAAGGCAAGAGAGCTTCTCAATAATGAAAGAAAACCAAATTAGAACTACTGCAGGAGTAGACACAGGCCGACTTGACAGCTACACGGCATTTGGAATTCCATGATTTACACTGAGGCTTCTGGGCAGACCCAGCACCATGCAGTGTGTGGTTTGTATTCTGAAGCACCCTCTTGCTGTATTCCACATCCAGAGACAGCAGCAACCAACCTGCCTCGCTACGGAAAGTGAGGCATATGAGAAACAGAGAGGCATTTGAAGGGACCCCCTATCCTTCTACAGGCTCTCCTCCACTCATAGAAAAGTCAGCGGCCCCAAATTGAAACTCTGCCACTGCCATTCACTAACTGATTATTATCCACTGACAATTACTCTAAGCCTGCACTCTTCTTATAGGTGAGGTACAATAATGTTAAATGTTGAGGCAAAACAAAATAACACGGATCAAAATATAATGTGGTTATCACACAGTATGGTAATGGACAATACCAATCTCTCTTCTCCATCCTTCAGAAACGAGGGAGAAGGACTCTAAAACTTCTGTACCCAGCCTCTCTAGGAAATGATTCGCTAAGAAGGCATTACTTACCCCATCACACAGGAGAGGGTGAACTGCAGAAGAAATAGGGTGTCCGCCCAGCCCTCAAACTCCATCGCCTGTAATAGACAGGAAGCACTGGGTTTAGAGCAGGCCCTCCAAACAGCTCTCATTCATTAACTGAAGTCCTTCTGTGTACCACTGTTCACCAAAGCTCTGCCCTGACTCCCTTCCTTCCCTTGCCCTTCTCCCTTACTGCATGGCTCCAAGGACCAAGAATTATGTTCAAGATTTTCAAATACTGGGGGAAGGGAGAGCAAGTTTTCTTTAAGGGTGTGGCCCCTGGTAGATGGCCCTCCCTCCAGTGGATGGTCCCACCCCGATGGGCATGTGGGCAGCACAAATCAGACTTGGAGAGGTTTTTTGTTTTTTTTTTTTAAACAGGATATGAAGTTGGGAGGAGTTAGGAACAGGAGTAAGAGTGACTATGATAGAAATATATTGTACAGCTGGCGTAGTAGGGCACACCTTTAATCCCAGCACTGGGGAGGCAGAGGCAGGTGATCTCTCTGTAAGTTCAAGGCCAGCTTGCTCTACATAGCAAGTTCCAAGCGGGCTGGGGATACAGGGAGATCCTGTCTCAAAAAAGACAAAAAGGCAAAAAAAAAAAAACAAGCCCAGAACCAAAAATACATTGTATGTATGTAGGAAATCCTCAAGTCATAAAAATACATTTAAAACATTTTTCAAATATATGTATTTGAACCCATTTTCAGGTCAGTCCTTTTCCAAACTATAATACAGAGGAGATTTTATAATGTTATTGGTATAAAGACACTGGTATTTCTTTGAAGGTACAAGTCATACTAGCTAAACTCTGGTTCTCCCTGGTGGCTGCTGATATGCTCGTGTCAAGACTTTCTTGATGCTCCCTGTGGAGTGTGGAAGCTCAAGTACAGACTTAAATTACACAAACATAGCTGGAGTCTGGGGGAAATCATTCAAAACAGTGTATTCTAAATGCAAGTTGTGATTCTATTGTGTTCATTTACTCACTTGTTTTAAATCAAAAAGAAAGGACCCCCACTCCCCGCCCAAAAAAAGAATGTAGGGATTTTCTGTCCTTTCATCAGAGATGGAGGGCTTCTCCCTCAAGTACCTTCTTTTGCAATGTGAGCCTAGAGCAAAAGTGAAAAACAACCTCACCTTTTATCTCCCTGCCAACCTGTCCAGCTTCACCTGCCCAGTTCCCAGAATACCATAATACCAGGCTTTCTTGCTGTTTACAAAACATGATAAGAAGTTTCACCTTTACATGCCTTGGCCTGGAATGCCCTTTCCCTCAACATTGACCCTGTTTGCCAATCAAACTAAGCTCAAGGCTCCTTTGTGAGGCTGCCCCTGGACAAGCACTCAGATTGTGCCTCAGTACAGCTCTCTATTGCCCTCTTCTCTGTCTTTCCATACTATGCAGATTGTGAGCGAACATGGGGAAGACCCACCCTTTTATTTAATCATACTCCTGACACAGCAAGTACTAGATTGTATCACTCATGTTGTTCATGATTCTTTTTTCGATGAGATTATAATACATAACAAAACAAAATTCACTAATTTCAAAGGAACAATAATTGAAAAATATATAGCATGTAATCACTATTATAAGCAGGATAAAGGCAATTCTACACCCAACTCCCAAACTTCTGCCCATTTCAATTAATCCTTTCCCTTATTTCTAATCCCTGGCATTCTCAGAAGTACTTAGGCTAAGAACAGCTTTGCTGTTCAACAACGTAAGGTAAAGGTCATATAGTTTAGTGTGTATTCTTTTATGTCTTGCTTCTTTTCCTTGGCATAACATTTTGATTCACCCATGCTCTATGTATATTATAATCCACTCATTTGTATTGCCAATTACAATAGCATTCCGTCTTATGGATATAGCAATTTGTTGAGTCACCAGTCAATGGACCTTTTCTTAGGTTGTTTCCACACAATTTGTTATTATAAATAAAACTGCACTGAATCTTAAGAGTAAAGGGAAAGTCTGTGGGTACTTTTTATTTATCTTGTAAACACCTAGAACATGATATTGCTGATTCTTTTATCGAGCTTATCTTTAACTTTGCAAGAAACTGCCAAATTGTTTTCCAAAGTAGCTACACAATTTGGCAGCTCTCATCGGCAGTGTTCCACATTCTCACCCACTTAGAACTGTCACAGGCCACTCTACCAAGCAGGAAGTGGAACCTTGTAATCTTAATTTGCATTTCCCTGTTGACTAACAAGTTGAGTATTTTTATTTTATTTTAATTAATTTATTTATTTTGGTCTTTTTGAAACAGGGTCTCCCTGTAGCCACAGCTGGCCTCGAACTAACTATGTAGACCAGGCTGGCCTCTATCTCACAGAGCTCCACTTGCCTCTGCCTCCCAAGTGCTGAGATTAAAGGCATGTGCATCACCAAAGTCGGCTAAATTGAGTATTTTTAATGTTCTTATTTAATGTCTGTATTTCTCTTTCACGAAACTGCACAAGACTATGCATTGCATAGGCCCTTATACTTGCCTGTGGATGCCAGGGCAGGACCACTAATGCTCTCCATCTATTGCCTTGAGACGGGCTCTCTCACTGAACCAGAAACGGGCCCTTTCAGTTAGGCTGGCTAGCCAATGATCTCTTGGGATCCATCTGTCTCTACTCCCTGATGCTGGGGTTACAGGTATGCGTAGCCCAGGTTTTTATGTGGGTGCTTGGAATTCAAACTCAGATCCTGAGGCTTACAGAACAAATACTTTTACCCACTGAACCATTCCTAGCCCCTTCCAAAAGTTTTGGTTACATTTATTTTAGGAAGGGGGGTGGCATACATCACCATGTACATGTGAAAGTCAGAGGACAACTCACAGAGTTGGCTCCCTTTACCCACTGAGCCATCTCACTGCCCCCTCCCAATTTTTATTAGTTTTCTTCCAATGACTGAGTTCTCTAAATTTTTACGTATGTTCTCAGTAAATACCTTTAATTATCACACACACACACACACACACACACACACACACACAATCTGGGAGTGAAAAGTTATCAGCATCACCTCCCTGAGCGCCCTAACTGTCTCTTTTGTGTTAAGTGAACAATCCTGACAGCCTGGGCCACTATACTAAGGATGGTTCATTTGGGTGTGCCAGTGATGAATGCAAACCAAAATAAAGTACTGCCGAATATTTACGGGGGGTGGCTCTGAACAGATCATGCAATCTGCTTCCCACAACATCTGTGTGAGAAGGAAAGGCCAGGTCTTATTATTCCCAGAAGATAACACATGACTAACCATTGGTCACACAGTCAATAAATGATAGACCTGTCTTTGCATACTCTAAGCCCAAGGCTCTCTGTATGCTGAACGCAAAATTTTATTCCATTAATAAGTATACAAAAAGAGACAAGTACTTCTCATGGAATTTCTTCCTTCTCCCTTCCCTAAGCATTTGGTTTCCTCTGGAGAAAGTCCACACAAGCACCCTGATGGATTCTTGCTTCAGCACAGGAATAGATCTTTGGCTACAACTGAGCAAGCAGCAGCCACTTAAAAACACAGCTGCAGGATAAATATGGCCCAACCAGTCCTACCACATAACAGAGCCTGCTCCTCCCGCTACAAAGACAGCATTAGAAAGAAAAAAGAAAGAAAAGAAGAAAAGCTACTTCTCATCAAGTCCTTAGCTATGTGCCAAGTCCAAAATGCTAAGTGCACCGTTATCCAGCTAGTAGGTGCACGTTCCGCTCCATAGCTTACTCGTTTCATTTACCCTGAGCTTGGCCCACACTTGCCCTTATCTCAGGGAAGGAAATGGAAACAAAAAGCCAACAGGGCAAGGTTTTGTCAGTGCAACTCTGGCTTGACTGGTCAGTTGCTACTACAATCAGAATATGCTTTATTGGACCATGTTTGAGACTCAGAAGATTGGGCCTGTCTGCCATGGTTCTTCATTAGTAAAGAATGCCAGCAGTTTCTTTGTATAACGAGGCCTGCCTTTAAATCGCACATTCTGAACAGTTTAGTCAAGCTAAAACAAGCTGGAAAATCTCTGCGGGGGAGGGGCAAAATAAAGTATTCCCTTTTTTATCTGTTCCCTTTTCCCCCACAAACTGCAGATTTTTTTGAAAGTGGGGATTTATCCCTACTTGATTAACGATTGAGGATTAAAGTTCTAAAAAAAAAAAAAAAAAAAAAAAAAAAGCAAGCAAGAAAGAAATGGTAAAGAGATATGGGAAGGGAAGGAAGCCACAAGGTCCAGTTTGCATCCTCTGCAAAGAAGCTTCAACATAGCCGCTAAAGTGAACAATGCCTACGAGGGCAACCCTCCCCCTTCCCTTATCTCCAACAGCAGTGTTAAAAACAACAAATGGAGCCTGGCATGGTGGCCCATGCCTTTAAGCCCACTATGGGAGGTAGGGGTATCTCTATGAGATTGAGGTCATAACTACACAGTGAGTTCTAGGCCAGCTGGAGGTATAGGGAGACCCAACAAACAAACAAAAAAATGAACTACTTACTTTGGGCAGAATATATGTGACCTTTGAGCTTACTAAGCTTACCCATATCAATTCTCCTCTCACTATGTAGCCATGGCAGGTCTGGGACTTGCTATGTAGACCAAGCTGGCCTTGAACTACAGATATTCACTTGTCTCTAGATGCCTGGGATTAAAGGCATGCACCACAATGGACCACCTTTCCTTCTGTTTTCAATGACGTTTCCAGTTCTATAGGTGCTGGTGGACAATGCAAAACCACAGCAATATAGGCTCCTGGTACAAAAAGTGTCACACACTCAAAAAGCAAAGCCTACATAACCTACCACTTCTGGAAACTAGGTACACTTGACTTGAGTAAGATTTTTGCTTAAACAAAACCATTTGTAAAACTTTGTTCTTTAGCTGCTTAAGTTCATTTTATCAGTAGAGAAAGTGAGTACGTGTGAGTACATGCAAAGATTAGGCACAAAAGCCAAGCCATTGTCAACAAGGCTAACATCCAGTTCAAGATGCAATCAGATTTTGTCCTTTGAGTCAGTTCTGATGGATAAAGCCTGGCTATTTGAGCCAGTGTCTTGGGAAACAGTCTAAGGCTGTGCCTGGGCTCAGGAGGAAGATGAGACTTCTTAGCAGTGTCCACAATAAGCACAGAGAACAGCTACACCAATCTCCATGCTAACCTAGGGAGAAGCATGGAAGAATTTCATGGGTTTCAGATGTAACTCAGATTCTCACTTCCAGAAAGATTTGCAAGGTAGTGACAGCAACTGATCTGTGATGTGAACTAAAGTTCCAAATGGAACTGAGATATATTCTTAGTGTTTTTATATGTCCCTGAACACACTAAAAATTAAAAGTGAATAAGCAATGGGCTCAAGAACATCATGGAAGAGGAGGTGAAAGGAATTAAGAGGCAGGATGGAGAGGATGCTGTGAAGTCTTGTCTTCTGGACATGACATGGACATGGCTCTCATGAAATCACTACAGCTATGGTTATTTAACAAGACCTGCATAAGATCAGTCGATATTCCAGCACTCAGCACTAACCAGAAGAGAGTGAGAGAAGACATGCAGGTATGGAGGTAGGAGGGAAGTATTGGAAGATGTGAAAGGGGGGAGGTGGGGTGCATATGATCAAGAGACATTGTATACATGTATGAAATTGTCAAAGAATAAATAAAAGCTATTCAAAATCAATCAATAAATAAGAACCTACACTTTAATATATGAGAAAAAGGAGCAATGATACCATGCTGTTTAGAAAACTACTGAGGGGGCTGCAGAGATGGCCCACCTGGTAAGAGCACCAGCTGCTCTTGCAGAGAACCTGGGTTCAATTCCCAGCACCCACAGGGCTGCTAACAATCATCTTAATTCCAGTTCTGGGGGATCAATGCCATCTTCTGGCCTCTGTGAGCACTGCACACATAGGTACACTTACATACATGCAGGCAAAACATTTATACATGTAAAATAAATATAAATAAATCAAAAAACTTTTAAGAGCTAAGAAAAAAAGATACTTCATACCCAAAAGGAAGCTGCCAGGAAATTTGCCAAGGCAGAAGGAAGACAGCGACAGCAGTGCAAATGATGTGCAGGCCTCTTCCCACCTTGGAAAGCCAGGCCAACGGCAGGGTCCCTGCATTTCCCATCCTGCTCTCCACCACACTCTAACCATCTGCCATAGCCTCTCTTGCTCTACACCATGCTCCAGGCTTGGGCTCAGATGGGAAACTGAAGCCTGGCAGTTTCAATACCTTTCTCTCTGCTTTCTTGGCTCTGCCACCTATACGGCCTATGGACGATGGCAAAATACATCCCAGCTGACCAACAAAGTCGCTGCTCCCGTTGCAGAAAGCATAGCCTCAAAGATGTGAATGGCTGAAAGATTTCTCAAAGAATACGCAAACAGACCGTGCTGGTTTGAATAAGAATGTTCCCCTATAGGATCCAAGTATTTGGACATTTTGTCCCCAGTTGGTGGCGCTGTTTTGAGAGGTCTTAGAAGGTGTGGCTATGCTGGAGGAAGCACGCCACTGGGGGTGGGCTTAGAGAGTTCTTAAACCTTGCTGGATCTTGAGTCACTCTCTTACCCTCTGTGCCTGGTTGAAGATGTGAGAGCTTAGCTTCTATTCCTCCTCCAGTCACCTCTGCCACCATGCCTCCCCACCATGATGGACTCTTGCCCCTTTGGAACCATAAGCTAAATAAACTCTTCCTTTTATAAGTTTCCTTGGTGATGGTGTTTCTATCACAGCAACCAGAAAGTGACTAATACACAGAGAAACACCCATCCATACCTATTTGAAGTATTCCTAACCCAATCCACTAAGAACACCAAAGCCCCTAAAACAGATTTGTCTATATGTGGAGGAAATTGTACAGGATCTTAAAAAAAAAAAAAAAAAAATCAACCTGTGTGTTCTATAATGACCCCAAAAATATTAATTCTTCTTAACAGGCCGACTGAGGAACCTAAAATGACTTTATTATTTCATCAGCAATGCTGAGCAAGCAAAGTCCAGGTAACAACTTGTGCCACAGCTTTTCCTGTAACTCCTGAGCCATGAAATACAAGCACTGACTAATGAAGACATACAATGCGTCTGTGCTACAGTACTGGCCTTGTGAGGTCCACAGCAAGGGATCTGTTCCTCCCTCCGTACATGAGAACACCTAGCAGTGTGCTGCCAGGAGGCCAAGCTCCAGCTCCTGTCACTGAATCGCTGGCTTTGTCCTGCAACATTCCCTTTTGGAGGCAGCAGCTCAAAGCATAAACATCTATCCTGACACTGTGGAAAGCCATTAGTCAAATGATATCCACTCTACCTCTACCTATGTTATTACGTATCTTTGATTAACAGGAACCTGGCTTTTCAATAAAAGGCAGGATTTGTGGTACTTTGAGACAGGGTCTCAAACTTGCTATGTAGCCAAGGTTTACCTTGAACTCCTGATCCTCCTATTTCTGTCATACCTGGCTGGTTTTTGTTTTTGTTTTTAAGACAGTCTCAAACTGCAGGCCAGGCTGGCCTCAGACAAGGCCATCCTCCTGCCTCAATTTCCTGAACATTGAGATTACAGGTGTAAACCACCAAGCCTGGCTATGTTGTGATGTTGTGTGTGTGTGCGTGTGTGTGTGTGTGGTTTTTTTTTTTTTTGGTCTTTTTGAGACAGGGTCTCTCTGTAGCCCCAGCTGTCCTGGAACTCACTATGTAGACCAGGGTGGCCTTCAACTCACAGAGATCCACCTGCCTCTGCCTCCGGAGTGCTGGGATTTAAAGGCGTGTGCTACGACGCCCGGCTTATGTTGTGTTTTTTAAAGACTATTTTAGAAGACGTAGTAAGATATTAAGCATTAAGTATATTTCTTTGGTTTACAGTAATCTCAGGATTCTGCAATAAAGAAAGGAGGAAGGAGGGAGGGGGAGGGGAGCAGAGCTTCACACATTAGTCGGTTTCTCAGACGCTCTGATGCTTTGTACTGTGTGCCCACTGGGAGAGGTGGTTCGGCTGGATTTTGTCCTTTAATTTAGGAGGTAATTTAGGGTGCTGTGCCCACGTCATCACCTGCTATGTCCACTCCTGCCCATCCGGGGAACTGACCTTTCAGAGCCCTCTCACTGGATTGCTAAAAAAAAGGAGAAGTTTCCTTCCTTGGTCTGATTTTATTTCAGTTTTCATCCTGAGTCAAAACCCTGTAACTCTGAATAAGAACAACTTGATTTGTCCCACCTGCTTTAGTCTGATAGTTTATTTTTGTTTGGTTAGTCGGTTTTTCTTTCTTTTTTTTTTTTTTCCTCTTTTTTTTGTCTTTTTGAGACAGGGATTCCCATAGCCCCAGCTTGCCTGGAATTTGCTGTGTAGACCAGGCTGGCTGTGATCTTACAGAGATACTCATTTATATAAAAAACTTTATCTTTTTCTTATTGTTCAATTTATAACATAATTTTTAAATAATTTTGTGTGGTTCCACAATAGAAAGGAAACATTATAGACTTACCGTGTTCCAACATACATGCATAAAAATTGTTGGTTACTTTATTGTTTCATGTCTATTCTTCCAGAGTTTATTTAAACAGGTGAATAAAATATGTCTGTGTACATGCATGTGTGCACACTATTCTTTTCTTTTTTGCCCCAAGTTGACATAAGGTCTACCCTGTTGGCTTTACTCTGACCTCTAACCATTTCCTTGGAGACCTTTTCATTTAACACATACAGCACTTCCAGGTACTATGTGGTTCAGGTTCTAGAAGCCAGGAGTTCAGGCCTAACTATGCCTCTAACCATTTCCTTGGAGACCTTTTCATTTAACACATACAGCACTTCCATGTACTATGTGGTTCAGGTTCTAGAAGCCAGGAGTTCAGGCCTAACTATGGCAGTGCACCTGCCCTGAGCATCCTGGGCTCCTGGTGAGTTCTATCTGGAACACACCCTCTGTTCTGCCCCATCTTACTCAGGCCCACCTCACTTTCCCTGGCTTTCACTAATTCCG
>NW_008336313.1:1890422-1895152 GCF_000622305.1 Nannospalax galili | reverse complement strand
ACCCATGGAGGTCAGAAGAGGGTGTCAAATTCCCCTGGAACTGGAGTTATATATGGTTGTTAGCCACGATGTGGGTACTGGAAATCAAAATCAGGTTCCTAGAACTGCCTTGCAAGAGCTGTCAGTGCTCATAACCACTGAGTGATCTTTCTAGCCCTTGCAGTGCCTTTTTGTACAAGAGTCCTAGGGGGCTTTCTGCAAGCTCAAAGACACTTTTGCTGAAGCCCTCCGCTAGTTGGCTGACTGGGATGCCCCCTTGTATCCAGGATATCCTACTTTCAGTAGAGATTGCCAGACCCTACATAGCCAGGTCATAATGGTGCTCTGGACAGTGGGCCCAAGCTTGGAAACTCTGGGGCCTGGCAAGCCTCAGGAAATGATAACAGGAGTTAGAGAACCAGGGGCCGATGTGCTTGAGAAGGGGACTGAACCCGAGATCTGTCATGGGTTCTGGGATCTATGGTGCAGCCAGATCAGGGTCTTAAGAGTTTAATGCTGTATGCAGAAGACAGTGAGACCAGAGTCAGGGTAGTAGCTGTGTTAGGAATGGAGTGGGAAGTAAGCTCAGGCCGGAAAGAGAGAGCAGTGGTCACAAACTAGATACTAGATTGATTCTCTGGGCTCTAACAACTACTTTGTAAAGTGAAGGTTACTGTGGCACCCAACTTGGAGAGCTACTGAGGATTAAATGAGATGATCCTTGTATAAAGCATTTAACACAAAGTCTAACCCAGTAGGTGTTCATTTAACAATAGCTGTGTTTACAAAGGAAAAAGCAAGGAAACCCACCCCACCCCCACCAAACAGAGGCTCTCTGTAGCTCCAGCTGGCCTGGAACTCTCCATGTAGCCCAGGCTGGATCTGATCTCACAGATTAGTTTTAATGCAAAAGTTTTTCTGTGTGCTGGCATGCATATAAGAGCTATTCTGAGCCATGTTAGCACTCTCCAATACTGACGTCAAGAAGGCAGGCTAGCATGACTCTAGCAAGCTAAAGAGTAAATTTTCAGTTTGCGACAACTCAGTAAGCATATTTTTTTTTAACAACCCAAACGTCTATTGTTTTTTTTTTATCATAAACAATACTTCAACAACCCATAATTAGAAAGTCCTACCTTCTGTGCATCTCCTGTGAAATATGCAATGGCCAGAGTGGGAAGAATCATGAACAGTGCATTGTAATAAAGCAGACCATATTTTCCCAGCTCCTAGGATAGTAAATGTATATTTCAGTTGGTTATAGACAGATAGGTATAGTCAACCATACACAGATTACTATTCCAATTACACATATATATTATGTTGAGTGACTTTTAAATTTTTAAAATGTTTCGATTTGGATAACTGCACTCAAATCTGACATGCAGTCCTAAGTCTTTATGCTCTGTGACTCAAGCTTACTATCCCATTATTATAAGCGGTCCTGAAGACACAGTTCTGAGTCACTGAAACCTTTTCAGTGTAGCCATACCAGCTCTAGGCTAAACCAAATAACACACAGATTATGATCATAAGAATCAATGAAAAGGTGTGCCTCATTTGTATGGCACCAGGGAAAAGAGCAACAGTAGGAAAACAGCCTTTAAGAACGGCTGCCCAGTCAGCCGGCCCATGATCACACACTACTCTGGAAGCACAGGGTGTGTAGGACACACAAACACATAACTACATGTCATCTGAGTAATCAACAAACGGCAAAAACATGAATGCTTCAACTGTTCTTCTTTCACAGTTTAACGATTTTGAATGCCATTCTCCCTCACTACTACTACTAGTTCTAACACCAGAGCTCATGACTCAGCACAGGCTGGCCTGAAACTCCTGTGTAGCTCAGGATGACCTTGAACTCACAATCTACCCAGACCCCCCCCTTTTTTTAGACAGGATCTCCTGTATTCCAGCTGTTCTCAAGTTAACTATGTAGTGAAGGATGACTTTGAACTTCTGATCCTCCATCCTTCACCTCCCAAGTGCTGGGGAGACAGATGTACACTACCTCACCTGCTTTAGGTGGTGCTAGAGATCAAAGCTAGGGCTTTCTGCATCTGAACTCTATCAAGTGAGCTATACCCCAGCCCCATAAATAAGCTTTAAAGTTTTAGTACAGATGAGTCATAAGTCACTTCTGAGTATGGCCCTAAAGAGCTCTCATCTAAGACTAGAATACTCTGAAAACTTCTTTACTTTCTCCTAAGGTCTAGGATGTATTCTAAATTGCGCCATCCAAAGTACTAGCCATCAGTGGTACGTAGCTCATTAAATTATAATTACACAAAACCTCTAATCCAGTTTCTCAGTTATACCATCACCTCATCTGCTCAACAGTCATGCATGCCACTGGCTACTGGCAAGCAGCAGCAGAGATAAGGGTTTCCATCATCACAGAAAATTCTGTTGCACAGCACTGCTTTAGACAGCTGAGGCTGTTGGGTAACTGAGATGCAACCATTAGTATCTACTTTCTAAAAGAGCAAATGCGTAAAGGAAAACATAGAAAAAGACCAAACTGGTGCTCTCTTTTTTCTATTTAAAAAGAATAAAAATTGGTACTAGCAGCTTCAATTAACAGGCAGTCACCACACAGGCATCAAAGTTGAGTAACTGAAGAAGAGGAGTTACAGGCATTTTTAAATTTTTTTTATTATTATTACTTTTTTCTATGTGTATGGGTGTATTGCCTGCATGTACATGAGTACATTTTAAAGAAAAAGTGTTGGAAACAAATCTGCCATGTCTTTAATTAGAAAAAAATGGTCTAAGAATAAAGAAACCCGTGGGGACTGTACTTCCTTTCTTTTCTGAGGGAGAAGCAAAATCCAGGCCGAGGTGCGACCACCTCACCACCTGTGACAGGACTACAAGCCTACGAGGATTACGACCGTCCAGGGGGACATCTGTATTTACTTATCTGCTGCGCTCCCAAAAGTACCTAATGTAATTTCTATACATATACTAGAGATAACATGGTATAAAATTAAATATATTATAAACTGTAATAAGAACAATAGATCTACTATATATATAGTAGATCAGACAAGGAGCCAAGCAGATTGAAGATGGACTATGAGTAGGAATGTAAATCAGTTACAAGATTCAGTTATGAGATAAAAATGCATCTGCTGCTCAGGAAAAACTGTGTAACATCTAAGATGAACAACTGTGAGTCATCATGTAAGGCCCATCAGGAAATTAAGCCATCTCCTTCACTAGCAACTCTGTGATACAGAAAACTGAAATCTATATAGCTGCTTTCTAAACACTAAAGCAAGTGAAATATGGCTCAAATAATCAGCTTTCTGAGGGTCTGGAATGATCTAAAAATAACATTTAATGTGTCTGTACTCAGAACATACAGCGAGCAAGAAAACAGTATCTAGGAAAGTCTGTGTGTGCAGACCACCAATGGAAGGTGAAAAGGTAGGTATACAGCTGAGATCTGGGCCTGGGATCCAGTGCTGTCTCCAAGAGCAAGTCAAGGCTCCCAAGTACATAAAAGCCATCCTTGTTCTGCAGCCCCCACCAGCACTCACTTCCCGTCACAACTGCCTGACAGCTTCCTGTATTTCACTCTCTGCCCAGGACCCTCACTAAGTCTTCTGGAACAAAAACATGAACATGATAACACTTTTCTCTAGGAACACTTCTTACTTTTCCTACCTCATTCTAAGTCAATTTTCACAAATTCTTTCTAGAAAAGTCAGCATTAAAATCAAATTCCCAATTTAAAATAATTTTGTCTTTTTGTTTTTTAAGACAGGATCTCATGCTGTAACCCAGGCTGGCCTCAAGTTCATTATGTAGTCCAGACAGGCTTCAAGCATGGGGAGTGCTAGGATTACAGGAATGAGCCACAGTACCTGGCAAACATAATTTTCTTGTATGGGCCTGAGCGTATAGTCATGTTCCCCTCAGGGAGCCCTCGTCCTTCCCCAGTCCTCTGAAGTGTACGTCGTTATTCCACAGTTCTCCCCTGGAAATCTGGCATTGCCATTCCCAACATGAGTGACCAGTAAGGAAGCTGTAGATTGCTACCTACTTTTGAGTCTAACTTTTGCTTCACATATGCACCATTTGCTGCTGTCAGGACATCATTGATCAGAATGAAAACATATCCTTCCAGATCAAATGCCAAGTCAGAGCTGTAAAACATAAGCAAGACTTTAAGTACTTTAAAAAAAATAAGCATTTAGTGTAAACAGGACTGAACTCCAGTATTTGCAAGAACATAGTCTCATCTAGGTAAACTTTACACATTTTATCTGCTACTAGCATTTCCTGAGTCTTGGCCACATTTTGCAATTTCATGCTCAAGGAATCCTTCAGAAAGGAGAAACATCAATGCTTAAATACATCACTACAAATAGTCAATCTTGGAGTCAGACATGGTGAGGCATGTCTGTCAAACCAGCATTTAGGAGGCTGGAGCAGGAAAATGGCAAGCTAAAGTCAGTATGAGCTACAGATATAGCCAGCCTGGGCTACACAACTGAGACCCTATCTTGAAACAAACAAGCAAACCGATCTCACAAAAAAGAAATCATTTCAGTTAATAGCATACACTGCTCTGAATTCAAAGTGAGATAACAAGCAACCAAGTTACTATCTGAGGTGACCGAAGACATCGGTTACAAAGGTAGAAACCAAAAGGATGAAGCTGTGATGGAGTTGTTTTCTCAAAGAGTCACATAAAAGACAGGACTAAGCCGGGCGTGGTGGTGCACGCCTTTAAT
>NW_008336313.1:1852369-1890341 GCF_000622305.1 Nannospalax galili | reverse complement strand
AAAAAAAAAAAAAAAAAAAAAAAAGACAGGACTAACTCGCTACTGGGTGGAAGGTCTGAAGTATGGGTCATGGTTTTGCTATTAAACCACAACAGTGTTGAAGTAGGTACTTAAATAACTGCTCAATGAAACTACAAGTGAGATCAAGAAAACAAAAATCCTACAACTTAAAGTGCTTAGCACAAGAACTCAGTAAATATTAAAAATAAACAAAAACTTAATAAAGTATACCTTCAGCATATTTTAGCTCTAACAAAGTGATAATTTCACATTCTATGACTTTGTAGAGATGCTATATACTTATATCTGAACTAGTAAATGGAGCCATGACTTGAAGTGCTCTATGCGACTGAAACTTCAGGCCAAAGTGAACCCCCAAGTGTCCCTGTTGTTCAGTAGAGTTTTGGTTCCTATGGATGCAAGGAAATACTTAAAAATACATAGAGGTTAGCAGGGCACTTCTAAAAAGAAAGGGAGGTGGTTAGTATAGAATTTGTCCTAAAGGAAACAGCACAGCGTAGAGGGAAACAGTCAGCTATACAGTCAAATCCCAGTAACCAATTATGCTTATGCTGTCCTCTTTTTTTTTTCAAATAATGGGATTTTACTTGGAGATTATATACAAAATACAATGTGACCGCTATATACTCACCACGCGCACTTATACCATAGAGATATGATGAAAGCACAATGCATGAGCCAAAGAGGCACAGTGGGGCTCCCAACAGGAAAATGAATCGGTGGCGTTAGCAATGCATCTGTGTGCACCCCAAGCTGGATACAGTGTTTCAGAAGGTGTCTAGCAAGCCCCGAAACTGTGACTTGTGGATATACACTTTCCCCATACATGTAGACCTCCCTCCCTCTCTCCTTATCTTTCTTTCTATACACGTACACAATATGCAAAAATCAAATTAGGGTAATCAGTATTTTTCGCTCCTTAAAAGTGTTTCAAATTTCTTTGTCTTTCCCCACATATTTTTAAATATTTTATTTATTATCTTTATGTGTATTGAGTGTACTGTCTGCATGTGTGCAGTGTATCCATGACGTGCAATGCAGACAGAGGTCAGAAGAGGGTTGGATTCCCCTGGAAATGGAGTTACAGGTGGTTGTTAGCTGCCATATAGGTGCTGGGAATCAAACCTGGATCCTCTGTAAAAGGACCCAGTGCTCTTAACTACTGAGCCATCTCTTCAGCCTCCCACCCCACATATTTTAAAACTTAAGAAAAATGGGAAAAACTTTAGCAATCCAACAGAGTATTCACGGTACAACGTTTTGGATACATCCTAAGTGAGGTCAAACAAAGCAATGCTATGTGATTCATTATTCCACAAGGAAAATGATTACTTGTCAACTGCTTCACCTCAAAGAAGAGCAGACACTATTTTCTTTAATGATATACAAAGTGAAAGAATAACATGGTTTATAAAATCAGAGGCTGATGGTAGGCACACAGCTTTCAGCCCTACTTCCTACTAGTTATGTAACCTTTACAAGTTACAGAAGATCGTGTTTCTTCAACTATAACAGGATAATTACATCACTCGGAACTGTATAGAACACCTAAATGTGCAAATACTGAACATACTATGTGACACATGGCATATGTTCAGCAAGCAGAAGACAGTATCAAATCCTAAATTATGTAAGTTGCCTTTAGGAATCCCCCAAATCTCAATTTTGCTAGCTTTGATTTTAATACAACACAAATTTTGATTATTTTTCAAAGATTTATTATCAGTAACTATTGATAATTTGTGACATGTGATCTATAGGCCCATATCTTACCTGGCAGCTACAAAGGCTCCAATTATCATTGCAAATACAGTCATCTTGATTCCCCAAGAAAAAGTCTTCCTACAAAATAATTTAAAAATACATACATGTGATGTTACTCACATACTCATTTCATACCACTGATCAAAAAAGTGGCATGTTTTCTTTTAAAAAGATATGCACAATCACATTTTAAATATTTCCAAGGAACTGATATTTAAAGGATAGAGCAAAAGCTCTTTTTGTTATAAAAACAATTACCCTCATTTCTTCTTTGTTTTCACTATTTGTTATTATTACTAAGCTGGGATTTTTATGTCAGAGTTTCTTTAGGTAGGAGAACATCACACACATTTGCACTCAAAGAAGACAAGACATCAATGCTATTTAAACCCTGCACCTATGATTGTGACCTGGCTTGATCCAGTGGCAGCAATGGATGAAAGAACTCTAGACAGTAAATTTCATGTTCAGGTAATTTTCTAACTCTGGTCCATAACCTTCCCAAGTACATTCATTCCAATGGCAAGGTAAGAAGGCTGCTTCAACTTTTCAAAAGTTAAAGTATGACAAATAGTTTGTTGTGTATCTTCAAGATGCTCAAAATTACTTAAAGAATAGATACATGGGAGATGGAGAGATGGCTCTGCTGTTAAGAGCATCATGCTGCTCTCCCAGAGGACCCATGTTTAGTTCCCAGCACCCACCTCACTTAGGGTGGCTCACAACCACTTGTAACTTCAGCTCCAGGGGATCTGACACCCTCTTCTGGCCTCTGCATATACCCACACACATGGCATATACTCACACAGACAATGCCACATACACATAAATAAAAATAAAAATCTTTAAAAGGAATAAATATATTAGAACTATAGCTTACTTGAGCAGAACTCCTTCAGCAAACATTGTAAACAGAATGGAGAACCTTCTCAGAACTGTAAACATTGGCAAGCTGCAAAAATAAACAGGTAAAACAAAGTTCAACAATTTACATGTTTAAACTAAGATTCTCCAAATTAGGAATTTAAACAATGCTAATCTCTCCCATCCACAGAGGAAGCCCCATGCTGATTAATCTTATTTCCCTTATTTCTCTCTAGAAATAATTATGACTTTTTAAAAAGCCTTTAAAACATAAAATGGCAAAGTTCATGCATCTATCATTGCAGAATACTAACAAACACTTTTAAGTTCTGCTCTGCAAATTATGCAAATACCCTGACTAGAACCACATTAGTCTTTAATAGAAAAGTCTTATTTCTTCTTTCTTCACTGGACTGACTTCCCTTCCTACTCTAAATCACCATGAAAGCATCTACAAAAATCTTACTCCATGAAATACTGTTTTTGTGGAAACCTTCCTCTAAATTCTTGGAGGATTTTGCTTACACAAATCAAACATACTCTTACGATACAAATATTTCTGAATACATCACACTCTGAAGTGCTTTCCACTTAGCTCGCAATCAAAGGCATGATGTGAATGGATGGATGGGAGGCAAAGGATTAAAAAAAAAGAAAATTTTATGAAAGTGGCACTTTGCAGCAGGCCTGTATGAATAATGAGATGGGAAAGAGTTCCCTACCCATGACAAATCTGACTTCCTAGGAACTCTCCCAGAGATATTCTCGGCCATTCTGTCAGGTCTTTTGGTTAAAAAAATAAATCTAAAAAGAGAAAACCAAACTGCTTTGCCTCTTATCCTCATAGCTTTCTATATCTTTTTGTAATCACTTACTATATCAGGGCTTCATCTAGTTCATGTGGGTTTCTGCTAAACTGCGTTCCCCTACAGTGTAGTTTCTTTTTTTATTTAATAACCACATGATTAGAAGCATTCCTTTACAGTTTTAACATGCTCAATAACAATTTCCAGAGCAAAGATACATCCCTTTCAAAAGTGGCTATAAATTTTTAGGTTCACAGTTGAATTAATACAGTTATACAATATTGAACTTAGTATAAACCCAGGAAAGGTGCTGGCACCAGGATGCCAGAGGCTGTGCGGCCCAGGGAAGCAAAGGGAGGTCTACAGCGTAGTTTTAATATCACACACCACTACCACGGTACAGAAGAACTGGGGCGTGAGAGGGTAATGCATAACACTATGCGGAGCAGAGAGCTATTGCTTCTTTCTGAACATGAACATGCCTCTGTGGTTACACTGTACGGTTACCACATTAATATATTTATGTAAGATTCCATCTGACTATTTCATGCTACAAGGAAACCTCTCAACATTCTTGTGTCTATCCTCTGACTTTGCTGTCTAGAAATATACCTAAAACATATAGTATTTATGACCTATATTAAATAAGCGAAATCCTGCCAAGCATGATGGCTCACACCTTCAAATCCCAGTACTTGGGAGGCAAAGGCAGGTGGATCTCTGTAAGATCAAGACCAGCCTGGTGTCTACATAGTGAGCCAGCTGGGGCTACTGGAGACCCTGTCTCAAAAGACCACCAAAAGAAAAAAAAAAAAAAAGTAAAATCCTAAACCAGACATGGTAGCACAAAACTGTAATCCCAGCATTCAGGAGACAGAGACAGGAGGATCACCACATGTTCAAAGTCAGACTGGGCTACATCATGAGTTCCAGGTCAGCCGGGCCTACAAAGTGAGACTGTCTGAGCAGGGCAGGGGGGTGGGGTAGGGGAATTCTAGAGTCCTGGCATATATCTTTATGACAGGTCTGCAAAAATAATGAAAATTTTCTACAACAGGATTGACAACATCTTAAGACTTCTAACATAAAAGCAAGAAAAGAGACAAAACAAAAAAGCTATACTCTGTCTCCTCAGACAAAGTTTGTTAAAACTTTTGATCCAATCTTCATTATTTGGTAACGAAAGCTTTCTGGTTCCTTTTATCAACCCCCTCCCATGAATCAATAATAATGCATAAAATATGACATTCATATTTAACTTTAATAACACATTGTTTTAACCTCACTAGTAAGATAAAGTTGTCCATACTTCAGTTTCTTTGTGCTGAACAGTCCCGTGATTTGGTTTCCAAAATATAGTAGAGGTAGTGGAAACGTCTAGAAAATTTAAAAAGGAACAACAAAACTCAATAATAAGACAGCTAAAACAAACTCCTTTCAAACAGAAACAGTTATGTTTATACAATCAAATTCTTTCCACTTCAAACATAAGATTAGTTCTCATAAACTGTTCTGACCCCCATGAAACACCCAAACAGCATTTAACTACTCTGATAAACAGCAAGAGAGGAAGGCAGGGAAGAAGAGAAACACAAATATGAACAAGATCAACCAATGAGGGGCTTTAAAACATAATAACGCATTAGTCTGTGACTTTAAAGTCAGCAGAAAAAGAAAAAGCATGTCATTTTCATGTGGAGTCATGTAGAAGCACAGGGAAGGAAATGAAAAACCCACAGAACAATGAGAGCAGGACATCACCCCTAGATTAGGTGGACAGACTAGCTGGAACCCCAGAACTGCTGTACCTCTATATAATCAAAACAGAAGGGTGTTTTTCTGCCTTAATTTTCAAAGAGATGCAAGTATTACTACTATATTTATTCTGCAGCCTCATTATATACTGTTGGGACTGGGGGAGGTTCAGCTGTAATTTTCAAATATACAAGGCATTGATTTTTTAAAAACCAAAGAATGCCTCCTTTTTATTAAAGAAATACTCCTTTTACCTTTCGAGGTACATTTCTGTCAAAGTCAGGAAACTTGACTACTCTGAGGGCCTTTCCCACCCAGAGAACTGCTACTGTGGCCACCATCTGTAAACAGAGAACACACATAGGTGCACTGTTCTGCATATAAAGACATACACAGTTCTCACAACACAAACCACATAACGCAGAAGATTCCAACTAACCTGGCCAAGGCCAACACACAGCGAGGATGGAAATCTACAAAAATGGGTAAGGAAAAGAGAAGGATTAAAAACTATCAGAAAACCCACAGCACCATAGCACGGTGCATTCAACTTCTGACAACCCTAACATGCATTTTGATGCATCCCACACCAATGCATACTCCTCATTCAAATAAAAATCTTAGAAAAAAACCCGCCACACCGCTGACTTTGTAGCCTGGGGCGGCCACTTGTCTCATCTTGTCCCCTTTTACAATTTCGCTCAGCTTCCTGCAACGGATTTTTCCAGAAAGTTAAGCTGGAGATCTCTTTAACATCCATAAAAAGCACACAAAATACACACACAAAAAACTTCTGCCCCTGAGTCCCCCTGACAGCGCCGGTGGCGCGTGGGCGTGCGGCCGTGCACGTCCCCCGGCTGTCAGCGGCGGGGCCCCAGCCCATCCTCAGCCCGGCCTTGCGAAGCTCCGGGGCCAGGTCGCCCGGGACAGACCGCCGCATTGCCGCGTGCGGGCCTGCAGGACACCGTGGGACCTCCGGCCGCCCCCGCCCCGCCTCCGCCGAGCCGTAGCCGAGCGGGAGCCGAACGGGAGCCGAGCGGAGCCGAGCCGGAGGCGCAGCCGAGCCGAGCCGAGCCGAGCCGCAGCCGAGCCGAACCCCGCGCCGCGGCCCACCTGTAGTTGGTGAGCACGCTCTTGTTGACCACCACGATGAGGAAAGAGCTCACGCCGTAGAAGCCGGCGGCCAGCAGCTTCAGGAACACCGTCAGCGTTTCGGCCGGCGCCATCCCCAGCTCCGCCTCATCTCTGTGTGTGGAGGATTTCGTGGGGGCTTCTCCTTTAACCCGAGCATGCTGACGTCTGTGAACTTCCGCCATGGCGGCGGCGGCGCGGAGGAGCGCGGCTGTGGACCTCCAAGAAGCGCGGGCCCTGGACGTGCGCGGGCCTCGGACGTGCGCGGGCCTCGGAGAGGTGCGGGCCCCGGAGAAGCGCGGGCCTCAGCGGTCCGCGGACCTCGGGGCGGAGCGGGCACAGGAGAAGCGCGAGCCTTGGTGCTGTGCGGGCCTCGGAGCGGCGTGGACCCCGAGTGCGGGGCGGCGGAGGCACCTGGGGGACCTGCGGTCTGGCTGCGGGACTGCGCGGGTGGTGCCGGCCCCGGCTCCCGGCACGGCCGCCGCCGTCCCCGCCCAGGGGCAGGAACCCTGGGGTTCACACCCTCGGGGACTTTGCCCTGGCATGGTGCCTCGCGGCGTCACGCGAGGGCCGTACTGGGCTCGTGGCGGGCCGCGGCTGGAGAGGACCTGGGAACGGGCAGCGACTCGGGGAGAAGCCGGGGGACCGCTCCGGAGCCACCGAGCTCGGGACCGCAAATTGCCGCGGAATACGCGCCTGCGCCGGAGCGCGCGCTGGGTCCCGCTGCGGGGAGCACCGGGAGATGCGGGAGCGGCTGCTGGGGATGGAGAATCCTTTCTCCACTCCGCACCCTGTGGCTGACGGAGTGGTGATGCTCTGCTGCACCCTGAATTATCTCGAATGCTCCTTTTGGTCCTTTCCAAAAGGTCAAAGTTCACAAAAAGTATCAACTGTGACTCAGCAGTAAGCAGGCGTTAGATTCTGCAAAGCCTGAGGCGTTCTGAATACAGAAAACACCACATGATACTTTGCAAATGGAGGAGGAAATTTTTTTTTTAAGTTGATATATCCAGAAACGGGGAGGGGGAGGGGGTACAGGATAAGCAGCCTGCATTGGTAAAAAGGTGTCAGGGATTTAGTGGCGCCTAAAAGGTTGAGTTCCGGTTCTAGGATTCCTTGAGCTATCCCCAGCCCCTACCTGTGTGCTGTTGAACCAATTAGATGCTCTGAAGTTCATCTCCGTCTCTATGATGAAAAACCTGCACAGAGCGCCTTTTCAGCGCCCACAGAACAGAAGCAATTCATTACCAGTTTAAGCAAGGAAATCACATGCCTACTTTTAATGACGTGAAAGAAAACCTTTGAGTTATTTCTCCAAATGGTCTGTATTTTAAATTTTTTTTTACATTTTTAAACTGTGGTAAAAATAAGCTTATTGTTTTAACTCTTTTTTAGGTATGCAATTTAGTGTTGTTAAATACATTCACATGTTGTTGTACGACCATTACCAGGAATCCATCCCCAGAGCGAACGTTCACCGTCTGAAATTGAAACTCCTTCCGGAATTAAGCAGTCCTTTCCAATTCTCCACCCACTCCACCTTAGCCAGGTAACCAGTGCTCTGCCTTCGGTCTTGGTGAATTTGGCTGTTAATGTGTACCTCATATATGTAGATTCACACAGTATTTTGCCCTTTCATAACTGACTGTGTTAGTTGCACAATATGTTCGAGGTTCATCCACACCGTAGCATGTGTCAGAACTGGAAATGCACATAACCTGGCTTTCTTAATCAAGGTCTACAGCAGCTTCCGCCCACACCTCCAGAGGAACTGCTCATTCCTCTACTGAGCTGCCACTAAGTCAGCAATGGGCTCATGCTTCTGTACCTTGGCCACCCCACCCCCCAGCTTCAGTGTCAACTTGACACATCTGGGTTGAGGGAGCCTCAATTGGAGAATTTCCTTCATAGGACTGGCATGTGGCCATGTCAGGGGGCGGGGGGGGGGGGCATCTTCTTGGTTGTTGAGCAATGTGGGAGGGCCCAGCCCACTGTGGGTGGTGCCACCCCTGGGCACGTGGGTCTGTGTTGCATAAGAAAGCAGGCTGAGCAGGGGCCAGGGGAGCAGGCTAGTAAGCAGAGTTCCTCCATCGTCTGTGCTCCTGGCTCCAGGTTCCTGCCCTCAGTTCCTTGTTTTATTATTTTTATTTTATGTGTATGAGTGTATTGCATACATGTATGTAAGTGCACTTGTGTGTTGATCCCTGCAGAGATCAGAAGAGAGCTTCGAAGCCCCTGGAACTGGAGATTACCAATGGTTGTTAGCCACTGTGTGGGTGCTGAGAACCTAACCCAGGCCCTCTGCAAGAGTAGTCAATGCTCTTAACTGCTGAGCCATCTCTCCAGCCTCTCCCCAGTTTCTTGAAGTCTTACTTTTACTTCTGTGTTTGGGCAAAACATTACCTAGTCTCTGGGCAGCCTGCCTTCAGAGCCTCCTTCGTGCCTTATAGAAACAGCTCCCTCTGTGCCCCTCCGGTCCAGTGTACCGCTTTTAGAGAGTGTTTTACTCGATCCGTGCTTATAACACATTACTTGTGCCTGGGACTTAAAGAACAAACACAAAAGTTATGATCAAGACACACACATTTGGCATATCTCGCAAGGGCAGATCTCTGGTTCCAAGATGGTACCTGGATCACTTCTCAGAAGGGGAAAACACTGTCTGCACGTATCAGGAACAAAAGTTCAAGAGGAGCAAGTGCTGAGTGAAAGCCGTTTTCTACAGTATTATCGCATTCAGAGAGGCAGGACCTTCATGATTTAATCACCTCCCAAAGGCCTCACTTCTTGATTCAGTCATACTGACAAGTTTCTATGTGTGTATTGTAGGACACATTCAGACCATAACATACAAGTTACGTGTTTACCTGTCATTCTCTTCCACCGCACAGCAACTTGAGGACTGGCAGGTAAGACCACCTAGTAGTTTGGATGTTTTAGTTGAATCTAAATGTTAGCTACATAATTAACAAGGAAAAAACCAAATCTCTTCCTTGAATATTTGTAACATTTTGTGAAACATCCTTTGAGGAAAATGAAATATAAAAGCAACGTCAGAGCTGCAGAAAAGACTCAGGTCTACAAAGCATAAGGACCCCACTTGGGATCCCCAGCACCCACATAAAGCCCAGGCGTGGACCTCTAACCCCCACACTGGGGTGCAGACAGGAGGATTCCAGGGGCTCAGCTACAGCCTTTTTTTCTCTTACTGTTCCTTCAAAGTCTAAGGCAGCAAGGACACTACCTCTTCAAAGACACACTGCATTCTGTTAGAGACATTATAACATACAACGTTTCTATGGACACTTAGGTTATCGCCAGTTTTCCAGTTTCTTCTGTGTATGTACCGTGCATGCATGTGTGCAATCCCCCAATCAGTCCATGCAGGTGTGAGTGGAGACCAGAGATGGACATTGGGTTGTTTTCCTCAATCACTTCACTTGATTTTTTTTTTTTTTTTTCCGAGAACTTCTAACACCCCACGTTTTTTGTTTTTTCCTCTCCCTCCCGGCCCCCACCCCTTGGTCCCCCCTTTTCCCCCCCCCCCCCCCCCCCCGCTACTATACATGCCACACTTGGCCTTTATGTGATTGCTGGGTGACCTGAACTCAGATCTATAAGCTTGAACAGCAAGCATTTTATCCTTTATTTCATCAACCCTAGTTTTTCATTTTCTAAGCCATCCTTATCCATTCAGCTTGATGCAGGTGCAAGTTTCTAAAAGAATTATTTAATCAGGTGCCTCTTTTTTATTAATAGAATCAACAAATTGATCCCCAAGTAATTTTTTTCAAATTTTATAGTTTGGTTCATACTGCATGAAAATAAAGCTCTTATAAAGCCAGACGGCAGAGGAAAAAAGGTAGAGGCAGGTAATAGCGTGAGGTCTGCCCTGTGGAGGTGCAGCATGCCACAGAGAAATTTGTGCAATAAATCAACTACAATTACACAAAATGAAAATAAATCTTAAAGTATGGATCTAGGCAGCAATTATTTTTCTTAATTAGATTTACAAATATTAACATGTTTATTAAGGTCTATCACAGGCAAAAGACTAGGTTGGATTTTCTCTCTACTGTTAATGTTTAGGTTGCAGTGAGTCTTCTGTAACTATGAAGTCCAGCAAGTCAAGTATTTTTTTTATTTCATTATTTTTAATTTATGTTTATGCATGTATTGCCTGCATGTAGGTAAGTGCACCTGTGTTGTGTAGTGCCCGCAGAAGACAGAAGAGGCTGTCGGATCCCTTGGAACTGGAGTTATGGACAGTTGTTAGCTGCCGTGTGGGTGCTGGGATTTGAACCTGGGTCTTCTGCAAGAACAACCAGTGTTCTTAACTGCTGAGCCATCTCTCCAGCCCCAAGTCAAGTATTTTCGTTTTGTGCCGAGGAGGTAAAACTTGGCTGCATTTGGGTAGGCTTCCTTTCTCATGTGTAATTAGAATTTGGGGTAATTTGGGGCATTTTAAGTACTCAGACCTGTTTAAAAAAAAATTTTTTTTTTTTTAATTCTATGTGTTTGTATTGCCTGCATGTAGGTAAGTGCACCCATGTCATGCAATGCCCTTGAGGTCAGAAGGGGGTGTCAAATCCCCTGGAACTGGAGCTATGGACAGTTGTTAACTGCTTTATGGGTGCTGGGAACTGAACCCAGGTGCTCTGCAAGAGCAGCCAGTGCTCTTAACTGCTGAGCCGTCTCTCTATTGTCTCTCAGTCCTGTTTCTTAAGCTCGGTACACAATTTTGATACAATGATCTCAATACTGAAATGTCTGAAATAGTTGTATAAAACTGCAAAGGCTGCACTAAATGCTTTCATTGAGGTATGAGTCTGTTGTATTTTGAAAGATAAGTTTGTGGGGGATTAAATTTTAGACTTTGCTGGGTAGAATTACTGCCAGAAAGATCTTTTTCATCATTATTGAGATTTATTTTTACTTACGTGTGTGTAAGTGCCTGTGGAACTGGTGGTTACGAGCTGCCTGGTGTGGGCGATGGAAACCAAACTCCTCTGCAAGAGCAACAAGTGCTCTTAATTGCTGAGCCATCTCTCCAGCCTCATATCTTTGAAATTAAATCACTTTTTAAAATGAAAATGTCAGTCAGAGGTGGTAGTCCACACCTTTAATCCCAGCACTTGGGAGGCAGAAGCAGGTGACTATGAGATCAAGACCAGCTTGGTTCCAGGCCAGCTGGGGCTACAGGGAGACCTTGTCTCGCAAAAACTAAAAAAGAAAAGAAAAAAATGTCTTCAGCTATCATGTTTCTCAACAGAGAAAAATTATTTCATATAACATTTTTAGGTGTAACTCATTGTTTTGCCCACATATCTCCCTTCCCCTTGACCCGTTGACTCTCTCTGGGGTTGTTTGGGTCTCTTTTGGTAGTCACTGCTGTTCACCAGTCACTTGTTTCAATGCCAGCCCACACACATCAGTGACCTACTAGATGGTACCTTATAGTCAGGAAACAAAGTTCATTCGAATTTGCTGTTTGAATAATAATTTTACAATTCCAAGAACCAAAGAGTGTGGAGCTTTGCAGTGCCTCGTATGTCTCTGGTTGGACTGGAAGGAGTGAGCTTAATGACTCATGATGCTGAGTGAGCCTGGCAATTTGCTACCACTATAATGCATGATCTGATCTTCTCCTTACCACCCTAGAGAACAGGTAGGTCAAAATCTATCAGCATGAAAACATGGGCTGAGAGGAAGCATCACGCAGTCCCTAGGTTCCCAACTTGATGCGACTGTGTATAGATTTGGCCCAGATCTATTCAACGTGTTTTCTGACCTCACATACCTCCTGCTAAGAAAGCAGTGCCACCTTCGGAGTCATCATTTTAGAGCCACTAAGCATGTAGCTCCTATCAGAAATAGAGAATCCACTTTTTTAAAAAAACTTTCAGAAAAACTTTATTGAGAATTTCATACATGCATATAAGGTATTTTAATCAAACTGATGTCCACTTCCTCCCCTCCAAGGCCTCCCATATCTCCCCATCACTTTTTTTTTCTTTATTTTTATGGGCCTTTTGGCTACTCTAACATTCCCCCCTCTGAAGAGGTAACCCTACAATCTTAGATACAAGCTCCCAAATACTTTTGACATTTTTGGCCTTTGGAACAGAGTGTGTTGCTAACAGGCCCAAGAATCCACTTTTTATTCTAGACTTAATATTCACACAGACTTGTATTTAGAAGTGTTGTCTTGAAAAAAACTGTGGACAGACGCAGTGCTGTTAGAACCTACCATTTTGTACTCCATGCCTGACTAGCCCTGTCTTCTTGCCATCTCATTACTATAGCCACATGTTCATAGCCCTACCTCTTTTCTAGGCAGAGAACATTCACAATAAAGGTTTTCTTCAGAGTAACATAGGCAGTAAATAGGATTTACCGTAAATTTAGCCTCTGGGCTTTATTAATACCTGATTTTAATTCTCCCTTGTGATAGTGAAATAAAATACCCTTGGTCCTCACCTGCATGCAATCTGGGAACCTGACTCTGGGAGAAAAATCGGCTGTCTCTGGTCATTAAATATCTGAATGGCCTTCAGGTAGAAGAGAAAAAACAGAGTGGAACAGAACAGAACAAAACAAATCATTACCTGGGACTTAGGAACAAGAGGTGATTGCGGCATGTCCTTTCAAAGAAATACAGTGATTGTCAGATGAACACATGACAGAGTAAGTTAGTAAGGATGTGTAAGTTAGTAAGGATGTGTAAGTTAGTAAGGATGTGTAAGTTAGTAAGGATGTGTAAGTTAGTAAGGATGTGTAAGTTAGTAAGGATGTGTAAGTTAGTAAGGATGTGTAAGTTAGTAAGGATGTGTAAGTTAGTAAGGATGTGTAAGTTAGTAAGGATGTGTAAGTTAGTAAGGATGTGTAAGTTAGTAAGGATGTGTAAGTTAGTAAGGATGTGTAAGTTAGTAAGGATGTGTAAGTTAGTAAGGATGTGTAAGTTAGTAAGGATGTGTAAGTTAGTAAGGATGTGTAGCTTTTGTTAATTTGTAGAACACCAATAATAATACAAATGAAATTTAAGAAGAGATACTGATTTTCCTACAGTAGAAAAATAGAACCTCAAAGTTTTACCTCTGGAGAGGTGGCTCAGTGCTTAAGAGCACTGACTGCTCTTTCAGAGGACCCAAGTTTGCTTCCCAGCACCCACTGGCAGCTACGAACTGTCCATAACTCCGGTTCCAAGGGATCGAATGCTCCTTTCTGATATCCGTGGGCACTGCACAATGTGGGTGCACTTACATGCAAGCAGTACACTCATACACATAAAATAAAAATTGAAAGTTTTTTTTTAATTTAATTTTATTTTTATTTTATGTGTGTGAGTGTATTGCCTGCATGTATGTGTGTTCACCCATGTTGTGCAATGCCGTGGAGGTCAGAAGAGGGCTTCGGATTCCCCTGGAACTGAGGTTAAGAACGGTTTGTAGCCGCCATGTAGGTGCTGGGAATTGAACCTGGGTCCTCTGCAAGAGCAGTTAGTGCTCTTAACTGCTTAGCCATCACCTACTCCAGCCCCAATAAAAAGTTTTTAAAGAAGAAAATAGAACCTCAAAGTTTTACCTCATCATTATACAGGTGCTGACCAGCTTTGTGCATGTTAGATATTCATTGTAGCATTCTTTTGACTGTCTTGACCATATAGTTCAGTCTTCATGTTTTCTTTCAAACTAATTTCAACATTTTACTCTATTCATTCAATAATGGGTTAAATAAAATTTTTAAAAAGTGTACTTGTTTTTCTGTGTAAATCATGCTTTTAAACTGAACATTTTCAAAGAGATCTAACTGGGTCAGATTTTGCTCTTGGATCACATAAAATAGATCAAGCGGGTTTGTGAAAGCATTTTTTGTTCAAGGCCAACCTGGTCTACATAGTGAGTTCCAGGCCAGCTGGGGCTGCAGAGAGACCCTGTCTCAAAAAGACAAAAAAAAAATTACGGGCTGGAGAGATGATTCAGAGGTTAAGAGCACTGACTGCTCTTGCAGAGGATCCGGGTTCAATTCCCAGCACCTACATGGTGACTAACAACCATCTGTAACTGCAGTTTCAGGGGATGCGACACCCTCTTCTGACCTCCAAGGGCATTGCTTGACGCAGGTACACCCACCTACATGCAGGCATTATGCTCAGACACAAAAATATGCGTATCAGTGTTTTGCCTGCATGTAGGTAAGTGTACCAGTGTTGTGCAGTGCCCACAGAGGTCAGAAGAGGGTGTCGTATCCCCTGGAAGTTATCAGTGGTTGTTAGCTGTTGTGTGGGTGCTACAAACTGAACCTAGCTCCTCTGCAAGAGCAGCCAGTGCTCTTAACCACTGAGACATCTCTCCAGCCCCTTTTCTTCTATTTTTACCATATGATAATGAAGGACTTCCTAGTAGTTCATACTGAATATCTTCTCATTGATCCTGGAATCTACTCAGCACCCTGTTCCGTGCCTTGAGAGGTTGATTTACTTGGATTATATCAATGGGCTTCCTTAATTCAGGATTGGGATTACTTTGAGGTCAGAGAGGCACATAGTAAACACAATTTAAGGTCTTTCTCCCTCTGGCTCTGCCCCCCTCCCTATCTCTCTCCCTTCCTCTCTTCTTTTCCTCCCTGCCTATCTGCCTGTCTCTTGGGATTGATCCTAACTTCTCCCTTGACTTGTTGCTATGGATTGGTACCGCAAGCTCGTCTGCGTTTGAATTTCCCAAATCCTCCCTTGCTTTCAGCTGGGTATGCCTGGGGTGTTTTCTAGCTCTGGAGCTTATTATCCTATGTAGTTTCCTATATAATATCCCCTCATTAAATTATCCCCAAATTACACTTAGATTGTACTATCCAATATCTGTCAAGTGTGGCTGATGCCCAGCTAATGAGGCCTAGAAGTGGGACAGGCTGCTTTGAGAATAGTGACTGCTCTAGTTCCAGATGTACTCAGGCCTCGGCTGAATGAACAGTGCTGTGCAGTTTTCTATCCCATGAAGGCCAGATTATGATTTCTAAATACAGAGGCCTCATAGTTTCATAACAAGTTATAATGCTTGTGTGTGTGTGTTTGCTCCTGTGTACGCAGGAGTGAGGGAAAAAGAAGAGTGAGTCAGAAAACATTGTTTTGTTATGTATTAGTAGTAAAGGGAGTTTGTTAATGCTAACTGGAAGGGAGATCTGTGTTAAAATAGTGCTGGAATGGAAGGAGGGATTTTGCTGAAACACCAAAATTGACAAAACTTTTAAAAAAATGTGACCACATTTACTTTTAAAAGAACACAAGCAAGTAGATGGAATCCCGCTGAAACTGGCCAACAGCCATGGAAAACAGATGATGCAGAGACCCAAAAGTTCAGTTCCTTGCCACAACCGGAGGATCATCCCACACCTACCACCCCCTCCATGGCTCAGGGACTTTTTTGAAAGAGGTTGATGGAAAGAATGTCAGAGCTGGAGTGTTAAACGGGAAGGGTCCTCTGACCACTATCCTGGCAAGCTATAGTCACACCTCCTTCCCACACTCATCAAGGAGTTGAGAGGGGCGTCACTTAACCCTTCCCACCTAATCAGTTGACCTTAACTGCATATGGGTGAGGGGCACCTCTCACACCGTTTTGTTTGGCTCTTGGGAGGTCACAGGATCTGTTTTTCAGTGCGGACTTTTTGATGCAACTATAAATGTGGGGCACCCACTTCTGTAAATGAACCTCTATCCTATGCTCCTTTAAAAAAATAAAATATTTAAAAAAGAAAGTTAATAAATTTAAAAACATGACCACATGACTGGGTTCCAAGTAAAATAGCACAAGTTAGGCTCAAGTTGAGACTTAACTTGCATATGTAAAGCATCTGAATACAACAGGAAGGGGTGTGTCCAGATCTGCTGCCTATAGCATAACACAGATGATAAAATGCCACTTCAGATTTAACTATGTGATGTTCTCATGAAAGGCATTCTTTGTGGATAGACAACCCAACTTAAATTTCTAGTACCCATACTGGAACAGACAGGATCTGGCTCAGCCAAGCCTGGTGTTCTAGGGGCATGGAAATGGGTGAGGCTAGCCCAGGCTACTGAAATCTGAGTTCCCAAGGAGCGGGGTTCAGGAAGCAAGGGAAGACTGACAGCTTGTGTGTACTCTCACACGACTTCCATGTTCACACAATGAGTATTTCTTGTAGCTTTACAATCATCATGGTTTACATTTAACACTTGTGTAACACCCCAAGGGTGCTGGTGTTTTGTCATAGGATAGTCTCAAGTACTTGAATCAAAAATTTTTAAGTTTTGTACAAACTGGTTCTTGGAGTTTTAGCTCCATAATACATTCAAAAACATACTTCTTGAATTTTTTTTTGTCTAGTATGTACAAAACAAGATTCATCCTGGAATAAAAAAAATCAAGTAACCATAATATGAAGGAGTTCTGTGCTGCCTTTGCCACAATTACTTGGTGGCAGCAGCAGAAGATTTAGGTTCATTGCAAAGTACCTTAGAGTTTTCTAACAACATGTAAATAATGCAGAATATGTAAGTAATGCTTATGCAGTGATCTTATACTTGGAAATATTCTTCCATGAATGTCAGTCATTGTGACCATTTCCCAGATATATAATCAGTGATAAAAACAAAGGCAGGAAGAAAAGCATTCTTCAAACTGTTAACTAACTTTTGCTTGTGATCTCTGCTCTGGACTCCAGCATTACATAGAACTGGAGTTCTGTAAATCTTACGCTTCATGTGAACTCCTTGATTCCATAAAGAAGTGGTCCTGGAATGTTCAGAAGTAGCTTTCTTTTTAGAGAAAGTGATTTTTTTCTTCTAAAATTTCAAGTTTCATTCCTTATTTCTAATGAACTCTTTTAAGGTACTTGTTTGGTCTGCTGCTGTTTTCCAGGCTCTTCAACCTGATTTCTTTCTCCTTTACTGGCTGTGCAGTCTTCGGCTAGAGATCGATCTTCTTCCTTCCTTGGGTGCTGTCCGTGGAGCTCCATGTCTTCTGGCTTGGCAGATCTCTTAGCCACTAACCAGCAAATTATGGTTATGCCTCAATAAAGAAACAACCTGATTTTTAGCATTAGTTTTAAAGCCAAGGGTGGACCTGTATTGCCAGACACCCATTACTTCAGATGCCTCTAAGAACTGTGCTCCCCACCAAAAGCCTTGCTCGTTCTACATTGAAAAAGAATCTCCAGGATGAAATTGGGAAGTTGAAATCAGGACCCACAATTATCTTAACAGAAAATCTTGCCTTTTAATCCCTAGACCTAGAATACCACACACACAATTAGTCTCCTCAATTTTTCTCATTGCATCCATTGAGTTAAGGATACCACTTTCAGCACTTTGATGTGTTACTCGTACACCCACATTCATTCACTGTCTTGGGTAGCAAGCAAAGAGGGGTGCCCAGGTCACAAGAGGAGTACGTGGCTCAATGATCTTGTTTACATTATAAACAGTAACTTTTTGGTTGAAAAGATTAGATAAAAGTCTTAAGTCCAGTTTATGTCAATACTGTTAAAAAAAAAAAAAAAGCATTCCTACAGCCTAGCCAATTTCTCTAAAGCCAGTTTCTTTAATGCCAATGAGCTCTGTACCTTTCTCTGGGGAGACTTGAATAAATGTCTATTCACCCCAGATAAGGGCACTGATTACAGAACAAAGAAACAATTCTACTCAAGTCTAGCTGGATGGACAGAACTAATGAGTTTATTGGGTTACCTCCAGAGCATGAGAGTCTTCCTGACTGTTGGATCACCAAAAAGCCCCACTCAAGCATGGGTCATGATTCATGAAAGCTGAATCCCTGGAGCTCATTGCCCAACTTGCAGTAGCTTAACAGAAGGGGTACCCCCCACATACAGACAGGGTTTATTGCTTATATCACCCCAGGGAGGTGAACATCCTGAGCCTTAGGAACTTCCCTTATCCTTCCAGGGAGAAATGATTCAATTTGGAGGAAAGAGCTAAACAATAGCTCACAGTGTCTAGCAGGTGTCACAGGACTTTAATGTGCACACAAATAAGCATTTCCTGCAGCTTTATAGTCATATTAAAGCCATTCCACTTGTGCAGTGCCCCCAGGGCATTGGCAGGCTTTAACCATCCTTATTTCCAATTTTTACTCCATTCCTCCTATACCAGCAACAACCAATATGCATCAGTTTTATCAGTAGTATCATCATCTGTTGGGAATGAGTGTATCTGTATATTGTTCATCGATTCACTCATGAATACAATCTTTTTTATTATTTTTAGTTTATGTGTATTGCCTGCATGTATGTAAGTACATCCGTGTCATGCAATACCCGTGGAGGTAAGAAGAAGGTGTCGGATCCCCTGGAACTGGAGTTACAGATGGTTGTTAGTTACCACGTGGGTGCTGGGAGTTGAACTCAGGTCCTCTGCAAGAGCAGTCACTGCTCTTAACAGCTGAGCCATCTCTCCAGCCCCATGAATACAATCGTAACCTGTGATTCAGCTTTAGAATTTGTGTATGCTTTGGCAATCACTGGTATAATGTTCACCTTGCTGTCCAGGCTCTTCATGGATAAGAGGGCAACTGTCCTCATACTGTAGCCCATGGAGACAATATAGTGAAGGCACTCAGGAATGCTATAGTCATGGGAATCGGAAAAAGCACTCGATCTTCAGCCCTTCTTCGATATAGGCCTCAAACTGAGCCTCTATGTAGTCAACTATTTGTCTGTAGCTCTCCAAATCACACTGTATTCACAATGGCTGGTTTTAACCAGATACTGCTTTCCTAGGGTTCGTATGTTCGAACTTTCAGTCTAACATTTGGCCAAAGATGTGAAGATTCATGGTCTTTAAAATTAGTAATGAACAAAGTGTCAGTCAGTGCTAATTTTCCATTTCCAGGCTCTGCCCCACAGAGAATACTGAAACACAAGCCTTCCTGAATGGATGGATTGACCAACCAATCAGGTGAGTGCTCAAAACCAACATGGCCAGGCAAAGACAAGGAATAGAAACTTTCTCTTTTTCTCTGTTCATCATCAGATACTTATGAAAGTGTGGAAGTTGTTTTCAGTGTCATGTGAGACTGAAAGACTAGGTCTATGCCTCACCAGAGGGGAATAAAGCCCTGGGTCTGAGGAGCACAGTGAGGAGCCGGTCTCACTCTCAGGCCCGCTGGTACCTGAAAGATCTTTTAAATTTTAAATGTCAGGAGGTAGATCAGAGTCTCTGACAAGATGCCTTTGAAAAAATGCATTGGAAGCTCTGAGTTGCCGTTTGTGATGCTTAGTCATGGTTGTTGATGATGGTGTGATGAGGGTGGAAAGGGCACTGTGCACAGTTTCCTGCCTGAAGCAAACTGGAACCTAGCTCCCCTCTGGCAGGTAGAAAACTGAAGTCCAGAGGGCAAGGGAGCTACAGCCGAAACAAAAGCTCTGGGCTGTACAAGGGCCCCAGCTTTTTCTTTTTTAATTTCTTTTCCATGTATTGCCTGCAGGTGTGTTAGTGCATCCGTGTCTTGCAGTGCCTGCAGAGGACAGAAGTGGGTGTTGGACCTCATGGAACTGGAGTTACAGACAGTTGGTTAGCCACCATGTGGGTGCTGGGATTCAAACCTGGGTCTTCTGCAAGAGCAGCCAGCCATCTTAGCTACTGAGCCATCTCTCCATCCCTGGGCCCCAGCTTTTGACAGTGTTTCCCATGCCTGAGGCTTCTGCCCCAGGCAGGAGTTCTTGGAGCTGACTTCCAGGTTCCACCAGTGACTGCAAGTTGACAGGACTCGTTCTTGCCAGGGCCTCCCATACTCCAGGCTTTGGCTGCAGATGGGAATTGTTCCCATGGTAGTTTCCAGCCTCCAGACATGGAAACCACTCACCACTTCAGAACCCTGCTGCAGGGGTTTCTTGATTGACATCCTGAAGCCTCCCAGAGTTTTGAGCTATAAAGCTTTGAGACCTGTACCTGCCCTTGACTAGTTAGCATTCTGCTACCACCAAGGAGTTCAAACTCATTTAAGCCCTGCCTGGCAGCAGTTGATTTACCTGTGTTAAGGTTGTTGATCCTGAATTGGCAAAGTAAACCCCATTTGTACTCTTTGCTGTCAGCTGACTCCATTCTTGGAGGAGGGTGGGACAAGAACCTGGGTGGAGATAGAAGATCCACCAACAGTTTCAACTGCAAAGTTGGTAAAACATACTTCTGGGTGTGTCTGTTGGGGCGTTTCCAAAGATGATGGCATGTGGGCCAGCAAATTGAATATAGAAAACCCACCCTGAACATGGGTGGCATCATTCAAATGCTGGGGACTCGGAGGAGGTGGAAGAAGGTAGAGCTCATTTGTGCACACACAGCCCCTTTTGAACAGGTACATTTTATTTTATTTTATTTTTACTGTTGCTGTCACACATGGACATTACATTCCAGATCCTTAAGCCTTTTAACACAGATTTGTACCTGTGGCTCTCCTGATACAAGGCCTTCCACCTTGGGTTAGGGTGGCATAATTGGTCCTTGTTCTAAGGCCTCCTGCTTCTTAGAATGAAACTACTAATTTCTCTAGCTCTCCAGCCTGTGGATGGCCACTGGGGAACTGTATAGCTGCTAATCATGTAAGATGGCTGATAAATACCCTTAAAATCTCATATACTCTTCTGAGAATCCTGACTAATACGAGGTTTGAGGAGGCTAGAAAGTAAAGCCAATCTCTCCTCAGATTTGAAGGCAAAGGGGAAAAGATGCAGCAAGGAGGTTGGTACTGATCAGTACTGTGAGCTGTTTATAAGACAAATGGACTCTGTTCTGTCTCCTAGTTTCCAGATGATGGATTGCACATTTGAACAGTTGAAGCCACAGACTGCCCAGGTTCACCAAGGACTGCTGCTTCTTTTGAAGTAGGACAGAGAAAATAATCTACTGTCTAATGCCTGTGGTCTTTTTAGTTTCATTTTTTTAAGCTTTTATTACATTTGTTGTGGTGCGTGTGTGTGTGCCACAGTGTGCATGTGGAGGTCAGAAGACAACTTGTAGGGGTTAGTTCTCTCCTTCCACCATGTGAATCCTGGGGACTGAATTCAGGTTGTTAGCCTCATCAGCAAGTGCTTTTACACACCGAGCCATCTCACTGGCTCTGTTTGTCTTTGTGGCAAGGCCCATGTGTTCCAGGCTGTCCTTGAACTTTTTATATACCCTAGGCTACCTTGAAGTCCTGATCCTCCTGCTTCTACTTCCAAGTGCTGGGATTACAGGTATGTGTACCATCACAACCAGATTCTGTTTATAGTCTTCTATGACATTAGTTTTATCCCATCAAGAAACTTGTGCTGAAGCTAGGGCATGGTGGCTTATGGCTGTTATCCAACATTCAAGAGGTAGAGGCAGGAGGATCAAGAGTTCAAGGTCAGCTGCATAGCAAATTTCAGGGTAGCCTGGGCTACAGGAAACTGTAAAAAGATAAATAATAAGAAAGTTGACTAATGGCTACCACCTCCAATCTTTACACTCTGCAGTGAAGAAAAAAGTATGGGTCAGGCAGGAGAACATGGTTGCTGCTTACAACAAAGACTATCTCCACAGGTAAATGAGAGATGAGGAAATTTTCCTTACCTTTTTATATAATCATTGCTTATGGTCAGTTACAATTTGAATCTAAAATGTCCCACACAGGATCATGTTGTAAAGGTTTGGTTCCCTAGCTGGTAGCTATTTGGGGAGGGAGGCTGTAGAAACTTGAGGAGGTGAAACCCTGTTAGAGAAACTAGATTACTAGGACTGGATCTTTGGGGCTTTATCTTGCTCCAGGGTCCTCCACTCTTTGCTCCTCTGCCACATACTCCTGTTGCTCTGATGTTCTGCTCAGGTGCATGGGATCAAGTGACTATGGATGGAGTCCTTGAAACCATGAGTTAAAATAAATCTTTCTTCCTCTAAATGGCTCTGACAAATACACAGCCAGTCAGGGGTATGCTTATCACCCCCTGGAGAGATCAATGTCCTAACAAAAATTCCCTCCCACTTAAAAAAAAGTTTCAATGCCAGGTGTGGTGGTGCATGTCTTTTATCCCAGTACTGGGGAGGCAGAGGCAGGCAGATCTCTGTAAGATCAAGGCCAGCCTGGTGTATACAGTGAGTTCCAGGTGGGCTGGGGCTACCGGAGACCCAATAAAAAAAAAGTTTCAATTCTATTTTTCGTTTCTCTTAGAAGTGTTGCATAGTATAAATATTGCATCCAAAAGACTCAAAATATACCTGACCATTATACAAAGTAAATTAATTCCAAGACTATGGATGTATTAATGTGGGATGCTATTTTCTTAGGTGGTTCAGGAAAACTCAAATTTCTTTACTGCAGTACCTTACTGACCACAGACCTGTAGGTGGTATAAGATGAAGGTCTTGTCCACTGTGTACTGGTGCTATAGAAATGTTGAAAGAGGGACATCTGGGGACATTAGCTTTACATGATAGACCTTAACACAAATGACAGAATGTATGAACTCCAGTGGGGGACTATGGGAGGTTCCAAAGGGGAAGGGGGTATAAAGATGATTTTATGTATGAAATACACAAAAATTCAATAAAAATGTACTTAAAAAAGAAATATTAAAAGAAAAACTTTACATAAGTTAGAATTTAACCAATGACTCATGAATCTGGCAGAACCTTGAGCCCGGAGCAGTTCAGATAATTGAGTGGCACTGTGAGTAATGAGTTTTTGTAGAATGAATACAGAAGTAGAAAACTCATGAGTGACTAGGCATCTGATTGTCAGGAGCAGTGTGATGAGACACTTGCCTATTTGGATATGGTGCTGTAAGTTGACTGCTTATGATTGCTTAAAACCTGGCCACTTATGATTGGTTGAAACGCAGCCATTCACTATATTCCCACATTAAGATGTGGCTTATTTATATAAAATCATACTAGCATTTGTTGGGTAGGAACTAAAAGTTGGAGACAGTCTGAGGTCTCCTGCTTATGTTAAAGAAACAAACAGGTGCTGGCTTGATGATTCAGTGGGTAAAAGCACTTGCCATGCAAGCCTGGCTGCAGGGGTTTGATCTCCAAAACCCATGTTAAGGTGGAAGAGAGAAATGACTCCACAAAGGTGTCTTTTGACCTCTGCATGTATGCCATGTGATATGCCCCCCTGAATCCATTTACACACAATAATAAAAATTTTAAAAAGGAATAAAATAAGACAAATCTGTTAATGAGGTGTCTGAAGGAAAATTCATGAATCTGACAGCTTTATTAAAGGCTTAGTGGTCCCTTCAAGTCCTCCTCAGAGACAAGACCAGGATGATTTATATGGAACTGAAGACAGACTTCCCATGGAGGTGATCCACAGACCACACTGGCCAACTGGTCCCCTAGTACAGTACCATCTCCATTATTGCCTGGGATGCAGGCTGGTCTTAAAGGCAGTGTTCAGATCTCAGTATCAGAATAAAATCACAGTCTTACCTTGACCCCATTGCTGAACAACCCCAACAGCTGTGGATTTAAAAGACAGGGCTGGGAAATGGCTCCACACCTAAGAAATGTGCTTCTCCTGCAGAGGACCAAGTTTGGTTCCCAGTACCCATGTCAAGTGGCCTGTAACTCCAGCTCCAGGAGCTCTGATGCCCTCTTATAGCCTCCATGGGCACCCCCACACATGCTCATACACACACACGCACACACACACACGCACAGACATACACATATACACATAAAAATAATTTTTTAAAAAGATGATACAGGGGCTGATGAGATGATTCAGCGGTTAAGAGCACTTACATAAGTGCACCTGTGTCATGCAATGCCCGTGGAGGTCAGAAGAGCACATTGGATCCCCTGGAAATGGAGTTAGGATTGTTGTTAGCTGCCATGTGAGTTCTGGGAATTAAACCCGGGTCTTCTGCAAGAGCCAGGTCCTCTGCAAGAGGAGTCAATGCTTTTAACCACTGAGCTATCTCTCCAGCCCCATAAAATATTTTTTGAAAAGATGATACAGTAGATATGAAAACAAAAGAGAAAGCTGCAAAATTTAGGTTCTACCTCAGATTTCAGTGCTCTCCTGTAGTCTCTTTGAGAGAGAATCTTCAGTCAAATGTATTTTTTGAGATAAGATCTTACTCTGTAGCCCAGGCTGGTCTCAAACTCATGATCTTCCTGCTTCATCCTCTCAAAGGAGAGAGTCACCCACACATGACCCAAATTAATTTGTAAAAATATTTTATTATTTTTAATTTATGTATATAAGTATATTGTCTACATGTGTGTAAGTGCACCTGTGTCATGCAGTGCCCGAGGAGGTCAGAAGAGGGTGTCAGATTCCTTCCCCTGGAACAGGAGTTACAGATGACTGTTAGCCACCATATGGATGCTGGGAATCAAACCCAGGTTCTTTGCAAGAGCAGTCAGTGCTCTTAGCCACTGAGCCATCTCTCCGGGCCTAGCCCAAATATAATTTTAAAATTTATTGGGGCTGGAGAGATGGTTCAGTGGTTAAGAGCACTGACTGCTCTATCAGAGGACTGGGTTCGATTCCCAGCACCCACATGGCAGCTATGAACCATCCTTAACTCCAGTTCCAGGGGAATCCGACACCCTCTTCTTACCTCCGCAACATGGCACAACACAGGTGCATTCACATACATGCAGGCAATACACTCATACACATACAATTAAAATAATAAATAAAACACTAAACTTTTTTTTATTTATTGCCTTTTCCTTTGGAAGGAAGCAGATGAGAAATGTTGAGATAGGACTCTTGACATATTCTGAGCTAGCCTTCAACTCACTGTAAATCTTAGTCTGGCTTTGAACTTGTGCCCAGCTTAATTTTTTTTTTTTTTCTTTTGGTATTGAAGATTGAACCTAGGGTTACACTCATGCTAGATAAGAGACTGAACTACATACCTATCCCTTATTTAGTTCCCTCTTAAGGAAGAAAGCTCATATGCCCCCACAGAACCTACCAAAAATAATGAGTTCTTTAGCCTAAAACCTGATAGTGTAGTTAGGTTTATTATTTAATTTAGAAAAAAACAGAGTGGATAACTTCTGAGGACATCCTTTAAGAAGTTATATTATGAGCAGTCATAATATAAAATGGGAAATTTTACAAGGGGAAATGGGATAGAAAAAGAATTTTTATTGAATGCTTCAATGCTCAAAATACTAGGCATTGTTTTGTTTAATCTGGATAATATTGTAGTAAGTACTGCTGTCCACATCTTGACAGCAAACTGAGAAACAGATACTTTTACAAGTTCACTTCTGTCTGCTGAGGCCCACATTTCTTCCTCCTTTTTTAAAAAAATTATTTTTTATTGAATTTTTGTGTATTTTATACAGAGCATCTCAAACAATATTAATTATCCTTACTTATACCCCCATGTCCACTGGCACCCTCCCATAGCCTCCCCCCCAAATTATTATTTTATGTGTATGAGTATATTGCCTGCATGTGTGTAAATGTACCCACAGAGGCTAGAAAAGAGTGTTGGATCCCCTGGAACTGGAGTTATGGATGGTTGTTAGGTGTCATATGGGTGCTGGGAATTGAACTGAGGTCCTCTGCAAAAGCAGCCAGCTCTCTTAACCACTGAGCCATCTCTCCTAGTTCCACATTTCTTCTCTTATGTAGAGTATCGGGGAGAAATCTCATTGTTCTTGAACATGTTACTAGATATAACTTCTACTTCTTGATATTGTTAGTGCTTCAAAAGAGTTTGTGGTTTTTTTTTTTTCCGAGCTCACAAGGGAATTAGAGAAATTGTTCTGCTTTTCAGTTAACCTGAAAGGAGAGAAAAGGAGGTGAATGACATCAATAAAAGATCAAGGTGGGAAAGAGGAGAGATGTGTTTGAGCTGCTGTGGCTTGGCCCTGTGGGGATGACTTCTGAGAATGAGTCTTCGTGACAAGCCTTTACAAACTGAAATTTTGTGTGACCTTTTAACCATTTTAATCATACATTTTAAAAATTATTTTAAACTATGTATTCATTGTGTTTACATATGAGTACCCAGATTTTTAGAATCAACTGACCTTTAAGAAAAACAATGCAATCAGTCTTACAATACTTTGGAATCTAGGTATAATTACTCTTACAAGCTAACTTGAATGCATAGCTTTACCCTTATACCATAGTCCTTGTTTCTTTGTGACTTATTTATGCCCCTAACGCAGAACAATGTGTATGTGCATGAGCTGTGGTAATTAGACCTAAGACCACCCTGCTGAAAAGAGCAATGACATTGAAAAAAATGTGTTCCCTACAAATTTTGGAAGCAACATGTGAGCATAGGTTGATGGCATGGTTATGGTTTTGTATGCCATTCTGAGTCAGTAGAGTCAGAAAAACAACTTCTCCCTTTGTAAAAAACTGTTATGGAAGATTGCTAATGCCTTCTGAAGACTATGCTTGATGTGCTGTTCAATAAATATGAGGGGGCCCTTTATTTGATATATGCACAGTTCTGAAAGAACTCAGAACACCTCAAACAGATTGCGCTCACTTACAACACCAAGAGTGAATTTTTTCTTTGATGCTTCACCAGCCACAGGCCACCTCTACAGGAGACACCAAGAAGGAACTGCAGGCTCCTGCCCTGCCTCCTATATAGCTAAGCCACTGGGGGCCTCCTGCCTCCCTTTACTAAGTGCTTCTAACCCACCCTGCTTGTCCTCAAGTGCTAGTCCTGACTCAAAGATCCTTTTCCCACTTAGTTTTTTTAATTATTGGAGTTATAAACATTACTTTTCACATTAAATGTGATAAAATGGTAAAGTCTTTTGCAAGCTAATTTTGGAATTTATCATTCCTAACTCTACTTTGGCATGCTGGAATTGACAAGGGTTTTGTGTATACTAAAAAAGTTGGGGGGCTGGAGAGATGATTCAGTAGTTAAGAGCACAAGCTACTCCTGCAGAGGACACAGGTTCAGTTCCCAGCATCCACATGGTAGCTAACAAACATCTATAACTCCAGTTCCAGGGATCTGATGCTTTCTCCTGTCTTCTTCAGGCATTTACATACATGCAGGCAAAACACTCATACACATAAAATAAAAATAAATGAAAAATTTTAAAGTATCATACTAATGAACTCCCTAGCTTCCTGCCTTCAAATATTACTTTTATGTGAAATAACATTCAGGATTTCAAAGAAATGCATCAAATGAACTTAGAACCAACTTGCTTCAAGATGAATTTAATCTCTATACTCTTTGAGTCAATAAGAAAGGGTGAAAATGTAACAATACACTTTAAAATACTCAACACTTGATCGGATTTACTACCAAAATTATTTAACCTACTATGGATAAATTACTCATTTAAGTTTTTCAACAACTCAGAAAGAAGTCTAAAGTTGTGCTAGGAAAAAGCAATATGGTAATGTAATTTCAACATCTGTAACATTTTTTTTCAAAGCCCTTTTAATTACATAAATCACTTGTGATACTCTTTTCCCATGATTGTCTAAAATAATGATCTACGATTAGCTCCGTATTCAGTAAAGTAATGGTACATTTGTCTTGATATTCAATCATAGGATGAGGTTGTTGATGTTATTTGGCTTCAAACAGCAACTTTCTTTTCAGTCTATGGTATAGGTACCGAATCAAATGGTACTATAGCAATGAGGATGACTGATCAATGTAACTGAGAAACATCAGGAATGAATTCCTCTTGTTAATTATTTCTTAATTTTGTCCTAGCATTGGAAAACAGTGTTGATGATCTTGAACAGACTACTCTTGATTGCTTACTCCATTCATCTGAACATTATTAGTTAAGAATTTCTTCTATGCTCTTGGAACTTGGCTCTTTGCTTCTTATTTCCCAAATATTGCTATATAAATGATAATCTATAAGTAATTTACTTTTCACGTGAGTTTAACACATTATCCAGGTGAGTTACGTTGTTTATGTATTTTGAGTTATGTTTTTTAAAGGCTTTGAACCATACGTGATAGGAGAGGCACTGAATTTGTTGTGTTTGTCATGTATTTCTGTCACCGTAGAAAACATTCTTTCAAGTTCTCCTAAGTTAGCAGTCTTTTCTTGAATAACAGCTTTATCAAAGTAACCCACAAATTTTTTTGTTAGACTGGAAAGAGTTTGGGATAAATTATAAAGTGTGTTCCATGGTCTTTTTTCTGAAGGCAGACTGTCATTTTTCTTCTTTCATTTCTCCTTTACATGTCTGTGGGCCCTTCAGAAGACAGGGCTCGCATATCCAATGTCCACGCTTTAGGCGTGGAAACAGTACTAGGCTCCTCATTAAATAAAGCTTTGAGTATTGTGCAATTTCTTTCTAAAACAAGGTTTTTTCTTTGAACTATTGTAGTATATGGAGTGATCCTTTTCATCAAAAGCAACATCTGTGTAAATTCTGTATCATGGAAAACTATGGGATTTGCATGACCTTGTTCCTATGGATCAAAGAAAACAATACTTAGTTATAAACCTACCAAGGAAAGAAAGCTATAAATATATTTTTAAGCATGAAAATAAAATTTTAAAATATTTTAAAATGACTCCGTAGAGGTATACAGCATCAATGATAAGAGTACTACACTACATCAAATGTCTTTATGTGACATACTCCCTTCTCAATGTCCTATAGTTTTATTAGGCCTAAAATCTGAAACTTTGGCCTTCTTAAATTCTTTCTGAAATAAGGTGAGATATGAGGCAATAAGTACATTTCTGGTGCTGGCTACAGCTTGAAGGTCTCTAGCTAGAATGAAATGAGGAAGAGACGGTGCAGGGACCAAGAGCAGTGAGACAGAATGAGCACTGGACAGCAAGCCAGGTGTGGCCTTGCCGAGGATAAAACTATAAAATCAGAAATTAGAAAGGTATGTAGTGGCTGATTCCTGAAAAGATGACCAAAGACCCAATTTTTTGATCCACTGGTGATGAAAATACTCCCCACTTAGCTGCAATAGTGGCCTTTGTGTTATTTTTGGTTTATCTAACACTGTAGAGAATTTTCCACCCTATATTTCTATGTGCTGCTAGATAGAGATAGAAACCACCTTTACCAGCCTTCCTGGGGCTAGGGCATAGGACTTAGGGTCTGCAGTGCAGATATACCTATAAGAGCCTTCAGTTCAGAAGGAGGTACTGTGAAAAGGTAGGGATTATGAGGATAGCTATAGTAGACTTAGAAAGCAGATTTCCTCTCCAGCATCACAATTGTTAATGACGACCTGTGGCAGTGCCTGTGCCTAGCAAAGCAGCCTGAGCTGATTCCTAACAGGGCAGTTTTCAAGCTACATTGTCTCTAGCTTTGAGTCTCAGAAGCCTGTTGTGTTCATATTTACTCAGCAACAGATTACCATGAGAGTAGTTATTGTCTCTGTTGGATTAATGTCAAGTATCTTGGTGTTTGGATTTTCCAGTTCATCCTCGAAGCACAAGGGGACCAAGATGTTAGTTCTTACTGGATGGTGTGCACTTGGTTGATAATTTCTGGTCGACTTATTTTCTTTTGTTTTAAAATCATTGCCCTCTGGAGGACATCTTCTTCTGAAAATGAACACAGTTTAGTGAACAGTTTATGAGGATGATTGCAGCTAGTCAGTTCTCTGCGCCCCCCCCCCTTTGTAGAGTCAACATTCCCACTAACCCTGGTAAGGCCATTCTTTCCTGCCTGTTTTGTGGGAAAAGCAGCAGCAGCAGAGGTAGAAGCCAGGCAGTTACCTGGGTGCCTGCTGCTTTTGAGTGAGGAGTATGCCATGGAGGCTACAAGAGGACTACAGGCAGAGGGGTGCTTGCCACAGCCTTCACTGGGGCTCTGCAGGGCAGCTTCATAACATGACAGTTTCATTAAGAGGAAGCAATAGCGTTTGCAGGCAGAAAGAAGATGGTTTTCATTCCAGGCCTCTCTTGGTTCACACATGACATAGGCAATGAATTTAGACTTGCCAAATAACTTGTCACTGTGGGCTTGTGCTAACTGTAGCACTTACTTGGCAAGCATGAGGTACAGACAACCTCGTCCAGTGACAAAGATGGAAGAGATGACCTGATCTCAGAAAGCCTGTTACATCAGTGAGTGCTAGGAGAGGGCCTTTACCAACTTTCTGGAGAACAGACCATGAGCCCATGAGCTACAGGTTTTATCAGCCACAGAGCACCTGGGAGGAGACCCTGTGGTCACCAGACCTGGGGGCAGCACAGGGACTGGCCCTGACCTTGGGCAGGCACCTTTCCTTCCTTTTCACAGAGTTCATCAAGCCCCTCTCTCATGTGTGTTCCTCAGATATTGTCTTGGAAAGAAACAGAAGGATGAGTTAAATCTAAAGCGCCCAAATCATCGCTCCAAAGTTGAAAATAGAGCTTTCCCCTCATTAGACAGAGAGGCTTATGAGAAAGTTCTGAACTTAATGCAAAAAGAAGCTGGTTTTTCCACCTCCATGTGGCAGTGTAATTGACTTTGTGCCCACTACAAAATTATAAATATCACCTGTCTTTATTTTTTTATATCCTCTCCATTTGACTGTGTTCCAGACCTACTACCTGAGTGGTCTTGGACCCCTCTTTGGATTTACTATAGGACTAAATATTAGTAAAGAATAAATTCATTCTGTTCTGCTATAAAAGGCAGAATTCATCCTCTGGGGGTTGTCCTCAAACAGTGTAAAATGTTAAAAGTTTTAGAATAAATTACTCTTTTTCAACAGAATCTGCGAAGAGGTCAGTAGAGCACATGTGCTTAGTTTTGTTTCCATCTCGATCTGAAATGATAAGATTTTCATAAAAGGCAAATATTTTGCTATTTAGAAAAGTTTAAAATAACAGACAGAAAACACCAAATATAACAGCTAATCTGTAGTGCCCACTAAGTCAACGATTCTTGAAGGAACAAGTAGAACTAGAAAAGATGCTCAAGAGTTCAGTGTTCAGCTAAGACGACAGACAGAAATGTGCCTTAGAGAGCTTCAAACAGGCCAAAAAGAGTTTCCTTGTCCTTTGCTTTTGTTTTTTTGAGACAGGATCTTATGTAGCCCAGACTGGCCTTGAACTCCCTCTGTAATTGAAGATGACCTTGAACTTCTGATCCTTCCTGCCTCTACCTTTTGAGTGCTGGGATCACAGACATAATTACCATGCCTGACTCTATGCAGTGCTGTGATGGAACCCAGCGTTTAATGCATGCTAGGCACTGTACCAAGTGAGTAACATCTCTAGCCTAGAATAAAGCTAGTCTTTATTTTTAAATATTTCTAATATATTGAGTCACTATTAACCAGTAGGAAACACAGGAGAGTTAAACATTGTTTGTTATGAGGGAAGTCAGTTAGCAGATAGAAAATAGATCTTGCCACCTGATGTGAAGGAAGTGTTCAAAGCTGAACTCTTCCAAGTATGCCTAGCGGCCATGCCAACATTTTATTGCTTTCTTAAGTGTTTCCAGACGATATTGACAGCAAGACATTCAGCTTTTCCTTGTCCTCAAGTAGTTTGTATTTTATTTTATTTTTAAAAATATGTGTATCAGATTCTTTCATTCTTGAAATTTTATTTTGATTTAAAAAAATTTGTTTTATGTGTATGAGTATTTGCCTGAATGTGCACCACATGCATGCAATGCCTATAGAGGCCAGAAGAGGGTGTTGGATTCCCTGGAACTGGAGTTATGGATCGTTGTTAGCCACTACGTAGGTGTTAGGAACTGAGCCCAGATCACCTGCAAGAGTAGCCGTACTCTTAACTGCTGAGTCATCTTTCCAGCCCCAAGTGGTTAGTATTTTAATTCACTGCTTTAGAATCTTTCCACATCATAGCAAACATCTCAATTAATATTATTTATGCAGTAGTCATTCAAGAATGACACCAAAATGAAGGCATTTCATAGACACAAAAGTTAAAAGAGTTAATAGTATAGGTCATCACTTCAAAATCACTAAAGGTTGTCAGCTGAGAAAAATAAATAGGAGCAGAGATGGCAGTGTACAGCACTCATCGATGTGAACACAGTTTGATAAATTATTTCATATATCTAATTACTATTATCTTTAGAAACTAATATTTTGAGTAGCTAGAGGAATGGCTCAGTGCATAAAGCACTTGCCTAGCGGCTTGAGGACCATAGTTCAAATCCACCACCTATAATTTCACCACTGGGAAGATGGATCCCCAGAGCAGGCCGGCTAACTAGATTAGCCATATTAGTGAGCTCTGGGTTCAGTTGAAAAACTCTGCCTCAGTAAGTAAGGTAGAAATGATCAAAAAGGACTCCTCATATCAACTTCGGGCTCCTACTTATATGCTCACATACATGTGCCCCCACAAACGTGCACATCACACCATCCGCATACCCCTAAACTAGTATTTTATATTTAAGTTACTTATGATTAATATTTGTTGCATTTATAAAAGCTCGTTTCTCAGTTATTTTGGCAATTACATTTTTGATATCTTGAACTTCAGCATTAGGTTTTGTTTTCTTTTTGACTTTGTTTTATTGAGGGATAATTTATTTATAACATAATATTCTCATTTTAAATGTGCAGTTTGATGAATTGGGACAATATATTCACTCATATAAGTAAAAATCAAGAAATAGAGAGTTTCAGTTGTTCAAAGTAGCATCCTATGTCTCTTTTTCAGTCCATTCATTCAGTTTATTCTCTTTGCTTTTTGAAACAGTTATGGAGCTAAGCATCTGCTCTTTCCTCAGTGCACCGCCTTGTTTAATCTTGTCAACTTTGTCTCGTAACACTGCATCTTGTACACGCTTCCTAATTCTTCTCTTCAGATATTTGATTACTTTAACGTTTATTTTACTGTTTGCTAGTTTAAGTATAATTTTAAATTCAATAGCATTATTTCTTTAAAAGTATTTTATCTGTTTACATCATCGCATCCTTAACAATTATATTTTGTGTTTTTAAATTCTATCTCACAGAATTCTTATTTTCTTTGCTATATGGAAAGATTATTGTCTAAATTTCCTCTTCTTTTATACTGTCTGACAAAAATGTCTATTGGGTATCTTTAAATTATTTCTTAAAGATTTATATTTTTATGTGTGCCTGTGCTTACATGAGTTTATATGCACCATGTGAGTACAGCTGCCTGCAGAGGCCAGAAGAGGGTGTTGGATCCCTGGGCTGGAGTTACAGGTAATTTGAGCCACCTGACAGGGGTGCTGGGAACTGTACCTGAGTCCTCTACAAGAGCAATACATTCTCTTAACTGCTGAGCAATGTCTGTACACCCTACTATAGAATTTTTTTTTTTTTTGCAGAGTTTTCATGTTTCCCCTTCCAACTTATGTTTGAATTTGGCCACTTAAATCTGGACTACGATTTGTCCAAATAGGTGTAAATATTTGTCAGTTTTTTATTTGCTTGAACACATAAACTGTCCTCTTAGAAATTAATATGCTAATCTAGAGACTACTTTGTTATGCATCCAGACATTAATTCAGCCACTGAAAAGGCTGTAAGAAAAGTCAGAAGTATATTATGTATATTTTATGAAACTTCTTCATGACTCTGATGGGCTCTATTCATTTACATTTGAGGTGTTGCTTGGGTTTCATTTTAAAAATATATCTCTTGGAGGTAAATAAGTCAGTTTAGATAAGAATTTAGTCAAAGAACAGTCTCATAGCTCAAAGGCTGTTTGATGTGGTCATACTCATTTTTTACATATCTGTCTTCATAATATACTTCCAAAAATGGTTCTTGTCAGTGTCAGCTGGGAGGTACAGCCCAGCACTGCTTCCAGAAGCCTGAGGAGTTCCCTATCTCCTTAGGTACCTCTACTCAGGTAAAGCTGGGTCCTTGACTATATCACAGAAAGGAATTTCAGGATGAGCCAGAGTGGAGCAAACAGTGAGTTTATTAAGTATTTACACAGATAGTCATATGGGGAAATGACAGTACACAATCCCAGATCACAAGTGCTGGCTTCTTGAGAGTCTTGCTTAGGTATCTGTTTGTGTATGTGGAGGGGGCTGGTATTCTTATGTGTGTTGGTGCATGTGTGTGTGAAGGCCAGAAGACAACCATGGGTGTCATTCATCAAGCACCGTTCACCATTTTTTTTTTTTTGTCGAGGAGGGGGCAGGCAACCAGTAAGCTACACTGGCTGGCTGGGGAGCTCCACCTCTCTCTGTCCCCACACCACTGGGATACAAGCATGTTTCGCCACGCCTAGATTTCTTAAAAATGTGGGTTTGGGGGATCAGCTCAGGTCCTTATGCTTGTAAGCAAGCATTTTACGAACTAAGCTATCTCTCAGTCCTAGGTGTCTTTATAATGGATATAAAGTGGCATTTTAAGTGATATCTTTCAAAGGATGAAATTTATAACAAGGTTTAAAGATTAAGTAAAAACAAAATTTAAGTAATGTTTAAACATTAAGTAAAATTGTATGAGCTAGTTTACTTATTTTTATCTGGATTTTATTTTGTAAATGGAATTGTAAGGTGGTTTTATGGGGTGTACTGTTTAGATTTAAGGATGAAAGAGGAGTGCTAATATAGCAAAACTCAAGGTCACAAACATTCTGACCCAAAGAAAGAATGTTCGGGTCTGCTTGTTAATATCCTTGCTGAAGTTGTCTTTAGGGTAACACATAGTATATATGTGGAAGTGATTTGGGCTCTATCAGTTGTATTGAAGTTTCTTGACTCTCAGTCAGAGGAGGAAAACTAGACTCCAGGATGAGAAATATCTTTCCCTTCTTCCTGTCTTTCTATCCTGCCTCATACAGTTCTGACATCACCTCATCTTTCAGGAGATTGGAGTTGAGACAATGATGGGTCAGTGATGGGCAGGACCACACCCTGACCAGGACTTCACAGTTATGCAGACCTCTTTCCCTCTATTTAAAAGTAAATCTCAAAGCAAGACCTCAAAGATGGAGCTGTGGTGTGTGTGTGTGTACCTCTTTGTTTGCTCCTCTTCCCAATGTGACCATGTTGAATAAATCTCCTTTCTCTGTGTTTTGGTGTCAATCACTTAGAGCAAATTAACCTGAGATGGAGAATAAAGACTGAAGGGTTCCATATAGCTGCTGGAATTACTTTGTTCTGGGGACTTTTTCTCATGTTCCCATGTCAGCTGGCATAAGGTGCTTTCTGCCTCTATTTGGTGAAGTAGGGGAATGAGTATTTGGACTTGTTTTAGACACTTGAGAAAGTTTGATCCTTGATAAGTTTCTCCCTAATCTGTGCACCTTGGATTTTCCTTCTTATTTATTTTTAAAATTTTATGTGTATGAGTGTTTTGTCTGTGTATAAGTGTACCCATATCATGTAATACCCAAAGAGGCCAGAAGAGGACATTGGAGCTTCTGGAAATGGAGCTATGATGGGTGTTGGGAACCATGTAGGTGTTGGGAATCTGTGTCCTCTGGAAGAACAACCAGTGCTCGTAATCACTAAGCCATCTCTTCAATCCTAACTCTCCTTCTTTATAGGTTTGGAGCTCCATTGACCTGTTTGGGTTATTTCTGAACCATGTTGGTGACTGCCATTTGGTGACTGACTGGCTTTGTTTTTCTGAGTTCTTCTGAGCTGTTTGGATTCTATTGAGCTCTTTGGGTCATATGCCCTTTGTATGACAGGCCTTGCCAATTTGAAAGGCTTTTGAAGCTGTGCTGAACCATTGGGGCTCTACTGAACCATTTGAGACAGAGAAACACAGGTGTTGAGATCTCTGTTGTGATTTGTGTAATGACAAAAGACATATTAATATTTTACTTAGTAAGTAAATGTACCTGCTGCCAAACCTGGACACCTGAGTTAGATTCCCCAGAACACGTGTTAGAAGGAGGGAATCAGCTCCCTCATATTGTCCTCTGACACGAGCAGTGGCATGCATGCACCTACACACACAGTATGTATATTTAAAATTTTTACTCTCTTGATGCTTCCTAGGAGAAATTATGACTAGTCTTTTGTAAACTTAAGATGATTTATAAGCATTATTAAAGACATGAGATAGGTTAGATAAATTCCAGGCAGGGACCCTGAAAGCAAACAGTTATAATTCTTCTCCTTACAGAAACAGGAAATGTCCTTGGTTTTGTTTTGGCCAGAGACCAGGAATGCCAGAAGGGAGCTCAGGTTCTTATCGCCTCCTAAATGAGCCTAGAGACTAGACCAGAGGTTGTGACTGAAACTCTGGTCCAGACACTAATCTCTTCTGACAAATAATTTTGGAATTGGATCTCTAGATTTTCATGGTGAGATGGGTTATATCTATTCCCCAATTTCAGCCCATCGTCTATATGCTTTTAGAGTCTCAGCTGTTGAGGGGGAATGTTACAGCAGCCTTGGAGGCCATTGAGGATGGGTATCAGGACTCTGTTGAGGCCCAGTAGGGGAAAACTATTTCCTCCTGATCAAAAGAATGGACTCTATCTCCCATCTTCAGTGCAGATATGACATTCTGATCTGCTCCAAAGATTGGAACATTCCATACCATTGTCTCCCTCTTAAGAGTTAATCCAGCTGGGTTTGTCAATCCCCTCGTTAGGAGACGACCACTCAGAAAGGCTGGTTCAACTAAAGCCATGGTGTAGAGATGGGAGGAATAGTCGTTCCCTTAATGACATAATGCACTTTTCCTCCACAGAAGCCCCTCCCATGGTGCAAACTTCCAGAGTTTGTTATGCAGCACTGTTGCCCGCCCACTTTTCTGAGCTATTCAGAAAAGCACAGCTTATCCTTTTTCTTCTTTTGGTCTCTTTTTCCAAAGACTTGGCTTTCTTTGGTGCTCTGGGCTACCTCACTCTTTGCCTAAAGCTCCCCTCCCCTGTCCCTCTTTTCTTTTTCTTCATCTCCTTTCTCTGGAAGCTGCCTAGATTCACAGCTTGCCTGCCTGTTGTTTTCCTCTCATGTGCTAATAAATTATCCTGAGCTTCTTCTTGAATCTGTTTTAAAATTTTTATTAGTGAGACTAAGAATTCCTGAAATGGAACTTCAGTTTCCCTATAACATGGTGCTCAATATAGGGCACCCCAAAGTTTTCAGTAACAATTAGACTCAATTTTTATGTTTGTAAAAGGAAATGCTCTTATGATATATGTCAATGCTGTACAACTCTGACAGATGCAACATGATGAAAATGTTAAAGTTTTGTTCAGTGTTTTCGTTTTCAGGTATGTTGTTAATGAATATCCCTAATTATATCTATAAATGTCAAATTTGCCTATAGTATAATATAAGTTTATAAGGCTTATAGAAAAAAACTCATGAGGAATAATTCATATGTAATTTGGTTGATCATAATTAAAACGCTGTTAATAAAGGTGTTTTGGGGAAAATTATATTCAAAGCAATTGGAACTTCTTAAAAAGGATTAACTTAAAAGACAAAAATTTAAGGTCAGTGAGATGGCTCTGTGAGTAAGACACTTGTTACCAAGCCTAATAACCTGAGTTTGATTCCCAGGATCCAAATGGAGGAAGGGGAGAACCAGCTCCCACTAGTTCTCCTCTGATCTACACACACACACACACACACACACACACACACACACACACTCACTCTCTCTCATGTGTGTGCTTGCATATACACAAAATATATAATTATTTTTAAAAAGTAATGTTCTCTGTTTCCAGTTAATTTTGTCAGGATTTTTAACATGATTATGTCTCAGTTATGTTTTTGTTTAGTGTGAAG
>NW_008336313.1:1836339-1846700 GCF_000622305.1 Nannospalax galili | reverse complement strand
TGGGGTGGGAAGAAGCCCCAAGATTTCCCAGGGAGTGGGTTGTACTGGATGCAAAGGATCAGGGAGACGAAAGGTAAGCCTCGGAGCCCCAGAAAGAGGCTGTCAGCCCCAGCAAGAGGCTGGCAGGTTTTGCAGGACCAGGGAAGTATAGAGGGAGAGGGAGGTGAGGGCGGGGCCAGGTCCAGAAGTGGTGCCCCTGGGGCCAAAGAAAGGCATTGATTTGGTCTGGGCGAGAAGCGTCAGGAAGCAGTATTGGCTCCCCTGGTGTCTGGGGCCCCAAGTCTAGGGATGGCACAGGTACCAAACTAGGAGTAGTGAACAGCGGGGGAGATGGAAGGGTGAATGTGGCTTGGGGAGTCTAGGCGTGGAGGGCTGGGCTATAGACTTACCCCAAGAAGCCTGAGGATAGGAGTGCAGCCTGGGAGAGTTAGCCGGTGGTGCAGGTCCAGGGTCCCAGAGAGAGGTGAGGGCGAGGCCAGGACCAGAAGCGCTGCTCCTGGGGCCCAAAAAAGGCACTCAGTTGGTCTGGGTGAGAAGGATCAGGAAGCAGTATTGGTTCGCCAGGTATCTGGGGCCCCAAGACTAGGAGTGGCGCAGGTCTCAAACTGGGAGTAGCGAACAGCGGGGGAGATGGAAGGGTGAACGTGGCTTGGGGAGTCTAGGCGCGGAGGGCTGGGCTATAGACTTGCCCCAAGAGGCCTGAGGATAGGAGTGCAGGCTGGGAGAGCGCCATTTTATTATTTTTAAAAATATTTTTAATTTTTTAATCTATGAGTGTATTGCCTGCACCCATGTCATGCAGTGCCCACAGAGGTCAGAAGAGGGTGTCAGATGCGTGGGAACTGGAGTTATGGAAAGTTGTTAGCCACCATGTGGGTGCTGGGATTTGAAACTGGGTCCTCTGCAAGAGCAGCCAGTGCTCTTAACTGCTGAGCCATCTCTCTAGCCCTAAATGGCCACTTTATAAAAGACTATTTTAAAGTAATTTTAGTACATTTAGTGTCCTGTGTATTGCAAAATCTGCTAAGTTGTCTTAAAACTTTATAAATTATGCAAAAGTCATACACCAGAGTTAATGGCATGTGATGGACGTAGTGCTGCATGTCTTTAATCCCAGCACTTGGGAGGCAGAGGCAGGTGGATGTCTGTGAGTTCAAGACCAGCCAGGTCTACATAGTGAGCTCCAGGCCAGCTGGGGCTACAGGGAGACCCTGTCTCAAAAAGACCAAAAAAAAAAAGACATGTAAGTTTGGTGCATGCAAAGTGCTGTCTTTTTCAATATGTATTATATATGAACTGTCAACATATAAAATGGTCAATAAAATAATTTTGACATTTCTGCTATTTTAATCAGCACCTGTGAGATGAAAAAAACCCGCCATCTGAGCAAACTTGCTGTTTGAAATCCTGGCCTGTATCTATTTTCCCTGACTAAATATTTTGTTATTGTACATATGAGATGCACTTGTACATCAGAAAATGGGTTGTGGTTGCTAGCACTGTTCTGTGAATGTACAAGAGGCCTAAAGTTGTGATTTTTTCAGTATTGTAACTTATTCACCTGCTAAGCCATGCCTTCTAAATTTTTCTCCAAATGTAAGAATAAATAAGAGACATCTAGGTAGTCTTTCTGAAAATGTAGTCAGTGCTGGCTCTTTTATATGTTAAATATATTTATGCTCCTGTTGTGTTATATAAACTTTCTAAGATACAAAGCTTTAGAGAATACTGTACCAAGCTATTGACCTCCAAACCAAAATTGTTAATAATGTTAACCCTTCCCAGGTTTGTTTGTATATTCCTAATTGTATCGTGATGGTTCTTTTTAAGCCAAGATGATTAGATAGACCCTAATTACACTGGGCACTCCAAGCAGTGACTCCTAATAATGAAAAGATGTTGGGCATCAGTCACCTATAGGGTGTAACTGTAAACAAGTACTTCTTTTTCAAATTAGTCTTGAAGTATTTACTCTTGCTGGTTGTACTTTTGTAACACTTTATAACTACTTGTTAACATCCTGCAGAAGTGTTTGATCTTAATGGTTAACATGAAATGTAAACATTTTGCAGAAGTCCAACTTCTAACAAATTAACTTGAACAGTATTTTTGAGATAGTAAGACACTGCCCACTGGACAAGATAGAATTAAAACACAAGCATGGACTCTGTGTATGCCTGACCTAAAAGCCACTCCTATACCTCTTAGTTGCTTAAAATGGGCTGTGAAGGATTTTATTGGGACCTAACTCCTTGACTCTGTCAACCTCTTTGCTTCCTTCCATATGGGATCTGATGAGACCAACCTAGGCTTTATCCTGGTAATGACAGCCAGTTGAGACTGAGCTACCAGTTGGTTAATCAGTGATGTCTTTTTAGAGTCTTGTTTAGAGACTAGGGGAGAAGTCAGAATCAGAATGAAGCAACACTGTGCATGGTGGTACTTCCCTGTATTCCTAGTACTTGAGAAGCTGAAGCAAGGAGATTGTAAATTTGAAGCCAGCCTGGGTTTCATAATAAGACACTGTTTTAAAGTCAGGAAGAAAATGGAGTCAGTTGTTCTAGCCCTTCCAAAAGTAACTGAAGTCAAGAGGTTTTAGAGAAATGTTTCATATCCATAGTTATCTGACACTTCAGTGAATGACTTTTAATCTGGGCTACTGCTTGTGTTCTGCCTGTGGTGTTTCTTTCAGACACAGGAATATTTCACCTCAATGTAAGAGGTATAAAAATCAAAAGTGGAGCCAGGTATGGTGGTGCACGTCTTTAATCCCAGAACTGGGGAGGCAGAGGCAGGCAGATCTCTGTGCGATTAAGGCAGTCTGGGCCACATAGCAATTTCCAGCTGGGGCTATAGGGAGACCCTATTTAAAAAAAAAGAAAAAATGGAAAGAAAGAAAGAAAGAAAGAAAGAAAGAAAGAAAGAAAGAAAGAAAGAAAGAAAGAAAGAAAGAAAGAAAGAAAGAAAGAAAGAAAGAAAGGGGAAAAACAAGAGTGGGAAAATGTAACCATCCCTAACAAGAGTAAAGATATTTTAAATAAACACTTGTGCCCTCTCCCTTTGGCTGTCAGACAATTGGAAAAATGGATCCTAAGAGATTAGAATTTCTGCAGGAATCTCATGCTTGGAGAAGGAAAAAGTTGGGAGCCTAGAACCAGTAGGTGCACCTTGTACTAATGAAAGAGATTTCACACAGTGCTGACAGCTTATCAGACCACCTTGTAAGATGACAGGCAGGCCCACACCTCAGCTGGGACTGCTTGCTATGCATACCTCTCTCCTTCTATTTCAATCTAAACTTCATGTCAGAACCCTGAAGGTGGACTTGGCCGTCACTGGATCTCTTTGTTTTCCTTCCCAGTATAGCCATATTGAATACTTTTTTCTGTTTGCACTGTTGTTTTAAAGGGCCTGTTGAGTATGGGTGATCAAGCCTGGCTTGTTACCGGCTGCCAGGGTCCAGGCTCTGCTCCTAACCAGTCCAGTAATGTGGGTATATGAGGTTTTTCTCGCCTCGGAGACAAAGAGAAGTCTGTTGTGGAAAACACTTTTTTCACTCTTACAAAAGGTATAAAAAAGCTTTCTTCTCTTTAAGTGGATGTTATTATTTACATAGTTATCACAACTACTGGCTGCCAGGTTGTACAACACGCCATGCATTATGGCAGTTGAGAAGAGCTGGATTAACCGAGTATCTGATGACATCCTTAAACCCCTCGAGTAAGTCAACCCTGGAGCTACCTTACGGATGTAGTTCTTGTCACTTGAGATAACAAATCTTATTTTTTTAAAGCTACGTGCATCATATTTTCTTTTAGATACAGCTAAAATTCTTCTATTTTCTTTTAGATGTAACTATAATTCTCTTAATTATTCTGAAGTTTCCTTAAAGAAAAGAGCTACACCTGCGTTGAAGATTCTGCAGTCTGTTGAGCAGATTAGAAGGCCTGTGAATGTGTACAGTGGGAAGATGCCGCAGACTGAGAGTAAAAATTAACTTGGACTGTCTTTGGTTCCTACCAACCCCAAGGCTAAGAATGTTATTAGATCACCTCTGAAGTCTATAGCAGAGCTTTCTCTGTTTTTTTGGAACCTGCCTGCCTGATGTCCTTGCTGATGTGTTTAGTAAATGCATTGAGTTATGACTTTCTTTTGTTCTGTGACTGTAAAAAGTTCATGTAACCATTCCCATGGTGAAACATGTGGTTTGGGACAAACTGAGTCCTTCCTTGTTCCCGGGTCAAGGCCACCCATGTTTGACTTGGAGTATATTATCTCTTACTCTCTTTGGAATGAGAGCTGTATTTTATATCACCACCATCAAAGATAAAGAGAACCCATTAGAGGTAGAGATGTTTGAATATAGAGAACTGAGTGGGTCAAATTACAAAGCAGTGGAAGCAACCTGTCAGTAAGTGAGTGTGATGCAGATGGGTTAAGAGAGGCAGAGAAGAAGGCTGGAAAGACCGTATTCATATACTAAGGAATACAGACTTTACTGTTTTCTGTCGGTATTCAGATTTTGTTAAGTAATGACAGTATGTTTGTATATTCAAAAATGATACTTCTTGACAATGTATTTTCTTAATGCTTATATTCTAGATTTTCATGCAGTTAATTTTCAGTTATTTCTATATAAACATGTAATTTGTACGTCTGTAGTTAGAGACTTTTTCCTTCTTACAAGCGTTAAATTGATTCTTGAGTTTAGGAGACAGGATTGAAGCATCCAATGACCGTTTGCATCCATGTCTATGCTGAAAACATAGAAAATGCCAAGGCTCTGCGTTTTCTGCCTAAACATCAAGAGAAATGGAAAACTCTTAGAAGTTATTCCTTTCTGTGTGTATATTGATAAATAAGTTGTGTTTTATTGTTCACTTTTTTTGAGACAAAGTCATGTATCCCAGGTTGACCTTGAGCTACTTTTGATCCTCCTGCCTCCCAAGTTGTGTGCCACCACTAGCAGTTTATACCATGCCAGGTATCAAACTGAGGGATTTGTGTGTGCTGGCTACACACACAGCCTTAGTTATTCACATTTTTACGATAATTACCAGCCATGTGAGACTTTAAATATATTTTTGTTTGCAGTGCTGAGAACTGAACCTACGGCCTCATGCATGTTGGGCAAGTGCTGCACCCCTGGCTTTATGTTCCCAGTGACAAATGCTTCCATATCTAGTATGCCATATAATCCCTTCAGATGGATGTTATCGTTAATACTTTGTAGATAAGGGAACAAACCCAGAGGTAAACGATTTTCCCATGTATGTACTGACTAGTGACTATTACCTTTGCCAATGAAACTTAGACTTTATATTAAAATTTATTTTTCTAAGTGTAAGCAAAGTTCAGACTTAAGGAAAAAAGCCCTCTCTCTTTGAACAGAAACTTTCATGTAGAGTAGGAACAACAGTGGAATAGTTCTGAGCCAAGGAGGAGAAGCCAGAAAAAAATATCTAGCTTTTCCTAGGTTAATTTCTCAGATTAAGTCCACCTGTTTTTATGACAAGACAAATATCCAAATATCCAAAATATACACTTTATGCCTTGTGATTCTCATCTTCAAACCAAACAAATAATCAATTAGGGTCTATAACTTTTTTCACACTAGGCATAGACTATATTTAGCTCTGGATTGATATGAAATATAAGGTACGTGACAAGAATCCAGGACATTAAGAGGCCACATTTTTATTGTGAAGATATGATTATCAGACATAAACAGTAGTAATGTGACAGAATAATATCAATAATAACAAAACCAATAAGACTTGTAAATGAATACTAGTTTAGAAGAGATGGATATGAACAAATACTAGAATAGACAGAAAACATTTTATGGAGGAAGAAGTTAATGTTTTTATTTATTATTTATTATTTTTATTTTTTATGTGTATGAGTGTATTGCCTGCATGTCGGTAAGTGCACCTGTGTCGTGCAATGCCTGCAGAGGACAGAAGAGGCCATAGGATCCCCTGGAACTGGAGTTACGGACAGTTGTTAGCTGCCATGTGGGTGCTGGAATTCAAACCCAGGTCTTCTGCAAGAACAACCAATACTCTTAACTGTTGAGCCATCTCTCCAGCCCCCAAGTTTAATTTTTAAAAAACTTTTATTTTATGGGTGTGTTTTGCCTGCATGCACGTAAGTGCATTTGTGTTGTGCAATGCCTGGGGATGCAGAAGAGGGCATTGGAGCCCCTGAAAGTGGAGATATGGTGGGTTGCTAGCCACATGTGGTTGCTGGAAACCAAACCTGGATCTTCTGCAAGAGCAGACAGTGCTCTTAACAGCTGAGACATCTCTCCAGCCCCAGAAGAAGTTAATGTTAAGATTTTCAGAAAATGCGTTTTAGGAGATGCTGCCAACATATGCCTAGAGGGATCATAAAATGGTTAGGAAAGCTGCATATTTAGAGCAGGCAAACAGCATTTATTGATTGGATGTAAAAGATTAGCCTGAGTGGGCTATAAGGAGAATTGTGAGAAGGAGGAGGATTGAAAATTTGAGGCCATCTGCTCATCTATATATTGAGAAGCCTGTCTCAAAAAAAAAAAAAATTAAGGGACTGGAGAGATGGCTCAGATTGCTGCTCTTCTAGAAGACCTGAGTTTGTTTCCCAACACTCATGTTGGGTGGTTCACAATAGCCTGTAATTCCAGCTGTAGGGGACTGGATAATCTTTTCTGACCTCTGCAGGCACCTGCACACACGAGACATACACACACAAACACATAAAAGTGAAAAATTGTTCTATAAAATCCATGAAGATGAAAATAAAATGAAAAGAAATTACTGGTAAAAATACCAGAGAAGATGGAAAGTGAAAGTTGTTCAGTTTTACCCACAGAGCTGGAGACCAAATGTGGTGAGGAGTGGATACTCTTCCATCAGATAGAACAGACTTTAAGAAAAATATGTAAAAAGAAAAAGGAGCATTATACAATTATAAATAGAACAACTCATATTGCTATACGTGTACATACCAAGTTATATATAAGCATCCAAGATATGAAGCCAATACTCTTAGGCTAGAGGGAGTGATAGACTCCAATCCAATAACATTTTGGTACTTCAAGACCTCATTTTCAGCCTTTGATGGGTCATACAGAAAATCACAAGGAAACATGGACAAGCTGTACTACGGATCAAATGCACCTATCAGACACTCAGAGAATATTGCATCCAATAACTACGGAATACATATTCTCATTAGCACATGGAATTGTCTTCAGGATAGTTCACCCAAAATAAAGTTCAACGGATTTAGAATCAACTCCCAGGCAAGACGGTGTGCTAAAAGTTGCCTGTGCTGGAGGAGACGCATCAGAATAAGAAAAAAATATTCTCTGTTCAAAGGAGAGAAAGAGAAGATCTTCAGAAATTCATAAAGGGAGTGGCAGAGAAAGTGTGGAGAAAGACCTATGGAAACGAAGACAAGCTAAACTTGGCTCCATCCACATAGCTCCCTGTGGGAGCAGGGAGACAGAAGACTCCTCCAGAAGGTAAGCCAGGTAGGTGGCTCAGGTGAAAAGATACTTGGCAGTCCTGCCACAAGGACAAACCTATTAGTTTTCACAGACCTCAAATCAGTTGTTAGTTAGGGTGAGACAGTGGTTTCTCTGGCAGATGGGTCAGTAGTGGAGAGAAATCTTATTTTGTTACCCTGAGGACATGTACTGGGTGACCTTTTCAGAGAGAACCTATTATGTGAACTGAGCTACCTTGAGAGTCTGAAGCTGAGCCACTACCAGTCAAGAAATCATAATTTATTGGTTCCCCAGGAAAACTTTAATCAAACATTGGTTTGACACTAGAATCTTAGAAGGGTATAAACATCACTTAGTATCCCCAGGAAAAGAATTCTCACAACAGGTAGAAAATTTATTTAATGCTGTTATGTCTCATAATTATTAAATAAGAAAATGAGAATGTAAAAGATGTTAAAAGGATATGGGAATGGAGATATTTTCCAAAATAGAAAAAACGAGAAAGCCTAAATAAGTTGTAAAGGTCTGTGTAGGTTTATTCTGATATATAGCTAGTTTCAAAAATACCATAGGGAACCATATTAATTGAACAACCTACTGACAAATTAGATATAGAACTAGCTCAAGGAATATAATACATGTTTAGACAAGGTTTATCTGAAAACATTTGGTTTTTGCCCAAGCTTTATATACATAGAACATGGTAATTAAAAGTACCAGAGTGGTGGAACTAACCTTCTTGGATGTTTAACAGCCATACTTCGAAGCCTATCTTAATCTAGTCATAGGGACTTAAAGGACAGTTTCTGCTCCCTGCCCTCCAAGGTTGACTAAGTTCCAGAGGACTATGAAGCATCTCTCAGAATGTCCTGTAACTATGGTGAGTCACCTGTCCTCTTGTTTAGGGGGGACATGGAGACCCCACAAGATAGACTTGAACCAGTCTACAAAGAGGAGGGTCAACACAGAGGAAACACTTCCTCCATGCTTCCAAGTGAAGCCACCCACAGTCGCACAGGACCTTTGACTTACCTTCACATACATGGAACTGATAAAAGGAGTCAGGTGCTCCTCCTAAGCTCATGTGACCCCTGAGGAACAGATCCTCAAATGACCTTAAGAATGAAAATAAATTGGTTTATTTGGGCCAACCGTATGGTCTCAAATACCCAAAAGGAAAGTATAACCAAAGATTAAAGTGATCGGCATGTTTCTTTAAGAGTTCAAGGGATTACACTTCCAAGACTTTAGGCTTAAGTCTGTATAAAATGTTATTTAGACAATTATTTCTCATTGATGATTTTGTTTCTAATCAGAAAGTGCTGCTCAGATTAAGACTTCAAATCTTAGTCTGCAATACTGTAGTGTCCACCTACTGTAGCTAAGGGAGACAGCTCAGTATCGTTCTAAAATGTTGGCTAAATTTGTTTTCTCCCCCTATCTAGAAGCCTTTGAGAGGGAATTGACAATGATTCTAGTCACTCCAACAGCTATCAAAGTGCCTGAAAACAAATCCTGAGTCCATCGCTCTCAAATCCAGCCTTGGAAAACAAAAGAAAAATGAGGAGGAACCCATAGAGCAATGCTTTTGGAAGCTCTCATCAAGAAATTCCAATGGACTGTGATATGAACATTTGAAATTTGCCCTGTTCTGACCTTTTTCTGGTTCCCTGTCTAGAACTTGTAATGCTAAATACTCTTGCCTTTACTTATCCCTCACTTCTCCTAGTCACCAGTCAAGGACTTTCTTTTCTCCCTACAGTTAAGAGTTATGCAATTTGGGAGTCTTTTAGATAGACCCACTGAAGGGGTACCCCAATTGCCTCACCCTGAGTCCCTATTCAGCCTGGAAAAAGCCAGAGTGGTCTGTGTCCTGATTCCCTATCGGGAATTTGGGTAACCTTATCAGAGGATGGTGTGATAAGAATAGGAGGTAAGGATTAGCTAGGCAGTTAGGGTAAAAAGACCCCCAAGAAAAGTAGCCAGTTTCTTGGCTAAAAATCAATGCCCTTGGGCCTCTTAACAACATAGTCTGTTCCAAAGGCCAAAAATGTCCAAAGTATTTGGGAGCTCTTATCTAATTCCTAAAATATTTTAGGGTTACCTCTTCAGAGGGGGGAACGTTAGAGTAACAAAAAGCTCCATTTAAAAAAGAAAAAAGTACATAAAATTGTCAGGAAAAAGTGATGAGGAGATATAGGGGGTGTTGGAGCCAGACACCTGGGGAAACACCACTGCTTCCTGATCCTTTGCATCCAGACCAACTCAGTGCCTTCTCTGGTCCCCAGGAGCATTCTGGGCCTGGCTTTGCCCTCACCTCCCTCTACTTCCCTGGGCCTTCACCACCTGCCAGCCTCTTTCCAGGATGCTGGGGCTGAACTTTCCTTTTCCTCATCCTTAGCATCCAGACGAACCCAGCTTCTCAGTGCAGTCCCCAGGAACACTTGGGGCCACTTTCTGCCCCCATCTGCCTTTGCATCTCTGGGTGGCATGGCCACCAGCTGCCCTACACCAACATCTTTCCTGGGCCTGCTCCCAGGCCAGTCCAACCCCCAAATTCCCAAGGCCAAAATCTTTCCTGGAGGGATCCAGACCGTAGGAGAAAGCCTGAAAACATCTGATCCTCATCTGACTTGGGCCTCTGTGGGAAATCCTGAAGACAAAAGCAATCCAGCCACTCTTTTTATATAAAATAAAAAGAGAGAACTGGAAGCTTAGAAAAACTAGCCTTTCATGCCCAAAAAGTAAACCACAAAGACATACAAAGTTCACAAAAAAAGGCAGACCTAAACTTGAAGGCTTGAGTTCCACACAAGAATCAGAAACTACAAAAGAAATCCACATGTCAAAATCACAGAGAAAAAAT
>NW_008336313.1:1834365-1835839 GCF_000622305.1 Nannospalax galili | reverse complement strand
AGAAGCATACAGAACACCAAACAGACATGACCAGAACAGGAACTCTCCACGGCACATCGTAGTAAAAACACTACATTCACAAAACAAAGAGAAAATTCTGAAAGCTGCAAAAGAGAAACAAGTCACATATAAAGGAAAACCCATTAGGATCACAGCTGACTTTTCAATGCAAACTATGAAAGCCAGAAGAGCCTGGACCAAAGTATTCCCAGTGTTAAATGACCACAGATGCCAACCCAGATTACTATATCCAGCCAAAATGTCTATTATAGTTGAAGGGGAAAGAAAAATCTTCAATGACATAAATAGGCTGAAGGAATTGATGTCCACAAAACCAGCCCTTCAGAGAATTCTGGAAGAAATACAAAGAGCTGAAGGAAGGAGTGACTATACCCAAGGGGTTGCAGAAAGAAATTCAATGAAGGTATAACTGTGGAAAAGTACAGCTATATCAATAATGTAAACAGAAATAAAATGACAGATTCAATATTCATTAATAACTTTAAATATTAATGGACTGAACTCCCTAGTCAAAAGACACAGACTAGGTGAATGGATTAAGAAACAAAACCCATCTTTTTGTTGTCTGCAAGAAACTCATCTCACTTTCAAGGACAGACACTATCTCAAAGTGAAAGGATGGAACAAAATATACCAAGCAAATGGCACTAAGAAAAAAGCAGGTGTGGCAATTCTAATATCTGACAAAATAGACTTTAAAACTAATCAGAAGAGACAAAGAGGGCCACGTCATTCTGATCAAAGAAAAAATGAATCAAAAAGATATTACAATCATGAACATATATTCACCAAACTCTGGTGCACCCAACTTCATAAAAACAATACTACAGGACTTAAAGATGCCGATTAATCCCAACTCATTAGTAGCAGGGGACTTCAATACCCCATTCGTCTCCATTAGATAGGTCAACAGGGCAGAGAGTCAACAGAGAGACATCTGAATTAAACAAAACCATATATCAAATGGACTTAACAGATATCTACTGAGTATTCCACCCAAGCACCAAAGGCCATACTTTCTACTCAGCACCCCATGGAACCTTCTCCAAAATCGACCATATACTGGGGCACAAAACAAACCTCAACAAATACAAAAATATTGAAATAATACCATGCATTCTATCAGACCACAGTGCGATAAAGCTTACAATCAACACCTGAAGAAACCCTAATCACCACATGAACACATGGAGATTAAACAACACACTCCTGAATGATGAATGGGTCAAAAGAGAAATTAAGAAAGAAATAAAAGTATTCCTGGAAATAAATAAAAAGGACAATACAATACAACAGAACCTCTGGGACACATTAAAAGCTGTCCTAAGAAGGAAGTTTATAGCTCTAAGTGCATTTATTAAAAAATTAGAAAGAGCCTAAATAAATGACCTAACACTGCAACTCAAAACCCTGGAAAGGCAAGAACAAATGAAACCCAAACCCAGCAGAAGAG
>NW_008336313.1:1830567-1833704 GCF_000622305.1 Nannospalax galili | reverse complement strand
ATGTGCTCTTACTCTTTTTTAACACAGTGCATGAAACTCTTGCAAGAGCAGTAAGACAAGAGAAGGAAATTAAAGGAGTAATAATTGGAAAAGAAGAGATCAGTTTATCCCTTTTACAGATGATATTATATCTAAGAGATGCCAAAAATTCCACCCAAAAACTCCTAGAAATTATTAACACGTTCAGTAAAGTGGCAGGTTACAAAATTAACCTACAAAAGTCTGTAGCCTTTCTTTATACTAATAACAAGCAATCAGAGAAAGAGCACATGGAAACACTCCCCTTCACAATAGCTGCAATATATATATGGGTAAACCTGACCAAAGACGTTAAAGAGCTCTACAATGAAAATTTTAAATATTTAAAGAAAGAGATTGAGGAAGACATCAGAAGATCGAAGGACCTCCCATGCTCATGGATTGGAAGAATTAATATTGTGAAAATGACCATCCTACCAAAAGTCAGTAATAGATTCAATGCAATGCCAATCAAAATCTGTGGGAGACAGACTTGAGCCTAGGGTGATATTGCAACTGTCAGGGTCATGTGGTTTCCAGGAATCCAGGCTCTGTAATCTGAAACCCAGTATGCTAATGAGGCATCCTACCCACTATTCTGTGATAGGGCGTTAAGTCTGTTATGCTAATAGGATGATGCTAATAAGGTATCCTACTTGCTGTACTGTGATAGGATGCTAAACCTTTTATGCTAATAAGGTGTCCTACTTGCTGTGCTGTGATTGGACCACCAGCCCTATATAAGCTTGTGACTTCCTGCAATAAAGCAGACCTGTGTCACTGAACCTGGTCTCCTGTGTCTGAAACCAGCTCCGCTGACACAGTCTCCTCACCAGCCCTGGGGTCTGGGACCAAGCAGAAGCAGCAATGACAGGAGGCAGCACAGGGCAAGTAGAAGAGCTGCCTCAGCACCAGGCGAACAGAAGAGTGGCCTCAGCCCAGGGAAGGCAGAAGAGTGGCCTCAGCCCAGATGAGCGGAGGAGCAGCCTCAACACCCGTGAGAACAATGGAGTGGCACCCACGAGAATGGAGGAGCAGCCGCCACTGGCGGTGACTGCAAAAATCCCCACGACATTTTTCACAGAATTGGAAAAAACTATATTAAGATTCATATGGAAGCACAAAAGAACTCGGATAGCCAAAACAACCCTGAGCACTAAGAGCAATGCCCAGGGGGATTACTATACCAGATTTTAAGCTGTATTACAGAGCTATAGTCATAAAAACAATATGGTACTGGCACAAAAATAGACCCATAGATCATTTGAATGAATTTGAAGACCCAAATATGAGTACATGCAATTTCAGCCACCTGATATTTGACAAAGGGGCCAGGAATATTCACTGGAGGAAAGACAGCATGTTCAGCAAATGGCACTGGCAAAACCAGATCTCTACTTGTAGAAGAATGAATCTAAACCCCTTTCTTTCACCTTGCACAAAAGTCAATTCCAAATGGCTCAAAGGCCTCAACGTAAAGCCTGAAACTCTGAAACTATCAGAAAAAAAAATTGGGAACAACCTACAAGACATAGGTGTAAGAAAGAATTTTCTAAACCAGACATCAATTGCTCAGGAAACAAGGGCAACAATTAAGAAATGGGACCTCATTCCTGGTCTTGGGTCCCCAGACACCTGGGGAACCGGTGCTGCTTCCTGATCCTTTTCGCCCAGGCCAGCTTGGTGCCTTCCTTTGGCTCCAGGAGCACTCCTTCTGGACCTGGCACTGCCCTCGCCTCTCTCTGCTTCCCTGGACCTGCACCACCGGCTAACTCTCCTGGCCTGCTCTCCTGCCCTCAGGCCTCTCTTGGGGTAAGTCTATCGCACAGCCCTCCGCACCTTGACTCCCCCAGCCGTGTTCACCTTTCCATCTCCCCGGCTGTTCTCTACTTCTAGTTTGGGCCCTGTGCCATTCCTCATCTTGGGGCCCCAGACACCTGGGGAGCCAGTGCTGCTTCCTGATCCTTTTCACCCAGACCGGCTTGGTGCCTTCCTTGGGCCCCAGGAGCACTACTTCTGGACCTGGCCCTGCCCTCACCTCTCTCTTCTTCCCTGGACATGCACCACCAGCTAACTCTCTTGGCCTGCTCTCCTATCCTCAGGCCTCTTGGGGTGGGTCTATCGCGCAGCCCTCCGCGCCTTGACTCCCCCAGCCACATTCACCCTTCCATCTCCCCCACTGTTCTCTGCTCCTAGTTTGGGCCCTGTGCCATCCCTAGTTTTGGGGCCCCAGACACCTGGGGAACTGGTACTGCTTCCTGATCATTTTCACCCAGACCAGCTTGGTGCCTTCCTTGGGCCCAGGAGCACTACTTCTGGACCTGGCCCCACCCTCACCTCTCTCTGCTACCCTGGACCTGCACCACCAGCTGGCTCTCCTGGCCTGCTCTCCTATCCACAGGCCTCTTGGGGTGGGTCTATCGCGGAGCCCTCTGCACCTTGACTCCCCCGGCCTCATTTGCCCTTCCATCTCCACAGCTGCTCTCTGCTCCTGGTTTGGGCCCTGCGCCATTCCTAGTCTTGGGTGCCCAGACACCTGGGGAACCAATACTGCTTCCTGACCTTTTTCACCCAGACCAACTTAGTGCCTTCCTTAGGCCACAGGAGCACTGCTTCTGGACCTGGTGGACCTGCCCTGCCCTCACCTCCCTCTACTTCCCTCGTCCTGCAACGCCTGCCAGCCTCTTTCTGGGGCTGACAGCCTCTTTCAGGGGCTCTGAGGCTTACCTTTCCTCTACCTGATCCTTTGCATCCAGTACAACCCAGCTACTCAATCCACTCCCTGGGAAATCTTGGGGCTTCTTCCCACCCCATCTGCTTTTGCATCCCCAGGATCTCAGGTCAGTAACGTGCCCTCGCCCTGAACCGCCTGCCAGCCTCTTTCTGGGGCTTACAGCCTCTTTCAGGGGCTCTGAGGCTTACCTTTCCTCTTCCTGATCCTTTTCTTCCATTCCATCCCAGCTTCTCAATCCACTCCCTGGGAAATCTTGGGGCTTCTTCCCTCCCCATCTGCCTTTGCATCCCTGCGTGGCACAGCCACGGCAAGGGTCTCAGGTCAGTGCCACCCAAGTTCCTGAGGCCAAAAGCATTCTTAGAAGATTCCAGACCTAAGGAGAAAG
>NW_008336313.1:1823563-1825315 GCF_000622305.1 Nannospalax galili | reverse complement strand
GGAGAGGAAGGCTGTCTATCTGACGAGTTTATATTCACGCTCAGATGCCAAGGAACTCAGAAAGTAAGTGACTGTGACTCTATAGAGATTAGAAATGCATGTGCAAACGTCTCATTGTCAATTGCCTTAAAATGAATTTTTCTGTATGAAACTGTGTATTTTAACAACGAAGTGGAGAACTTTTTTAAACTTTAAAAACCTCATTTAATTTTATGTCTTATAGAGTTTATAATGAGTAAAAGATTGTATAAGTGTAATAATACATCTGTAAACCTGAAAATGTACAGCCAATTTTGAAAGAGATGTGCCCTAGCTCAGAAAAATGTTATTGAATAGGTTAATGCTGTTGTAATGAAATGCCTCTTCTAATTAAAAAAAAAAAAGAAATGGGACCTCATTAAACTTAAAAGCTTCTGTGCATTAAAGGAGGCAATCAAAGAAGCAAACAGAAAATCCAGAGAATGGGAGAAAATCTTCACCAGCGACACATCTGACAGAGGTTTGCTAACCAGAATATATAATGAACTCAAAAAACAGAGAACCAAGACAAGAAGCAACCCAATTAAAAGATGGGCTCAGGAGCTGAACAGAGAGTTCTCAAAAGAAGAAATAAAGATGGCTATGAAGCATCTTAAGAGATGTTCAACATCACTAATAATTAGGGAAATGCAAATTAAAACCACTTTAAGATTTCATCTTACCCCAGTCAGACTGGCTAAGATCAAGAGAACAGATGATACCAAATGTTGGAGAGGATGTGGGGAAAGGGGAACACTCATCCCCGCTGGTGGGGCTGCAAACTTGTTTAACCCCTATGGAAAGCAATGTGGAGAACGCTTTAAAAAACTACAAATGAACCTACCATTTGACCCAGTTATACCACTCCTTGGCATATACCCAAAGAATTCATCCTATTGCAGAGACACTTGTACATCCATGTTTGTTGCTGCTCTTTTCACAATAGCTAAGAGATGGAAGCAACCTAGGTATCCCTCAATTGATGAGTGGATAATGAAAATATGTTTCATTTATACAGTTGAGTTTTACTCAGCAGTAAAGAAAGATGAAATCATGAAATTTGCAGGTAAATGGATGGAACTAGAAACTGTTATACTAAGTGAAGTAACACAGACTCAGAAAAAAAATACACATACGTTCGTCCTCATATGTGGATCCTAGAACCAGACCCTGATAAATAGTATGTATCCAGACATAACTACAGGAACCAGGATAATGGAAAGGAAACAGGGAGGTAAAGGAAAAGAAATAACCTGAAAGAGAAGAATAGTAGGAAACAGCCTTAAAAGGGGAGATATGGATAAACATTGGTTTAAGGGAGGGGGGAGGGAAGGGTATACAAGGAACCTAGGGGATAAAGGGAAAGAAGGAGCTCAAGAAAGGTAGGACCATAGGAGAAGGGTATTAGTAAGGGAGAAACGGGGGAAATGGTGGCACCTGAGAGATAAGCAATGCCTAGGTAGTTTTGAAAACCAGAGGGAACCATATTACTCCTTCAACCTACTGACAAATTATACATAGCAGATCAAGAAATATATGTCTAGGTAAGGTTTATCTGAGAACAACTGGTCTTTGCCCAAGATTTATCTACATGACACACAGTAATTAAAAATACCAGACTGGTATTTTTGGGCATGACACACAAAAATTAAAAATACCAGACTAGTATTCTTGGGTGTTTAACAGACATACTTTGAGGCCTATAATAATTTGGTCAGAGGGACATAAAGGACA
>NW_008336313.1:1816638-1823311 GCF_000622305.1 Nannospalax galili | reverse complement strand
AGGAACAGATCCTCAAACGACCTTAAGAGTAAAAATAAATTGGCTTATCTGGGACAATTGTATGGCCTTAAACACCCAAAAGGAAATTATTACCAAAGATTAAAGGGGCCAATATAATTTCTTAAGAGTCCATATGTATAGCTAAAGGCTACATAACAAGCAACAATGCCAGACAGGCGATACCTCCTTTTGAGTTCTTGGCCAGGGTGGCCAAAGAGATTCCCAGATAGTAACCCAGCATAGAACTGGGAAAATGAACAGCAGACCCCAATCTTATCTAAAGGAATATTGACAACTGATTACTGGTAGATGAGGACAGCTGACCCTCCTTAAACAAAGACCTCTAGATAGGCTGACTAGAGTCACCAGCAGGGCAAATAGTGGGGAATGGCTGGGGGTGCCAATAACACAGGAGACAGTAGCAGGGATATAAGAATTTAAGGACTCTAGTAGGGGGAGGGAGGCTATGGGAGGATGCTATCTGGAAAGTGGTTGTGTAGTCGAATGAGATGGTTTGGGATGTTCTGTGTGATATACATATGCACAAAAAATCAACAAATTTTTTAAAAATTTATTATATTTAGTAGAGATGATAAACATTACCATTGAAATCTACCCAATGACTTTATAGACATACACAGGTGCCAAGTTTCTTACAAAAGAACACCATCATAAAAGAGCACCATTATGTGCTTGCTTTGGAAGCACGTATACTAAAAAATTGGAACGATACAGAGTAGATTAGCATGGTCCCTGTGCAAGGATGACACGCAAATTCGTGAAAGGTTCCATATTTTTCTGTGAACCTAGAAACTTGTACCCACTTGTGAAAGAGATGTACTGTTTCTCTGGAGTGTGTTACTGAATATGTTAAAGCTATAGTGAAAAGCTTCTAATGATGTAGTTATTAAAAATTAAAAAAATAATGATTAAAAAAATAATTCTTCAAAGCATAAAAATTTGCTCCTTAGTAATTAATAGACATGAAAACATTATCATTGATATCTACCTGATGACTTTGTATCCATGCTCAGTTGCCAAGGAGCTCAGAAAGTAACCGGCTGTGACTAGTAATAATCTGATATATAGAGATTAGAAACGCATGTGTAAACATCTTAATGTCAATTGCATTAAAAATGAAGTTTTCTGCATGAAACTCTGTATTTTAATAATGAAATGGAGATCTTTTTTGAAGGTTAAAACGTCATTTAATTTTATGTCTTATAGGGTTTATGCAATATTGTATAACTGTAATAATTCAACTGTAAACCTAAAAATGTACAACCAATTTTGTAAGAGATGCATCCTAGCTCAGAAAATTGTTATTGACTACGTCAATGCTGATGTAATGAAATGCTTCTTCTAATTATGTGGTTATTAAATAAATAATTTTTTTAAAAGTTAAAAAAGAAGCCGTAATTTAATCTGCCACAGCATCTGGGTAAGTGAGGTAAAGGGAGGCAGTTATGCAGAGAGAGTGGCCAACACTGATAAGCTGAAAAGTGCAGGCAGAGAGAGATATGGCTCAGGCAGTGAGGGCCATAGAGAAACATAACTCCATCCTTGGTTTTGCAGGAGCAGATCCCATCTCCAAGAGCATCCTTAAAGTTTAACAGTCCTGAGCCTGAGGTCAGCAGGTAGATCAACCTCTGGAGCCAATAAAGGTCTTCTGCCAATATAGATCTCAGTGCTCTGGTTGATTCCACTCTCACAGTGCAATTGGGAAACACCCCCAGCTACAACCGTTGTCACCAAGGGGAACAAGCTGGACAGCTCTGAAGAACAGATCCTGCTGAGCCCACAGACAGCAAAACTGAGAGTGGCCAGCAAAGGTGCCTGTTACACTAATGGGATATCAACCCAGTTTAGGTTCAGCACCAACGTATGTCATAGAAAAGACAAAAGCTCAGTTCAACCAACCACCATTGCTGGTCATGGTACTGCCAGTGTCCAGCTGTTCAGAACCCAGAAAGAAGCTGCTCTAACACGTCATCATTTTGTTTTTGTCCTTGTCTCCCTACTCTTTATATTATACTTTTAGCTTTATTTTTACTTTATCATGTTTAAGAATACATGATTCCATTTTTTCATACTCATACAGAAATCTAATTTTGTTTTCACATCTTTTCCCACTAGTTGGCCATCTTTCTTTCACATTATTCCTTTTTTCTCCCCCAGCCCCATTTACTCCACTATAGTAGTATTATGACTTTTTCTTATTGGAGATTATTGTTTGTTGAAAATTAAATTTTTATTCCCTTTCCTACATTTACCTTTCAAACGTACATTACAGGGATTTGTTTTTTACTGTTTATTCATGTCTTTCTCTTGTCTAATCTCTTGCTCACTTCTCTTTGCCTTCCTAACATTCTTCACTGCTACTCTTTTTTTCACTTATTTAATTTTATTTCTCCTCTATTTTCCCCTTCTGCCCCCTTCATCTCATAAACTAAATGAATTATTTTCACATTTACCCTAAATAATTTTAATTTCATAGCACATTCTATATCCATTTTCCCATTTTCTGGCTTGTGGCCATGCTGGCGATGTGTTAGTGGGCTTTCATCAATTTTAAGTGTAATTCTCTAACCTTAAAAATTTTTTATGTTGTTTCTGGTATAGCACTTTGTTTTCTCCTCTCTGAGTGGTACTAGGGTTGAACCCTCAAAAGTAGGCTGCTGAACAAGAATATACCCAAATAAAACTGAAAGGGGTATAGAAACCAACAGATGCACAAACTACATTACAAAAATACCAGAAATATGAAAAAGCAAGGCAACACGACTCCGCTGAAGATCAGAACCCTTAGCTACTGAACCCAAAGGTAGTGAAATAGGTAAAATGCCAGGTGAAGATTTCAAAAGTTTTCTGGTAAAAATGATCAATGGGAAAATGATCGTGTTCAAAGGGAATTCAAAGAAGCAAATCAATTCAATACAGGACCTAGAGAAGACAGCAACATAGAAGAGTAGAAAAATGCACAAGAAAATCAGCAATAGAGATGAAAAGGTTAACAACCTAGAGGAAAGCTCTTGTCTGTACCACAAAGAAGGGGAGTGGTTGGACTCTGGATTTGCTGGATTGTATTTGAAAAGTACACCTTATGAGAAAGACTCCTGCCAAGGAAAGAAGAGTGATGAGGGAGATGGGATGCCCAGGCAGTGAGTCAGACGTTGTGAGGCTGTCCAGGATGAGGTAAGTACTGCCTACACACAAGAGAAGATGTTAAAGCATCAAGTCAACAGATGATGAAAACATGTTAATAGGGTAAGTCTTATTTTAAAACAACCAGAAAGATCTCAAATAAATAACCTAATGATGCAACTTAAGGACTTGGAAAAAGAAGAGCAAGCTAAACCCCCAATCAATAACTGACAAAAAAAAATTAAATGAAATGGAGAATAAAAGAACAATACACAGACTCAGCCAAAGAGCTGGTGCTTTGAAAGGAAAACCAAAATTGATTACTCTTTAACAACAGCAAAAAACTGAAAGAAAGAAACAAGAAAGAAAGAAAGAAAGAAAGAAAGAAAGAAGGAAGAAGGAAAGAAAGGGACCTAAATTAATAGTTAGGGATGAAAATAAGATGCTACAACAGATTACAATAAAATCTAAAGGATCATTGGGGAATTGTTTGAAAACTTATCTATAAAAAACCATGAAACCTAGAAGAAAAGTAAATTCCTAGATACATATGTCTTACCCAAATTAAATCAAGACTATATAAATAATTTAAATAGATTGATAACAAGAAATGAAATTGAGGCAGTAATAGAGTTTCCTCACAAAGAAAAGCATAGGACTGGATGGCTTCATTGTCAAACACTATCAAAAGTTTAAAGAAGAGATAATGCAAACACTCCTTAAACTGTTCCACAAAATAGACAGGGAAGCACCTACCAAGCTCATTCAATGAAGGATACATATAATCTCACTCTGTAGTCCTAGCTGGCCTGGTATTTACAATGTAGACCAGGCTTGCCTCAAACTCACAGAGACCTCCTTGCTATCAAGTACTGGGATTAAAGTTGTGTTCCCCCATGCCTGGCTCATTTTTACAATATTGCTAATGCCATTTCATGAGTGTGGGAGGGTGTTGTATGACACTATTCCTGGGGAGTTGTAAATAAACATCTACTCACCCTAGATAGGGAACAAATGACAGACCAAAGTAAGGATACTACCAAAATCCAACACGGAGAATGAATTTTATTGGAGTTACTTACAGGCATATGGGTGAGAGGTTACTTACAGGAATATAGGTGAAGGGTTACTTAAAGAAGCTGAAATGACTCAAAAGACAGGTGAATAGTTAGACAGATGAATCATCAAAGCCCAGCCCCACATGGGTTACAGCTCACAAAAGCAGGAGACTTGAAGCACACTGCACAAACTATAGGCAACTCAACAAGTTCCAGGCAGTTCAGCTGGCTGGTTTCTGCTTCTTCCAAGCAGCTCAGACAGCCTGAGAGTGTCTCTCAGAGGTCTTGGGCAGGGAAAGGCTTATGAATCTGTTGAATTTCAGGGCCTTCCTGAAGATATTGAGTTATTTACTTCCTGACCTTACCAGCTTTCCTGCAGTATGAAATGTTTCACTTCCTCCAAGATGGAAGGTTTGATCTTGGAAGACATTGCTATACAACAGAGGGCTTTACCGCTTCTCTAAAATAAGTAAATCATTAACTGATGGAAATGAACCAACTAGAAGTGAATGCATTTAGTAGAAAATTGAAAGAAGGAAAGAAATAAATATCAAAGTAGATACAAATAAATTTGGGACTGAAAATAGAGGAGATGAACAAAATGGTAATTTGATGCTTTGAAAAGTTAACTCAAGAAATGTTTAGCTAGATTAAGGGAAATGGCTTAAATACAACCAGGGTAAAAAAGGTATTTTATCTGATAACAGAAACACAATCATAGAGAATTGCTATAAACTTTTATATATTGGCCAATTAAAAATGCTACAAGAAATGGATAGATTCCTGGGCATGTACAAAGATTGGATACAGGAGAAATATATCTAGGCATGGTAGCCCACACCTATAATCTCAGCAGTTGGAATGTAGACACAGAAAGATGAAGAGTTCAAGTTCGTCCTGGGCTATAAGATATGTCTCAAAATATGAAGAGGGGAAGAGGATGAGAAAGAGGAAGAGGAGGAGGAGACAATAGAAGATTGTCTAAATAGATCAATAATGAGTAATCACATTCAGACTGTAATGAAAATTAAAACAAAGCCTAGAACCTGATGCTACCAAATGTTTGGATAAGAAGTACTACTAATTCTTTACAAATTATATATATCAACAAATTCAAATAGCATGAACTCTTTCAAATTAATTATAGGAGACTAGCCTTTCCCTGATATTAAAATGTGACAAGGACAAAACAAAACCCCAAACTACAGGCCAATATTCTTGATATAGATACAAAATATGTTCAACAAAAATTCAACAGCATGGCACTTATGAATGATTGTACACCATAACTGTGACTTATGAATGATTGTACATCATAACTGTGACTTATGCCTGCAATGCAAGGATGGTTCAACATACACAAATCAATATATATATATATATGATTCGTCCTATGAGCAGAATGAAGGGCAAATCTATACAATCATCTCAGTAGAGTCAGCAAAAAAGCATTTAATAAAAATGCAACATCTTTTTATGATAAAAACTCTCAACAAATCAGGAATAAGAAGAATGCACTTGAACATAATAAAAGCGTGTATGGTGACAAACCTGCAGCTAACATAATACTCAGCACTTAGTAAGCAAGAGCTGAAGATGTTTCCTTAAAGATCAAGAATAAGACAAGGATCCCCATTTCATCAGTTTTATTCAATATGGTACTAGAAGTTCCAATCCAGAGCTACTAGGTAATAAAAAGAAACAAAGGTACCAAAATTGAAAAAGAGGTAGTTGTTCTTGTATGCAGACAGCATGATCTTATACAAAACCATAAAAAGTATAACAAAAACTGTTAGAACTGATGAATGAATTTAATAAAATGGTATGACACAAAATCTACTACAAAACATAGTACTATTTTGACAAACCAATAACTAATTAGCTGAAAGAGAAATTAAGAAAATAATTCCACTTACTATAACAAGAAAAACCCTGGCAGTTTAATCAAGGAGATGAAAGAAAGAAGGTGCACATAACCCTGAAATGGAACAACATCCTATATATATGGTTTTTAGAATTACTAATATCACAATGTCTGTACCACTCAAAGCTATCTACAGATTCACCCTATTAAAGTTCCAATGGCATGCTTCACAGATATGTATTTTTCTTGGCTAAAAGTCAAAATGTCTGTTCCAAAGGCCAAAAATGTCAAAAGTATTTGGGAGCTTGTATCTAATCCTTAAAAGATTTTAGGGTTACCTCTTCAGAGGGGGGAATGTTGGAGGGGAGGGAGTGGGCATAGATTTATGGATTTGATCAAAACATCCTATATACATGTATGAAATTCTCAATAAAGTTTTTGTAAAAGTTAAAAAAAATCCAAAATTTTATAGAATCACAGAGGCCCCAAATGGCCAAAGGAATCCTAAGGGAAAAGAAAGCAGAAACCACAAAATATATAAATTCAAAAGCTATCAGAAGCTGGACACGGTGGCTGAAGTAGGAGGACCTCGAGACCAGACTGAGCT
>NW_008336313.1:1816274-1816627 GCF_000622305.1 Nannospalax galili | reverse complement strand
TCTCTCTCTCTCTCTCTCTCTCTCTCTCTCTCTCTCTCTCTCTCAACAGTTAGCGGTTCAGATGTAACTCAGTGAAGAGGGCTTATATAGCCATGAGTAAGGTCCTGGGTTCCATGCCCAGAACACAAAGGGGAGAATTAAACCTCAATGGTGTATAGCTCAGTAAGGGGACTGCAGTTATGCATTTCTAAATAAGTTGCTGAGAGCATTCTGAATGTTTCTCAACGTAGAAGTAAATGCTTGAAGTGATGGATATAGTAATTATTCTGATTTGATGATTACACATTGTATGTATGCATCAAAATACACACTGTAACCCACAAATAGATGTGGTTATTATATGTACCAGTTAA
>NW_008336313.1:1785674-1815985 GCF_000622305.1 Nannospalax galili | reverse complement strand
CACTGAAAAATAAAAGTCCCTATGAAATAAAAAGTAAAAGCCCCTACTTTTCAGCTGTTTAAATAGTTTGGCATAGTCTTTAACATCAAAACCTGAAACGGTAATGAAAAAATAAAAACTACATACCACTCTCATGCTGTCAAAATAAAATAAATACAAATGTTAAAACTATGCTAATTAATACTTAAAATAAAAATATAAGAAATTAAAGGTCTCTGATAGATGTTATTGTAATCCATTCCTTAATGAGCCAAAAAGAAGAAAAACAATGTAAAATTTTTTGTTATTGTTTCGGTGTTTGTTTGCTTATTTGTTTGAGAAAGGGTCTCCTTCTGTAGCTTAGGCTGGCCTTGAACTGCAGTCCTCTTGTCTCAGCTTCTCCAGTGCTGTGATAAGAGGCATGTGCCACCATGCCAGGTTCAGCATTATTATTTCAATATATTTTATTTGCTATTTTTTATTTTATGTGTATCAGTGTATTGCCTGCACGCATGGAAGTGCACCCATGTCATGAAATGCCCGCAGAGGACAGAGAGGGTGTCAAGTTACCCTGGAATTGGAGTTACAGACTGTTGTTAGCCACCATGTGGGTGCTAGGAATGAAACCCAGGTCCTCTGCAAGAGCAGCCAAGTGCTTTTAACCACTGAGTCGTCTCTCCAGCCCCAGTGTCATTATTTTTAATAGCAGCTATACTGTAAAATACATTTGATAAATTTAAGAATTATTGACAAAAATATAACAATTATGCACAAAATAATTTCTTAGTATAATAATATTTTAACAATTTAAAAATATTATGGCTATGTAAAGCTAATAACAAATGTAGTTAATGGTAATCCATTACCAGTCTGGACTGGTAAGAGTGACACCTAGCTGGGGCTGGTAGCACAGGCCTTAATCCAAGCTACTTGGGAGACTGAGGCAGGAGGCTCAAAAGTCTGAGGCTAGCCTGCACTACAGACTTAGCAAGGCCCTGCCTCAAAACAAAAAGTGAAAAGCAGACTGAGGATCTGCCTTGGAGTAGAGCAATGCCTAGCATGTGCAAGGCCCTAAATTCAACCCCCAATCCACAGTACCACCCCCTCCCCCCAAAAAAACTTGCCATCCATCACCATTGTTTATTCATTTCTAGGAAGTACAGAGTAAATGAGCTAGGAATGATGATAGAAGTTGTAAACACACACACACACACACACACACAAACACATGCATACACAAGGGAAGAAAGTAAACAGAACAAAATGCAAAATGTCTCTGGCAACTAGCAATTCTGATTCAGCATGAGTAAGCAGACTCTTACCACAACTCTTCCCCCTCAGATTAAAAAAAAAACCAAAAACCAAAAAACAAAAAAACAGCAACACACACACACACACACACACACACACACACACACATTTGAAGGTCCAGGAGAGCAAAAGAAAGTAGTGACAAAGATAAACCACTGAAATTAGAATAACTCATTTTCAAGGGGTGAGGCTGCTATATTTTTTCGGTGTTGATCTTCACTGCAGGCTAAAGGTGGCATTGCACAGGCATATAAAATTGAGAGGAAAGCCACTTTGTGTTTGGCCAGAGGACAAAGTTCAGGGCAACCAAAGCTGCTGGAAAGTGAGGGAGGACTGCTAGAAGCAGGGAGCTGAGAAAGGCTTTCTGTCCAAATCCCTGGTTGACCCCAGAGCCACACAAATTATGGCAAACGGCAAGCAGCTAGCTGAGAACGAAGCATCTAAGCTAAATACAATGTTCTTCAAGAGACATTTTCAATGTCTTCGATGCAGTCAAATGGACTGCTAGAACAATGCTATTGAAGGATGAGAACTGAGTCTCCTAAACACAGCAGCCACGATGTACAGAGTAAATCCAAGTTGACAGGCGGAGAATCAGAAAATAGAAGTCTCAACAGAAAAAGGAACTGGATGAGAATAGCCCTAAAATGATCTAAAGGGTCTAACACATTTTAAAATTAATTTTCTTTAATGTGCAAAATAATGGGTTTGATTCTGACATCTTCATACGTGAGCATCATCGTGCTTTGCTCATAGTCTCGCTCCCATTACCCCTCCCCTCTTTTCTCTGCCCCTCCCTTCCACTGGTCCTCTTCCTTCCTCACCCCAAATAATAATCTCCATTGTTTTCATGTCATGTATATGCTCTACCAATGAGAAAACACGGAACATTTGTCTTTCAGAGGCTGACTTATTTCACTTAACATGCTCTCCAGGCACATCCATTTTTATTGCAGATGGCATAATTTCATTCTTCTTTATGGCTGGATAAAATTCCATCCATTGTGTATACATATATTTTCTTTATGCATTCATCTGTCGATGGGCATCAGTTCAATGTTGGCTATTGTGAGAAATGAATAGATTTTTCAAGATATTTTATTATTTTTATTTTATGTGTATGAGTGTATTGCCTGCATGTGTGTAAGTGCACCCATGTAATTCAATGTCTCGTGGAGGTCAGAAGTGAGTATCAGAGTCCCCTGGAACTGGAGATATGGACGATTATTAGCTGCCATGTGGGTGCTGGGAATCGAACTTGGGTCCTCTGCAAGAGCAGCCAGTGCTTTTAACCACTGAGCCATCTCTCCAGCCCTGAGAAATGAATAGATTTTAAGGCAGCTATTGTAATCACACTTCATGAACAAACATATTCATAGTGAATGAAAAACATAGGAAATCAGGTCAGAGAAATGCAAAATATTTTATTTTGAAACTTCTTAAAAATGGAAATTATAGAACTAAAAAGTCTAATATCTGAAAATTTAAAAATCCCTGGCTAAGATTGAGGCAAAACGGAGCTATCTAAGAAAAGGATTGAAAAACTCAGAGACAGAAAGCAAAAATGAGTTAGATATTAAAAAGGATTCAAAAACCAGTGGAATGATGATGAAAATCTAACACATGCAGAATTGAGCACTAGATGAGGAGGAGAAGGGCGTAGAAAAATGTGTGAAGAAATGAAGACAAGATGCTTCTTTAATTTGGTTAAAATGAATAAATTTACAATTTCCAGAAGCTTAGTCAACTGTATGAAGGACCAGTATGAAAAAGACCATGGTTAGGGACGTAGTCAAACTGCTGAACCCCAAACATCAAGGTAACATCTTTGAGAGCAGCCGGAGAAAATAAGACACATACAGGGTGTGACAATTCAGATTACTCCTGGAAGTTCAGCAGAAACTGTGGAAATCAGAAACTGTTATGGCCAACGGGCACTGGCAGTTCATTAATATGGTGAAAGGAAAAAACCCAAACCCAAACACACAAATATTAGGAAGACAGAATTTTATATCAAGTAAAACATTCCTTTGACAATATTCTTTTCACACATTTAAAGTAAAAGTAAACAGAGAATTTGGTACAAGCAGGCTTGCTACTAAGTATGCTGAAAGAACTTTTTTAGGCAGAAAGAATATGATACCATTTTAGGGTTACCTCTTCAGAGGGGGGAATGTTAGAGTAGCCAAAAGCCCCATAAAAATAAATAAATATATCAAAGAAGAAGAAAATTTGGGAGCTTTTATCTAATCCATAAAAGATTTTAGGGTTACCTCTTCAGAAGGGGGAATGTTAGAGTAGAGTAGCCAAAAGCCCCATAAAAAAAAAATAAATAAAAGAAAGAGTATATGAAGTTATTAGAAAAAAGTGATGGGGAGATACAGGAGGAGTTGGAGGGGAGGGAGTGGGCATGGATTTGATCAAAACACCTTGTATGCATGTATGAAATTCTCAATAAATTATTTTTTTTTCAAAAAGAGAAAAATATGATACCAGAAGCTTGGGGCTTCAGGAATGACTGAAGAAAGATCTGGTAAATTTATGGTTACTTTCTAGACATGGGATTGTTTCTTTGAAATATACCGGAATGCCAAAGGCTGAAAATATAATATTTTCCTGTCACATTTATAGGAATATATAAATATATGGCAATAATACAGATGATAGGACAACAAACCTCAATAATTTAAATTTTTCTGTATCTTTATGTAAGTAGTATAATTTTACTTTAAGCAAACTGTGAAAAGTTGACAATGCTTTAACAAGTACAAAGACAAATAAAAATTAAAATAAAAATGTAATATATATTCAAATAATTCAAAAGAAGGTAGAAGAGAGCAACAGAGGAAAGATAAAGCACGACTATTAGGTTTGAATGTGAAACGTTCCTCACAGGCTCATGTTTGGACATTTGGTCCCCAGCTGGTGGTGCTGGTTTGGAAGGGGGCAAAAGCTAGGGAAAGTGGCTCACTAGCATATGGGCCTTGAGGTGGCCAGCTGGCCCCAGTTCCCACACTCTCTATGCATCCTCTTCTCCCAAGGTGTAAGGAGGCCCACCATGCTCCTGTCACCATGTTGCCAGCTCCCCCCATGCCTTCCCCACTACAACGGATTTTACCCCCCACACCCTTAGCCAAATAAATTCTTCCTTCCTATAGTTACTTTGGACAGGTGATCTGTCACAGCAATAAGTAGTGAATACCAGGAACTGGGGTCTTTGCAGTGATAACGTTAACTGTGTGACTTGTAGGTCTTCAGGACTGGTTCGCAAAAGAATTGTGGAAGAGTTTGGAGCTGTGGGATGGAGACGACCCCATAAGCTGAGCTTATTGGGGATCCTGGTGGGAATGTGCGAAGTACAGACCGGGATCATCAAGCTTCAGAGGGAATTCATGTTGTATTTAGGCACAGCGTCTTACCGCCTCTGCCTATGACTTAAAATTTTAAATGAAGCTATATTCAAAATAATAGACTAGTTTGTTTGGTGGAATAAATGTCAAAACATATTCAGGCTGTGACATGGTTCCTACCCAGTGCATTTAATGAGAATTCAAAGTAGAAAGTAAGGAAGGAAGATATTAAGAATGTGCAGTTGGGCATGGAATGAGGCATGAGCATGGTTATTGTTGTGGTCAAGGTGGGCATAAACAAAGCTGCTATAATTAATACAAACATAGACACAATTATGAAAAAGCCTCCCACTTTGCAGTGAGTCAGTATATTAGAGTGCTTTAAGGACCATTAAGGACACAGACCTGACCCATCAAAAGATCCTGTCTGTAACAATGCAAACTCATATGAAGTACTTTCATTTGGTGCCTGAATGAGGATTCAAGGCACTCTGTTCAAATAGGACCTCCTGGGGAATTGTTTCCCAAAATTCAACCAGGGAAATGCTCAGAGGCCACCGACCAGCCACTTGTGACAGAGAGCCAGCATACATCCTGAACTGGTGACAGAACTTGGGATCACGTTTCTGGTTCTGCTTTCGTGGGTATGAAAGAAGTGACAGTGAGGAAGGTCACAGAGGCCTGCACCAAGGTTCATAGTGGCTGCACCACTGAGGCTGGGTAATAAACTCAGATTCCCTTCATGTAGTTCTTGAATAGGTTGTGAATGAAGCTGGAGCGGACAGAAACAGGAGACATTCACTGAGGAACCTGTGTGCACTGAGTAAAGCTGGCCCAAAAGAGAGGCCTAAGGAACAGTGCTGAAGGTGGGGCGACCCAAGCTTGTTGGAGCTCAGATGATGCCATTGTGAGTTCGAGATGGCCCACATAGAGCTGCAGGGTTTGGTATTTACAGTCTTGCTTTGACACAATCATTCTTTGATAACCTCCCATTCCATTTGGGATGGGAATTTTTACCTTGTGCCATTTTATTTGAAAAGTATATAACTTCTGAATTTTTAAAATTTTTATAAGAGTACAGGGTTAAAAGATTATCTTCAGTCTCAGAAGAAACTTCAGACTTTTGAGCAGTATGAAAAACATGACAATGGGGACATTTGAAGTTTGACTGAACGCAAGTTGCTGCATTATAAGATGACCTTGAGGCTAGAGGACCAGGGGTAGAATGTTATGATTTGAATTTAGAATGTTTCTCAGTGCCAGGTATGGAGGCACATGCCTTTAATTCAAGCATTCTTCTCTGCCGTAAGATAAGCATCCTGGCTGCAAAATCCACCACATTCTTAGAACAGTTTAACTAAAGAGAGAGTTACCGGTAAAATTAATAGCAACTTTCTAGAAAAGTAAAATCATCTTTTAAAGATTGATTTTATTATTTTTAAAACTATGTATGAGCATTGGTATCTGTGTGGGAGTTCATATATATCAGTATAGATACTGGTGGAGGCCAGAGGTTTAGCATTCCCCCCAGAGGTAGAGTTACAGGTGAGCTGTCAGATGTGGGTGCTGGAACTGAACTTGGGTCCTTTGCAAGAGCACTATGAGCTCTTCATCACTGAGCCCTTTCCCCAGCTCCCCATTTCATTTTTAACAGGAACAAATGAATATTGTCAATATCTTAGTCTATTCAAGCTGCTATGAAAAAATTATCTTCAGCTGGGGAGTTATAAATAATAGATATTTGTTTCTCACCGTTCTGTAGGTAGAGAAGGCCAAGCTCCAAGTACCACAAGTACCAGCAGTTTCAGGTCTCCACAGAAGCTGCTTTGTTGCTGCCCCTCATGTAGTAGAAGGAGCAAACAGCTCCCTTGCACTTCTCATTTTCATTTTGTTATTTTTAAACACTTCTTACTGATTTCTAAAGCTGAATTTCTTTATGATGTATATGCTAAATATGCAGTGCTAAGGCTACAACTTAGGGTCTAGGTGCAATGCTTACTCTTACCAGTGACAGGACTGAGAATCACCATGGAAACAAACTTCTGGGCATGTCTATGAAGGATTTTTCTAGATTTGGTTAATTGAGATAGGAAGTCATGCCCTACATGTGGGTGACACCATTTCCTGAACCAGGGTCTTGGGCTGAATAAAAAGGAGAAAAGGAGTTGAGCTGTAGCATATCTCTCTCTCTCTCTCTCTCTCTCTCTCTCTCTCTCTCTCTCTCTATCCTTCCTGACTGTGGATGCAATGTGGCCAGCTTCCTCAAGTTCCTGCTGCCCTGCTGTCCCCATCATGGTGAACTGTGTCCTCAAACTGTGAGCCAAAACAAGCTCCTTCTTCCTTAAGTTGCTTGTGCCAGGAATTTTGTCATAGCAACAAAAGAACCAATAACCAATACAGCAGGCAAGTGCCGACACTAAATTGTACAAAACACAGTAGGCAAGTGCTCTACAATAAATGACAGCCCAGCTTATCTTTTATAAGGTCCCTAGTCCCAGTCACAAGGACTCCTAAGACCCTACCTCAATACCATCACAATGGTGATTAAGGTTCATCACAGGAATTTTGATGGGACACATTTAAACTACAGAAACCAAATATGATAAAATAAACAACTTCACAGGCATGTATCAAAATAAACTAAAAGAACACTGATACTGTAGAAAACAAGAATTTAAGAAAATAAATTCTAACCAGATGTGATGGTGCACATATACAATCTCAACGCTCAAGAGGTTGAGAAATAGGATCATAAGTTTGAGCCCACCCTAGTCTATACAGCCAGGCTGATTCTAGAGGGACACAAAGCCATCAAGAAAACCTGGAAATTTAAATGTGAACAAAAAAGTGACTATAAGAAGTAGAAGAAGTTTAGGAAATGTCACATAATGAATAGTAAGTTTTCAGAAAGACATGCAGAGAATCACTCCAACAAGCCTAACTGTCTGGTCACTAAAGAAAATAGTGAAGAAACTGGCAAGGAAGTAATAGACATTCTGGAGGCTTAAAGAAAGATATTTGACTTTAAGATATGGTTCATTTACAACATGGTCCATTTCCTGTTTGAGCTCTGCTTCCTGAGTGCAGACGCAGTGTGGGTGGCCAGACCTCTGCTCCTGCCACGGTGCCTTCCCCGCCTGCTGACATGCTCCCCACGACGGTAGATGGAATTTCTCCGGAACAGTACACTGAAATAAACCCTTTCTCCCTGACGGTGCTTTTGTCGGGGTATTTTATCACAACAGCAAGGGATGAAACCAAGATGCTATGTATATTCTCAAGACCTCTCAGAACAATACTGATAAGAGAAGTTTCTGAAATTTGAAAATTTTTGGGGTCTTTGTTTGTTTGTTTGCTTGAGACAGGGTCTCCCTGTAGCCCCAGCTGGCCTGGAACTCACTATGTAGACCAGCTTGGCCTTGAACTCACAGAGATCCGCCTGCCTCTGCCTCCCGAGTGCTAGGATTAAAGGCATGTGCCACCACACCTGGCTGATTTTAAAAATTAAAATGCTACATGTTTAAACAAATAGGCTAGTAAATTTATCATGATGCAGAAACTATGATATGTTATATTTCTTTGGAAATTTTTATTAAACAGGAATTTTAAACATGTAAATGAGAATTAAAGATGACCTGGACAGTAATAGATCCTATTTATATTTTTATGCTGTGAGACAAATTTTTAAAAATTATAATAAGTAGCTCTATGTGCTATTTAAATTTTTTTTAATTATAAAATCAGGAGTTATAAAAATATTACAAAATATTACAAAAATATTTATGTAACTATTATTACAAAAATAATAGTTCTACAGCTGAGGATGTAACTCAATGATATAGTACTTATCATTGAGTACTTATCATTTAATCCCTGCTACTGCCCCCCCCAAAAGATAAAAATAAGGTTATTAACAATCATGGTATATCTTCATGTTTCTTTCTCCAAAGAGTGAAACCACAAGGAATGAGTAATTATAAGTCTAATTTCACATGTTGTGACTAAGATAAATGGCATTAATGTCAATAACAATAAATTAAAAACAAATCAATAAATACTTAAAAGACTCTCAAGTAGCTTGCCCTTGCTGAGTCTCTGGATCAACTAACTTTCTAGACCCCTAGGCATGACCTGTTGAATAGTGGCTAAGTGCATGCTCTGGTCTGAAGATAGTGAGTTATTTTCGGCATGCTGGTAAAGCCCCTGCTCAGTGACTGGTTGGTCTTAAACTTGTTGATGGTAGCTGTTATTGTAACTACATAATCTAACCACAGCATGTTAAAAAATGGTCTGATAGACACATGAAGAGATGAACAGGTTTACCTTTTTTATTATTTTTAATGTATGTGTGAGTGTATTGCCTGCATGTATGTGAGTGCACCCATGTCATGCAATGCTGCAGAAGTCAGAAGATGGGCCCTTTTATATTATAAATTTAAGTAAATGTTTAAATTACACATGCATAGTTTTATATATAATTTTATGCTGTCCTCACACACAAAATTTTGTATAATATCAGAAATGAAATAATTTTACATTCTTATACTTTTGAATTCTAAATGTCACTTAAGTTGGGGATATATAGAAACATGAAATTAGTTGAGCTAGCTCAAATATTTACTAAGTAATTATAGTATGCAAATTATACCTACCTCAGTCATATCCTTAAGATAATGAAAAGGTCTCATATGATTTGATTTTAGATTTTTTTCTTCTGACTCTAAGGAAATCCAAACACAAACACTTGTAAATTTTTTTTAAAAAATGCTATTTGTAATTAAATGCAATAAGCTATTTCTCTACAAGTAATAGACTTTTTAGAAGCATAGTCTAATAACTATAATTGCTTACTTATGCAGTGTTTCCACATTTTTATTTATTCGTTTGTTTGTTTATTTGTTTGTGTCTGTATGTGTCTGTATTTAATTATGAATGCCACAGCATGTGTATGGAGGTCAGAGACAACTTTCCGGAGTCTCTCTCCTTTTGCCATGAGGGCCCCAGTGATGGAACTCAGGTTGTTTGACTTGGCATCAAGCACCTTATCTGTCAAGGCATCTCCCCCACCAGTTATCAGTTCTAAAGGTAGTATTCATTGGAGACAATAAAAATAGTTTCCTGTTTATCTCAGGAGTGAAAATCATAATAGGAAAATGGCGTTGGGAGTTCTGGGAAGATGCAGCACACTGCAGGGACAGATGCTGAGGATGCCCTCACTGGTCCTACCTGCCGCATCTTCTCAGTGTCAGGTACAACACCTAAATCATCTGTATTTCAGTGCTTGCCTATCACTACTATCTGTTGCTATGATTCTCCTAGTGTCCCAGTTTTTGAGGTGGCTACTATAATCATAGTGACATCTATGAGACACATTAATAATGTGTCCCTTGACTATGGGGTACACTTGGGGAACTGTATCACTAGACAACTCTGTCAGACATCAGAGTACACTTACACAAACCTGGATGGCACAGCCCACTACACACCTACCTGGTCCATATGATATGGTTGCTTGTTCTTTAGGCCACAAAGTTACCTAGCCTTTTACCATTCTGAATACTGAGTACAGTTGCAATACAATGGAGTTCATATATCTAAACACAGAAAAAATCGGGTAAAATCAGAATTTTCAGCTCCACTATAATCTAACGGGCCTACCATCATATAAATGATCTGTTGATTGACTTATTATGTGGTGCCTGACTATATCAAAAGGCTTTCACAATGCGGCTGGGGATGTAGCCAGGTTGGGAGAGTGCTTGGCTAGCATGTGTAAAGTCCTGGTTCAGTCTCCAGCACTGCATAAATTAGGCATGTGTGGCACATGCCTGTACTGCCAGAACTCAGGAAATGAGGTCATCTCAGTTATGTAGCAAGTTCCAGGATAGCATGGACTACATGGGACACCCCATCCCCCTTTCCCAAATGGTTGGCAGGCTTCACGAGTGACTAAACCATAAGTCAGTCATTTTGGAGTGTGTGCTAACATCTCTTTCAGCTTTCAGGAGTAGAAGTGGTGGTGGGATGATCTGCAGCTACTCCGTCTTGTGCACGGAGAAATTGCCACCCAGATCATTGTAATACTAGCCTGGTTCTTTAGTCAATGGAGAAAAATCTTGTGCCTATCACTCTGGTGGTGGTGACGATCCTCCTTCAAATACCTCAGGGTTTGTGCTCCACTTAGATTGTTCCAGTTTCCAGTGAGTGGCTCAACTACTGTATGGGCAAGATGGCTTAGCAGAGCTGTAAATGGAGGTGGGGGATTGTGGAGCTAACACCACAGGCCTCTCTCTGTGAGGAGAAGGAGAATGGGGGGGGAATGACATACCTGCTTCCTTGGAGGCCCCATGGGGAACAAGGTGGACATGGCAATGTAGGGACCTAGGACAGCTTGACTGACAGCCCAGAACGCTGTGCCTGCCTTTCTACTTTGGAAGAGTCTCTGGGGCTGGGGGATAGGAGGCCTTGTTCATAAGCTCCTGCCCTGGCCAGTCCTTCTTGTTGGATGCATGAGAGGCTGGGAAATGTCAACTTCAAAAAAGGGTTTTTGATTTATTTATTTTTATATGTATGAATGTCTTGCCTGCATGTATGTAAGTGCACCACATGTATGCGGTGCCCACAGAGGCCAGAAGAGGGTTTTGGAACCTCTGGAACTAGACTATAGATGGCTGTTAGCCATCATATGGATGCTGGGAACTGATTGGAGATAAATATATTCTACAATGATTTCTTTAAAAATTTTTTAAAGTTTTTTGATTTATTTATTTTTATATGTATGAATGTCTTGCCTGCATGTATGTAAGTGCACCACATGTATGCGGTGCCCACAGAGGCCAGAAGAGGGTTTTGGAACCTCTGGAACTAGACTATAGATGGCTGTTAGCCATCATATGGATGCTGGGAACTGAACCCAGGTCCTCTGCAAAAGCAACCAGTGATCTTAACTGCCAAGGCACCTCTGCAGCTTTACAAAATCCTTCATTCCATTTATTTTATGTATGTATGAGCATGCCTGTGGACATATGCATGCCACAGCACATGTATGAAGGTCATAGGACAGCTCATCTGTCTGTTATACAGTCTGTTGTATACTTAGACAATGTAGGCTCCGCTGATTGAACTTGTCAGCAAACACCTTTACCTGCTGAGCTGTCTCACCAGTCCCTGAAATGATTTTTTTTTAGAAGTGATTTTTTTAAAATTATAGAATATAATTCTCAATGGTTTACTATTACACAATAATATTTTATTTTCTTGGGAAAATGAATTTCTAAATAAAATAAAATAAAATAAAAGCATACGTGTTCATCAAAACAATCAGTTAATGTCTTTGAAAAGAGAAAGATTCAGCCAGGCGTGGTGGTGCACGCCTGTAGTCCCAGCACTTGGGAGGCAGAGGCAGGCGGATCTCTGTGAGTTCGAGGCCAGTCTGGTGTACATGTGAGTTCCAGGACAGCTGAGGCTACAGGGAGACCCTGCTTCAAAAAGACAAAAAAAGAGTAAAAAAGAAAAGAGAAAGATTCTCAGTCTGTGTTCTCTCCCTATGAGCATTATCCATCTAGATTATTGCATAATAAATTTTCTTAATGTAAGTGAAGTGTTTGGGTCAAATATACCAACTTTGTATTTAGTTATTCTGGATTCAAATCACAGCCATTTTTATGACTTATGTCACCTTAGAGAAATTATCCTCTTTGAACCATCTTCTTCTCTTCTGTTAACTGCAAATACTAATGTAGGGATGCTTTGATGATTAATTGCATAATAGATGTAACAAACAGTATGGAGCCTGGTATTTATTCAATTGATATATTTTGGGCACTGGTGCTGAGCACTAGAATTGGGATCATTTCCCAGTGATGCATGCATTTTAGTGGATGATACAGAAAAAGAAACAAAAACTCCTAATGAGTAAACAATCATACCTAACCACACATACTATGATTAAGATATAGTTTGAAGAAGGAGAATGTGGTGGTTTAAATAGACTCCAAGTATTGGAAGACTTGATCAGTGGGTAGCACTATTTTGGGAAGGTGATGGAGTCCCTAGGAGGTGTGCCTTGCTGGAGGAAGCACATCAGTGGGGGCGGGCTTTGAAAGGTCATAGACATGTCCCATTTCCAGTTTTCTCTCTCCCTCTCTGATTCTTGTGCGTGCTTGAAGATGTGAATGCTTAGCTTTTTGCTCTGGGGACCCTGCTGCCATGCCTCCCCTCCATGATATACTCTGGAACTGTAAGCCAAATAAACACCTAGGTCATGGTGTTTTTAATCACAGCAACAGAAAAGTGGCTAATACAGAGAACAACGGAGGGAGAGCTTACATAGGGTGGTAAGAGAGACCTGTCCTAGCAAATGTGAGTTACAAAATACACAAATGAGGAGTATGTCACGGGAATGGATTGTGTGTGTCTAGGAACAGAGGAGTGTGTGTCTAGTAAAGGTGTGTGTCTACAAATGGAGTGTGTTTAGAGATGGAGCATACATCTAGGGATGGAGTGTGAGTATGTCTAGGAATAGAGCGTGTGTCTAAGCAGACAGGAAACCTGGCGATTGTGTTGAGAGGAGGCTAGTGAAGAGGTGATGTAAGCGACGAGAAAGGAGGTGGGGGATGAGGCTGAACCTATAGGCAAGTTCAAAATATTCAGTGTCGTTGCGAGGAGAACAAAGTAAAGGTGTGGGAGCCATCGAAGTGGCTTCATAATGAGACGGTGACCACCTTTACAAAGATCACTAAGATTTTAAAAAGTAAATGAGCTAGAAACTTCTAGCACAGGACAGAGAAGTTCAAGCAGTTAGTAATAGCCCTCTTATAGGAGGTAATTGAAATACTAGGATAACAGGGATTCGTTGTTTTAAACATAGGAGAAGGTAAGCACTCAGGCGTGTAAGCCCAGCACACAAAGCCACTTTTACCCTGTGGGTATTTTTGATAAGTAAGCAAGCTTAATTTTTAGGAGCTTTTTAGGAGCTTTTAGAGTTGGAACACAAAAAATAAAGGTTGTGAGCACATACACACGCACACACGCTCACAGGCACACACACACACACACACACACACACACACACACACACACACACACACACTGACCAACGGTAGACTATTTGATATATCTACCCCAAACAAACTCACATACATCCCGTCTTACCTAGAATCAGAAACGGTGGCTATTATACTACGTTTTTTATGCTATGTGCATCTTCAGTATGTATGATTGGAAACGGGGCAAGAATGAAAAGATAGACCAAGCAGCAAGCTTTTGCAGTTATATAAATTAAAAGTGACAGTGATTTGGATTATAATAGCAGCAGAAATGACAAAAACAACCGAAGTCAAGATGCCTTCAAATGGAAAGGACTTGCTGATGGACTGGATTTTGAGAATGAAAGAAAAGGGGATCAAAGGTGATGTTTTAAGCTTCATGTGCATCGCTTAGCAGCCTAGTGTGTGATAATCCACATGCTGGAAGAGAGTGGGAAAGAATTGTTAGTGTTTGCAGTTAGGATAAGGAATCATGAGTCTTGTTTTAGACATTGGATCTAAAATGCTTATGTGAGGTTTAACTGAGATATCGGTAGTTCAATAGAGTATCTGGCATTCAGAGCGTCATACGTGCTGGACATACAAATGAAGGATATGATAGCATTTCTATGACCCATTAAACATTTTAGTTTATTATTATTGTGTGTGTGCATACACATGCTGTGGAGATGGGGTGCACATGCCACAGAACATATGTGAAGGTCAGAGGACAACTCTGTGGAGTGGGTTCTCTCCTTCCACCTTTATGAGGATTGTGAGGATCAAACTCAGATTGTCAGGCTTGTGTGGCAAGTGCCTTTACCTACTGAACCATCTCGCTGGCCCCATTTCTATACCATTTTAAACCATATGATGGGATAAGCTTAACCAAGGAGAGTGTATAGAACACACAGGTTCAGGGTTAGGTCTGAATAAACATATTTTAAGGATAGAGAACAGAAATTTAAGAGACTGAGAAGGAGAGAGATAATAAGAAAATAGGACATGGGTCCTGTGATCAGAATTCCCAGGGGAAGTATGACCCGTGTTACAGTTCTATAAAGCTTAGTGACTGATTAGCATGTCCCTTGTGGAGATTTGAAATGTTACAAATGCAGAGCCAGGATTACCTTGGGCTAGCTTTAGTCCTTTTGAGAAGGGACAGATGGGGGCACTTTATATTTTATAAAAGCACATTTGTACTTCATACTGTAGAAAGGAATCTTCATGTACATATTGTAAGTTGCCCAGCAGTACACACTGCTAATGGTTTGCTCTAAAGGACAGGAGTAAACTTTGAAATGATTAGGTGTTCTGATTCCCTACAAAATTTGCTAGCAGGAGAAGGCTTGGGGAAGGAAGATTTTCTTCTGGCTTCCCAGATTGGCAGCTTTCTACCTAAAATATCCTTTTATTTTTGAGACAAGGTTTCCCTACAGCTCTAGCTGGCCTGGAACTTGCTATGTAGCTCAGTCTGGTCTTGATCTCACAGCGATCTACCTGTATCTGCCTCCTGAGTGCTGGGATTAAAGGTGAGCAGTACCACACTCAGATAAACATACTTTAAAAATTAATTTCTGATTCTGTTCATTGGAGTCTATTGACAGACACATGAGCTCTCGTATTCTGACTACATATTCTTGGCAATCACCAAGGATCACTTCAGGACTCCCAGTAAATCACTGAGTTGGCAGAAAACCTGAAACCTGCTTTAGACTAGAGAACCCTGGAGTTCTGGGGCCAAGAAACTCCCAAACAGACACCAAGTGATTCTACCTGGGACTTTTCTTTCCCTGGCTCTGGTACTTTCTCTTACCTTCACATAGCAAATTGAATTGTGGGACTTTCTGGTTTGGTTCCCAGCTTAAGACTTGTCTGGCCTTCTTTTTTTTAAGTGCTTTCTATCATTCTCTGTCTCTCTCTGTCTCTGTCTCTCTGTCTCCCCCCCCGTGTGTGTGTATGTGTGTGTGTGTGTGTGTGTGTGTGTGTGTGTGTGTATGTGTGTGTGTGTTTGCTTTCCCAGTTATGGCTTGTTGGTCTTACTGATCTGAAGGTAGTATTCTGTTCTATTCTGTCTGGGTATTTCAAAACTCTGACTATCACAATGGGTAGTACAGCCTCCATTCCTGGAGACAGCCACTTGGGGTATGTTCTGATAAATTAGTACAATTATGCTTATTATTACATGAAAAAGAACAATTGATGTATTATTGTAATACAGTTTTAGCCACTCTATACATCTGGTTCTGGGGAAAAGTAGTCCTTGAATGGACCTCTAAATTATGTAACTATTTTACACCTATTTTAGAGTTGTTTGGCAAAAGATCAGGAAATTAGAGAGAGATTCCCTGTGTTCAGATTTTTGTGGCCTTGGCTGAGGGAAAATTGATGGTACAAGTAGAAAAATCAAAGCTGTCTTGGGCCGGGCGTGGTGGTGCAGCCTTTAATCTCAGCACTCAGGAGACAGAGGCAGGTGGATCTCTGTGAGTTCAAGGCCAGCCTGGTCTACATAGTGAGTTCCAGGACAGCTGGGGCTACAGGGAGACCCTGTCTCAAAAAGACCAAAAAAAAAAAAAAGAAAAAACAAGAAGGATGAAACAGCAGCAGACACTGGCAGGCTGGCAGGGATAAGACCTTGTTATGGTGCCAGTGAGAAATGTCCCCTATCTGCCCAAGTATTTGAACACTTGGTATATGGTCTCCAGTTGGTGGCACTCTTTGGGGAGGTCATGGAACCTTTAGGAGATGTAACCTACTGGAGGAAGCATGTCACTGGGTATGGGCTTTGAGAGTTCATAGCCTTGCCCAACTTCCACTTTTCCTTCTCTCTTGCTACATTGGAGTGACTGGAAATGTGAGCTGAGCCCTGTAGTCCCTCATGTGTCATGCCACCTCCAGTGGAGCCCGCGTGAGGAACTCTCCGTGGTCGAGGCTGAGAAAACTTCAAAGGAAGAATGCTTCCTGGAGATGGCTGTGTTAAAAAGCATGCTGTGTCCTTGCCTGTTCTGCTTTAGTTCTTGTCTTCATTGCTGTCTTCATTCTTGTTCTTTCCTCAGAGAGGAACTGCTTTGTACCTACTCAGGTCATTAGGCCCACCTGAAGAGAGACTAGATGGGGATGATTTCCTGGGAACTCAGTCACCTGGTATCAGACTTCCTCCAAATGCTCCTCTCTTGTTTCAAACAATAAGTATAGAAGCTAAGAATAGGCAACTTTGAAGAATTCTAGATAAGTTATAGCAAGAAGAATTATTTGTGAATAATCCCTCTACTTCAGTTCCTAGAGTTGACTCAAGGAGATTAAAGGGATACTGAAAGAAGATTGCTGCCTACGGTTAAGACAGACTTTGGAATTGCCTACGAGCTAGGGAGAGGTAGTCTATGGCATCCCCTTAAGGGAAAGGAGAGCATATTTAGAATCCCCGAGCCCACTGATGAACCACTTCCTCATACAAGAGTAGTCTACACTTTGGAGTTTCCATATTTAAGGATGGAAAGTTTCATGGTATTTATAGTTTATGGATAGGTTAGCTAGATCTAGACCACCTTGGTGCCTTTACTACAAGTCAGCAGCAAAGTATACTTGAACAATTACAGGCAGTATAAGAAACATGGATAGAAAAAAAAATAAGGATTAGAGAAACAAGCCTTTAAAGTTATATGGAGTTATAACTTTACTGACCTAGTCATTGGCCTCAGCCACCGAAACCTCAGAAGTAAAATAAAATTGAGAAAACAGAACCATAAAACTACCAACCATGAAATTTATAGGTAGCTGATGTTGCCTAACCAGTAAGGGAAAAGGACAAACAGTCTAAGCACCTGATTAATTAGGTAAGAACACTGTACACTGTGCTGTATTGCTTTGATTTTGAATTGTATTTCTAAGAAAATGATTAACCATGAAATCAACCTGATGCTTGCACAATCTTGTTCTGTAACTTGTATAAAATCTGATGCTCCACTTTAGAAAATTACATTCAGATCATCAACCATCTCTGTGTTGTGTCTGTTTGTCACTCGCCGAATCCTTGCCCACTCTCCGATTCCCTGTTCCCGTTGGACTTAGTGCTCCGGTCTGGGCTGGTCCGTCACACTCATGGTGGTGGCAGGATGATGGTGAAGTATTTCTTGGGCCAGGGAGTGCTCCAAAGTTCCCGGTACCAAGAGTTCGCTGCCTTCTGACAACGGCACCCAAATCCTTATAGTAAACATGTCTTAACTGAAGACACAGCACACTGGGAGGTGACCCCTGACCAGAAGTTTCTGTCCTGGAGACTCCTGACCAAGTAGCAACAGGATTCCACGTTGTGCAGACCAACTGTTTTCCCCCAACATTACTCACTAGATATACAATCTGGAGGACTCCATTGTGGACCCACCATGTTCACCTGGAACATTAACCACATCTGGCTGATGGTAGTGGAGGAACAATGTGTTTACTGTGTGAATTTTGACAAGAATGGCTGGATGGAAATCCCAGGAAGCCTAGGTTTCCTCTAGCTTATTTGGTGTCTCCAGAGCTGTCCAGGAGTTTGGTCTTGCCAGAGCCAAAAGCAATGTGGCCAAAACAACGAAGGGCTTTGAGTACATCTTGGCCAAGCTATAAGGCGAGGCCCCTTCCAAAATGCTTGTTGAAACAGCTGAAGAGGCCAAGGAGAAAGAAAGGAGACAGCACTGGCAGCTGTAGAGAAGGCCAAGGTCCTCACCACCAAGGCCGCCACCAAGCAGCAGCAGCAGCAGCTCAGCTCCCTCTCTCTTCTCCCCACGTACTTCATTATTAAAAATCAACTTCCAGTCCTCTCTGCTGTCTGGGGAGGGTGGGTTGGGGCAGGTGTCCAGCTCAACATCTACAGTATACCAGGCTCGGAGTCTACCGAGCCCGGCCTGCTTGTTCCCCCATTGGGCAGCTGTGACAGGTGTAGAAAAATGTAGTGACTTTCCCAAGATCACAAGCAGTGTGTAGGTAAAGTGTTAATAAATGGCTGTAAGCTCCATGAGGGCAGGACTCCTTATTTTAGTCTCTGATATGTCCCAAGTACCTGGAACAATATTTAGTACATGACAGGCACCCAATAAACACTTGACTAGATTGTCTCTAGCCCCCCCGAAAAAGAAATGTGAGTGTTCATTTTTCTACTCTGGCTGCCTCTACCACCATGCCTCCCTGCCATGATGGACTCTTAGCCCTCTGGAGCCATAAGCCAAATAATCTCTTCTATAAGTTGCCTTGGTCATGTTTTTTTGTCTTAACAATGAAAAAACAATTGATATAGACCCCCAGGCCCAGCACGGTTAGCAGAGGAACTCCACTTCTCCATAGAAGATGAGGGTGAAAATGAGGGAATGTCTGGAATGGTACCCAGTCCTGGCAGGGTACTTGCATTGGATGCTACTCAGCCCCACTAAAAGGACTCCCCCTTGACATAGGAAGGAAGGGGCCTCCCCTAGGATACTACTGGGCCCACACTCCCTTTTTCAGCTCAGGCTTCCTAAATTGGAAACATACAAGGCCATCCTATTGGCATGACCCAATCAGAGTGGCTGATTTAGTTAACTCCATTTTTGCTTTTCATCTCCCAAGCTCAGAAGACATTTGACCCTGCTGACAATCTTCCTGAGGGTGGATGGAAGGAGGTTTTTATTATATAAGGCTAGGGAGAAAGCAGAGAGAATACACCAGAACAATCCTGCTGAAACTCTTCCCCTTGGTGAGGCTGTGCCGCACACAGAGTCCAGTTGTAAAGTTAATAGAGATGGATTACTACAGCTACAGTGATATCACAGGTGTATTCTGTGAGGACCCAGGCAGATGGTGCCAAAGCAAGAGTCTAAATGTGGCTACAGCAGATGGAGTTGATGAGAATCCACCTGAATTTTTGGAATAGATTTATCAACCATATCATATATACACTGACATGGACCCTCAGGTTGCAGAAAATATCAAAATGGTGATCATAACCTATATTTCATAGAGTGACTCTAATATTCAGAAGACTTTGTAGAAAACGGTACTATCAGTATGAATCCCTCTCAACTACTAGATGTTGCCTGCAAAGTATACAATAATCATGAACAGCTTAAGACAGATAGCCACCATCCTCTGAGATCTAGAACTAGATCTCAGGACCCAAAAGCAAAGATGGAAAGGTAATGTCAAGGCTTTACAGAAAATCAGTGTGCCTGCTGTAGAGCTAAGACAACTGGAAATGAGTGTCTAAGGAAAAAACAAAGCCAGAAGCCAAAGACCCAGGAAGCTGAATGTGAGGAAGACAGCGGAGGTCTGGAGACTCCTGCCTCTGACAGTCCATTACAGTCATCCTCCAGGACTCTAACAATGAGGGAACAGATTTTGACTTTTCTGGTGGATACTGGGGCAAGTTATGGTGCAATAAACCAGCCAGTCACAGAAGCCCCTAGGGAAGTGGTGACAGTGGCCAATATTTCTGGAAACCCCGAGCATCAGTGGTTTCTGAAGCCTCTGGGATGGAGGCACAGTCGGGTTTTTAGTTTAGTTTTGTTTTCTGAAACAGGGTTTTATATAATCTACTCTGGCCTCAAACTTGCTCTGTGGTCATGCCTAGCCTTGAACTCCCGATTTTCCTGCCTCTGTCTCTAAATGCTGGAATTACAGGCATTACATGACCATGCTTAGTTTATGAGACACAGTTTTGACTCACAAATTCCTCTACATCCCTGATTGTCTGATACCCTTTTGGGGAGGAATCTTCTAACCAAGCTTCAGGCATAGATTTTTAAAAAATATCTCCAGAAGACCAACAGTTCCACCTATAGGTTCCTTTGAAAAATGTCTGGCAAATCAATCTGAAATCATGTCACCAGAGGAAATTGTAATCAAGATAAATCCAACGGTCTGGTCATCTTGGGAACCCAGGAAGGCTAAAAACACTACCTTGGTGAAAGTTCGTCTGAAAAAAATGTAGCTAAAGTCCAAAACAAGAGACAGCATGCCACATGCAAAGAGGTTCTGGAAGATGACCATCTATAGTCCAGAAACTTCTGAGTATGGACAAATTAAATATTGATTGAGCCCTTCTGTGAATGTCAGTCCCCTAAAGCTACCCTGTACTAGCAGGAAAGAAGTCTCACTCTGATAAATACCTGTGCACAAAACCTGCGGGCAACTAATGATCCATGTACGGTATACACTACACTGTCCCCAGCTCATATACCCTGATAAATAGTATTCTGGGAGACAGTTCATGGTTTTCAGTATTGGACTTGAATGAAGTCTTCTTCTATGTCCCAGGTGACTTGGGATCAAAGCCTTTGTTTACATTCAAACCGTAGGATCCAGACTCACAAAAATCCCAATTCTGTTGGACAGTACTGCCTCAGAGGCTTAAGAATTCCCAGTTGTCTTTGGAGAGGTACGAGATCTGTGTTTATAAGACTGAGAGTTGAAAGGGACTGTATTACTAAAATAAGTTGATAACTTATTGGTAACTGCAAATTCTTGAATAATGTTTGGCCAATATTATAGAGATTTTATAAATCAAATGTCCATCTGTACATATCAGATGTTATCCCAGAAGATTCAAACCCACCAACAGGCTGTGAAATTCTTGGTATTCCTCCTTGAACCAGGAAAGAGAAACATGACTGGGGACCAGAAAATATAATTATGTAAATGGAGCCCTCCCCACATTCCTGGGCATGGCAAGCTACTGCGGAATTTGGACCCCAAACTTAAGCCTCTTGGTTAAGCCCTTCTGTACCTTAAAGAGTCCTGAAAACGAACCACTGGAATTGGCACAGAAATGTTCACAGATCTTCAAAACTTTAAAAAGGACCTGACACTTACCGCTTTCTTAAGAATTCTGAATTTTTACAGCCCTGCGTGGTGGCGCATGCCTGTAGTCCCAGCACTCAGGAGGCAGAGGCAGGTGGATCTCTGTGAGTTCAAGGCCAGCCTGGTCTACATAGTAAGTTTCAGGACAGCTGGGGCTACAAAAAAAAAGACAGAAAAAAAAAAGAATTCTGAATTTTTAAAACCTTTTCAACTATATGCATATGAAAGACTGAAGAGGAAAAAATGCCTATGCATTTAATATTGCTGTGTGTGTGTCTGAGATAGTTTCCTTATGGCTGATTTGTGGACTTTACTATGTTTTTAGCCAACTAGTAGTCTGTAATCTCTGTAATGCATTTCCAAATAAATACTTGACTATACCGATTCAGAAGGTAAAACTAAACTGGAGAACACAAATGGGCCAGAAGCACATACCACAGTTATCTGGTGAAATGTCTATTAACCACTGTATTGGTGTGAGCAGTAAATTATATACCTAAGAATGTCTTAACCCTTGCCAGCAATATCTACTTCTGTATACATGCTGATCATTTGTTCACAAATGGAATTTCCTGTAATGGTTTACGTACATGTAGGCATTTGTATTGAAAGTCATGTAAGCTATAGTCTAAAGCCACCAATGCTATACCCTTTAAAGAAATCATGTAAAATGTCCTACAAAGTCCTATGGATTTCTGCATCAAGACCCAGAGCACTGGCTTGTCTGGGTCTGTTGCCATAATACAAGTAAGTTCTCCAACTCTCTGGATGAGTGCTTGATTTCTTGGATGCCTGATTTTCTGTAACAAGACAATGTCATGTTGGGGTTCTCACTCAGAGGATTAGAAACATACCTAAACATACCTGTTTATCAAAGAAGTTAGGAAACAAGCCCTAGGGTGGCCAACTTGCTCAAGGATTTTGGCAGTTTACTTGTGACCTCTTATAGGAAGCAGAAAAATTTTCCCTGAGCTGACACACCCAACTGCTTCCAACCATGTCCTGGGTTTGGTTGGCACACAGAATATATACCATACCAAATCAGTCTCTTTTTAGAGCAAAACAGGGAATCTCTGGCTCACTGTAGGCTTGATGGGAAACATCAAGCAGTTCTATTAGACAATTCTAACATATCTCTCTAATAAACAAATTTAAATCCAACAACACTTCACTTGGACCTAAAATGGGGGCTTTTTCTACATGAATGCACCAAAATAATATATGAAACCCACTCCAGTAGATTTGATTCATAGTATATCCTCTAGAAAAAGGTAACTTGACCCAGGACATGGTTGGGAGCAGTTATGCTGATCAGGGCAGTTGTTGGGCTGAATATGCTGTGGTTCCTCTGGAAGAAACAGTTGATACAAAGGTACCAATGCCAGGGACTGCTGCAGAAAAGGCTGTGCCGTTTACTGACCGAGTATTTGAATCGGTGGCAGGGCAGTGGGCCAAGGTTTACACTGGCTCTGGGTACCTTTTTGGTTTTGCATGCTCATGGTTCTATTTGGAAGGAGAAGGGACTGCTTAATCCCAATAAAAAAGCCAATTAAACATGCAGCAGAAATTGTTAGGCTATTGGAAGTCAAGCAAGCTCCTAAACGTGTGGCAATCACACACTGTTTATGCTACCATGAGGAGGTGTTGAACCCATTAGAGGAAACAATCTGGCAGACAGAGCAGCTAAGGAAGCTTCTAATATAACATAACTTCACTTACTCCCGTGCTTGACTTGCCTGAACTTGAGCTCCACTATTCTGTTTCTGTTGGCTGGATGTTGAGTTTGATTTCTGTTGTGGTCATGAAGCACTTTGATGAAAAGCAACTTGTGAAGGAAAGAAGTCATTTGGCTTATACTCCCGGCCATGGTCCATCAATGTGGGAAGTCAGCGCAGGAACTCAAGCAAGAACCTGAAGCAGAGACCATGGAGGAGCACTGCTTGCTGCCTCAGTCTCTGCTCACTCAAAGGCTTATGCTTAACTATATTTTTTCACATAGCTCCGGACCACTTGTCCAAGAAATGATGCTACCTACTGTGGACTGGGGCTCCTATATCAATTAATAATCAAGACAATCCCACATAGACCTGCCACAAGCTAACTTGGTCTAGAAAATTCCTCAATAGAGGCTTCTCTTCTTAGATAACTTTAGGCTGTGCCAAGTTGACAAGGCTGACCATGACACTGCAAATTTATTAAATCTTGACAGAGTAAGAAACAAGAAAGGAACAATACTCCTTCCAGCCCACTTGGTGGGGCCAATTGTTATTTTGAGAAAGATCTTCTAATTAATTATAATAAGCTGTGGATTATAGGATTGGGGCTATCTGGAGCCATATGAAGAACATCAGCCAGCTGTTCAGTTCATCAAAAGAACAACCCAAAGACTGAAACGAAGATTTAACACAATGGCAGGGTCAGTATCCACTTAAGGATTGGCAACTTGACTTTGCTCAAATACCAAAGTCAAGAAGGTTTAAATACATGTTGTTCTATGTTGACACTTTTTAAAGGAAGGTTAGAGTGTTTCTCATCTGGAGTAAAAAAGCCACAGAAATATTTAAAGCCCTGATAAGGGAGACTATCCTTCATTTGCACTACTGAATAGCTAGCATATTAATAACTGGTCTGCCTGTTTCTGAGATAACACAAAGACAAGAATATGACTTAAATGGAGACTACACATGTCCTAGAGGCCCCAAGCCTCATAAGGCAGAGAAGATAAATCATGCCTTGAAACACTCTCTAAATTGTGCTGACCAAGTCCTGCCTGTTGCCCTGCTGAGAGTGAGAACAACCCCTCAAAGAGGACTTGGTTTGAGCTCTCGTGGGATTGTTTATTGGCAAGAATTTCAGATCATGCTTAAAACTGGGAATTAAATATTCAGAATTATGTATGCTATCTAGAATAGGCTTCAACTGTATGCATGTGTTAGAGATTTTGTATTATAAGTTCTGAACATTCATTCAAGCCGATGACCAGGTTCTGTTGAAAACCTGGAAAACAAGCTTTCTGAAAGATTGACTGAGATGTGGACTGCCCCATGGAAGGGGCCACTGGTGATGACAGACTCTGGTACTCTTGATTAAGTTTAGCCTCAGATATACAGCACAAGGTGAAGAAGACCTCTCAAGACCAACAGACGTCCAAATTGACAGGAAATTTAAAGCTGACCCTAAGAGAACAGTTACGTTTGTGTTCTTATTCACAACTAGCCTTTTGTTTATCCAGGGGATAAATGAGATGAAAACACATGGATGTACCTGGAAAGAATGAATGTTGTAAATAGCTCTGACTTGGTCTTACCAGGGAGATGAACGTTGAACAGACATTTTCATCTTTATGGGTGTCTGCATACCCCTTGAGGGCCTACAAAACTGTACTTTACTTAGAAACATGACCTAATTCTAATATTTATGCCTGTGACTGAAATGGATAGGGGAATGTTTGTCCTGAGATTAGCAAGCATCTTTCCTGCTAAAAATGTATTGTTTTCATACTTTATGCTAAAAATATGACCTGTGATGATACCTTCACCATGTCATATGCCATGAGCTTATAAAGCTACAACAGGTTAAAATGGCTTCCTATTTTGTGCCCACAAACAGCCTCAGGAGGCTAAGAAGACTCACTGTGTGTTCCACAAAGCTCACCTGACTTACAGGGTGTGATGGTTAACAACTTGATAGGATTTAGAATCACATAGGAGATAAGTCTCTCCACATACCTGTGAGAGATTATCTAGATTAAGTTGATCACAGTGGGAAGACCCACCCTAAATGTGGGTGGCACCATTCCCTGGGATGGGATCTTGAACTGCATACTTGGGGGGGGGGGAATCAAGCTTGCATTCATCTCCCTCTGCTCCTGTCCGAGGATGCAAAGCAACCAGTTGCCTCAAGTTCCTGCCACCGTATCTTCCATGATGGACTGTACTCCAAAACTCTGAGCCAAAATAAACATTTCCTTTTTTAAAGTTGATTTTGTCTGAGTACTTTATCATAGCAACAGAAAAAATAACACATGTGATAAGAACAAAGGGATATTTCCTTCCCACTGACTTGTGCACCTACCTCTTGGTCATTATAGACTTTGTTTCTGGGACATCTCTGTGATGCCAGTGATAGTGGGACTCCTAAACATAGAAGCTGAGCATTTGGTTTGATCTACAAGCAAGGTCTACTGGAGCTCCTGAACAGAAATATGGTCAAGTTAGGGAAACAGTCCTAGGAAATGGGTTACAGTAGATTGTCCCTGAGATATAATCATGGATATAAAGAATTGACCAGTAATGCTCAGTTGATTGAACAAAAATTTAAAGCACATCATGAAATTGTCTTTGACATAAAAATTGTATTGTAGGGGGGGTGTCTTCAGTGTGGATCTGTCCTTTCTTACCTCCTGGATCCTGAGCCTTACTCCTCTAAGAGAGGTCTTCCTAGTTTTCCTACTTCTTATCCTTCTCAGCATAACTCTCTGCTGTTGTATATGACATGTTCCCACATACACAGCTCCCCTTACTGATAAGAAACTGAGCTAACAATTAACTAGATGTATAGCATCAGGATCCAAATGCTGTATGTCATATAAAACAGGTGTTATATATAAGTGTTACTATTAACAGTGGGGAATAATAGGAGGCAGTTGGGCACATTTTATATTATGCATTCTAAGAGCACATTTATATTTCATAGTGATCATTTGTAGAAAGGAATCTGTGTGTGCACATTGTAAGAAGCCCAGCAGCACACACTGCTATTGGTTTGTTTGTTTCTGAGTTAGCCCAAGCTATCCTAGGTGTAACCCAGATAGTGACTTGGGAGGAATGAGAGACCCAGAAGCCATAGGAGTGTATGAACTCCCCACTACAAAGAAAGAGATGATGATGAAGGGAAGGAGCAGGAGGCCGTAAGGAGAAAGGCACTAACACTGTTGTTCTACTTAGCTTTCTGTCTCTGTGATAAAACACTACTGAAACCCACTTGGGAAGGAAAAGGTTTATTTGAGCTTACAGTACAATCTGTCACCAAGGGAAGCCAGGGCAAGAGCTGAAGCAGGAGCCTGAAGGCAAGAGCAGAATAGAAGCCATGGAGGAATGCTGCTTACTCACTTGTGGCTTGCTCAGCTAGCTTTCTTAAACAGACCAGGCCTATCTACCTGCCACAGTGGACTGGGCCCTCCTACATCAATTGGAAATTAAGAAAACACTTCCTTGATATGCCCACAGGCTCGTCAGATCCAGGCAATTCTCAACTGTGGTTCCTTCTTCCCAGGTGATCCTAGCTTTGTGTCAAGTAGACAGCTAAAGGTAGCTATGACAACCATAAATGTCAGAGACAAAGCTGACTACCAAACCAGAGGTTCAAGACTGAACTTTGAAATGATTGTCTTTGTTCTTGTTCTCTATACAGTCTGTTAATAGGAAGTGACTTGGGACAGATTTTCCTGTGGCTTCTCAGATTGCTAGCTCTCTAAATAAAATGAGTTTTAAAGATTCAAGTTCTATCTCTGCTCATTGGTGTCTATAATAACAGACCCACAAACTCTGGTATTCTGGTTACACTTTCTTTCTGCAGTCACTCATTGCCCACATCTGTATTTGGCCTAACATACTTACAAACATTGGGTAAAACTTTTTGGAATGTATTATTAACTTCACTGACCGTTAGCTCTCACTGTCTTATAAAAGCTAAGCATGTCATCAGATACCATTTGAAATCTATAGCAGAGATTTTTGCCACTGTGTTATAACGTGCTTTCCACTAACATAGGAAAACATCTTGGTTTATGACTTTCCTTTGTTCTCTAACTATATAAACTCAAAAATCACCTCCACATTGGAACATGTTATTTGGGGCAACCTGAATCCATGTTTCCAGGCCATGATCACTCATATTTGGGTCAAAAATAAAACTATCTCTTACTTCCTTTGAGTGACAGTTGTGTTTTGTGTCAACAGTTCCAAAAGCTTAAAAATCAGAGTTTTAAGGAGGGAATGGTCAACTAACTCTAGTAGTATGGTGAAGTAGGACGTGGAGATGAAAAACTCGTTTGGATTTAGCAGTGTTGAGATCATTGGTAATCCTGACCACTGTAGTTTCAGTAGGATAGTAGAGGCAGAACTCTTGACTGAAGTAGGCTAAAGTTTAAATAAGACTCAAGAAAGTAGAGGCCATGTGTGTAAACACATCTGTTGGGAAAGTGCAACACAGAGAAATGGCAATATAGGGCAAAGTGCAGACAAGGAGCCTCGATTAAAGAGCCTGATGACGATGGTGTGGCCACATAATTGACAATGATGGAGAAAACCAAAGTAATGCAAAGCACTCAACTCCTCTGAAGATCTATGTAAAACTGTTTCCCAATTTAGAGCCCTAAAATTTCAATCTTCAAATTTTATATTAAGCAAGCTATTCACACTTGACTTTTATTAAGCAAATGCAAAGAAACCCTTCGGGTTGAGCTACAAGTGGACTCAGAGAATTTCCTTCTAGGAGAGAGGAAATTCATCCTTATAGTGGAGCCACTTCCTCTATGTATGATGTGACCATTGGCCATCACGAACCAGAGATCACTGTGGTGACCTAGAGAATAACTTGGGCTTCAGCATGGCAAGAAAAGTGATAATATAGTGCTAGTTAGGTCTATGGTTTAAAAAAGCTATTAGCATTCCTTCCTAGGAGAAGGGGAGGGTCACTACGCCCTCTCCTGAGATTACAGTCACTGCTCCCTCCTGCCTTTCCTACCCCACACCAATTTTACCCCAGCTGCACATGGTTTTTTGGAGGGGTGTTAGAATATAGAAGGTTGATTAGAGTTTAGATTCTTCAATAGTGCAGCTGCAAGATGAGCTGGCCATACCTGGGGTGGAACTTCCGGTTGGTGTCCTGGCAAAAGTCACCCAATGCTCTTGTAAGCAATCCTTCACCTATGTACCTATAAGTAACCCAATGAACTCACTGATTCACCAAGCTAGACTTGGATGGAACCCTTTCTGTGGTCTGTTGGTGCCCACTCATGCTTGGCTAAATAGCTGTTCTTTTATGTCTGCCCAGGAAAAACATGCAACAACCATATGAACATAAAAATATATTCGTGAAAATATATGTGATAGTACATGTCTACAGTCACTTGGGAAGCTGAGCCAAGAGATCTTTTGAGTCAAGGAATTTAAGTCTAGTCTGGGCAATAAAGTAGGATTAGATCTAAATATAAATCTGCATATGTATAAATGTATGTGTGTATATATAATGAATTGCATACATACATTTCTTATGAAAATTCTTTCAACAGACAAAGAAACTGTTCAGATTCTCAGAGATGGAGGAGAAAAAACATATTAATAAATAAAGGACTAATTAATAGAAGCACTCAATAATTCAATAGAGAAGTGAATACATTCCACATAGCATTGCCCATTGACTTACTTTCTTTATACTTTATCTTTGTTGCATCAAAAGGTGGTCTTAAACTTGACTTTTCAAAATCACTTCTAGGTTCAGGCTTACATTTGGAAGAGACATGACTGGAAGGAATAAAAATTATTCTAAATGAAAATAATCAGAAAATTTACAAACTATGTCTAAAATATAAAAATTTGGCAAAATATGATAAAATCTTCATTTTATAGATTTTTGAGCAGAAGATTGAGACTTACTTGAGAAGGAGCCAAAAATATTACTGATAGTCACTTGGAGTAGAGGGGACAGGAAAATCCTACTATTGTGACAGTTCAAGAGCACTCGAGATGCCTGTATTCACCAGCTGACAGAACCTCTCAAAAAATGTTGGAACTTAGTTCCATGAAGAAATTTGGAATTGAAAGTGGTGAGATGTGGACTCAGGGACAGTTTATGTGCCAGAGCAGGGTGCCAGTGGGGTCACAGCATTTATGTATTATAAGCACAGTTTTCCTCTACACTCTTCAGTCTAAGGATCTTAACTGTCCAGGCAGGAGTGCAGATATTCTGAGGAGAGACACATGTACTTTGACTATGAGACTATTGATACAATGGACTTCAAGAAATTAAAATTTCCCAAAGAATCTCATGCTGGGGAAAGAGAAAGGCTAAAATCTAGTACTAGCAGGAAAGGAGCTTATCTCTTAAAAAGAGATCTCACACAGTGCCACAACTGGTCAAACCACCTCGAGGAGGGATTGGAGGTGACACAATGATGATGGGCAGGACCACACCTTGACCAGGACTGCTTAGTTATGCATACTTCTTGCCTTCTATTTAAATCTAAACCTCATGCCAGGACCTGAAGGTGGATTGGGGTGGGTTGGGGCACTAGACCTCTTTGTTCCTTTTCTCAGTTTAGTCAATGAATCTGCTTTTTATTTTTGTTTTTCCCCTTATTTGGCATATTGAGGATGGGTGGCTGAGCCTAGCATATTAGGGTTACTCGAACCAAGTTCTAACCCTGAAAACCCTGGTAACAGTGGTGGTTAATTTTAGGTGCGACCTTGACTAAATCAAGGACTACTTGAACTGGTAAAGGATTCTTTCTGGGTGTGTCTGTGAGAGTGTCTCTAGAACAGGTAGGCAAAAGAATTAGTGGATTGAGCAGGGACTATCTGCCCTCAGTGTGGGCAAGCATCATTCAATCGGTTAGGCATCTAAATAGAACAAAAGACTGCTTCCTCTCTCCCCTGAAGGGTGCACTCATCTTTGCCTGTTCTTCGGTATCAGAATTCTAGGCTCCTTGTTCCAACCAGCACTTCCCAGGTTCTTAGGCCACCAACTTCAGACTGGAAAATTGATCCATCAGCTTCCCTCATTATCAGACCTTCAGCCTTAGACTGAATATGTTACTGACTCTCTCATATAT
>NW_008336313.1:1779890-1784751 GCF_000622305.1 Nannospalax galili | reverse complement strand
TATATATGTCTCCCCCTCATATATATTGTGGTTTGAATGAGAAATGTTTCCCCTAGGCTCGAGTATTTGAACATTTTGTACCCAGTTGGTGGCACTGTTTGGGAAGGTCATGGTATCTTTAGGAGGTGTGGCCTTGCTGGGCAAAGTGTATCCCTGGGGGTGGGCTTTGAGAGTTCGTACCCTTGCCCCACTTCTTGTTTGCTCTCTGTTTGGCCTTTGCTGTTGAAGATGTGAATTCTCAGCTTCTGGCTCCTACCACTGTGCTGGATAGCTTTAGTGTCAACTTGACACACCTGGGTTGAGGGAGCCTCAGTTGGGGAATTGCCTCTATTGGACTGGCCTGTGGCCATGTCTGAGGGGCATCTTCTTGATGAGTGATGTGGGAGGGCCCAGCCCACTGTGGGTGGTGCCACCCCTGGGCAGGTGGGCCTGTGTTGCATAAGATAATAGGCTGAGCAGGGGCCAGGGGAGCAAGCCAGTAAGCAGCGTTCCTCCATGGCCTGTGCTCCAGTTCCTGCCTCCAAGTTCCTGCCCTGAGTTCCTACCCTGGGCTCCCTGATGAACTGCGTGCGACCTGGGAGATGTAAGACAAATAAACCCTTTCCTCCCCAAGTTGGTACTGGTCAGAGTGTTTTGTCACAGCAATGAAGAACAAACTAAGACAACCACCATGCTTGCCACTTTCAGCCATGCCTCCCCATCATGATGACTAATCCCTCTGGAACTGTAAGACTAAATAAACTCTTTCTTCTATAAGTTGCCTTGGTAATGGTATTTTATCACAGCAACAAAAAAGTACCTAACCCCCCACGCCCCAAATCTCATCTCCTATCTCCTGTTATTTCTATGTCTCTGAAGAACCTTGGCTAATACAACTGACCACTGACGGGACATTAGAAAATTAATGGCATTATATAATGAATGCTATTTCTTCCTTTAAAAATTATTTATTATTTTAATTTATCTGTATGAGTATATTGCCTGCATGTATATGTGTGCACCATGTCACCCAGTGCCCTCGGAGGTCAGAAAAGGGTATCCAATTCACCTGGAACTGGAGTTACAGACCATGTGAGTGCTGGGTATTGAACCCAGATCCTCTGCAAGAGCAGCCAGTGCTCTTAAAGGCCGAGCCATCTCTCTAGCCTCATGAACACTATTTCTGACCTGTAGATGCTAAAACAACCCTAGCCCTAAATCAAACCCTAACCTTCCCAAAGCCCTAAACCTAAAACTAGCCCTAGCCCTAACCCTAAACCAAGCCCTAACCTTAGCCCTAACCCTGCCCTAATTGCAGCCCTAAACCTAGTCCTAATCATAAACTTATCCCTAATTCTAACCTTAACCTTAAACTTATGCCTAGGTCTAATCTTAACCTAACCCTAAACCTAGCCCTAATTCTAACTCTAACCATAACCATAGCCCTAGGGCTAACAGAAGACTTAACCCTAGATCTAGCCCTAGTCTTAGCCCTAGCCATAGCCCTAGTCCTAGTCCTAGTCCTAGTCCTAGCTCTAGCCCTAGGCCTAACCCTAACCCTATCCCTAACTTTAGTACTAACCCTAACCTTAACCCTAACCCTAAAACTAACCTTCACGTTAGTCCTAATTATGGCCTTAACCCTAGTCCTAACGGAATCCTAACCCTAAACCTAGCCTTTAACCTAGTTCTAACCCTGGCCCTAGCTCTAACCCTGACCCTAACCTTAACCCTATCCCTAATCCTAACTCTAATCCTAACTAACTGTAATCCTTGCACTAACCCTAAACCTAGCTCTAATTCTAGCCCAAACCCAAGGCCTAGCCCTGACCCTAGTCCTAACCCTATCTCTAACTCTAACCCTAGCACCAGCCCTAACCTTATGTCCAACCCCAACCCTAGCTCTTAAACCTAACCCTAACACTAGCAGTAGTCTTAGCCTTAACACTAAACCTAGCCCTAACCTAAGCCCTAACTATATCCATGGACATAGCCCTAGACCTAGCCCTAAACCTAGACTTAGGCCTAGACCTAGACCTAACCCTAACCCTAACCCTAGCCCTAACCCTAACCCTAACCCTAACCCTAACCCAATCCTCAGACCTCATCCATTTAACCTCAGAAATTGCTCAGTAAATTATTTTGGGCATAGTAAGAAGTCAATGAGGATGCTCAAATTCTTTTTATATTTGTTATTATTATTTGTTGCAAGTACATGTATGTATGTGTGTGTGTACATGTGATGGTGTGAACTGAGAGATAAGAAGAAAACATATAGGAATCAATTCTCTCCTTCCACCATATGGATTCCAGGGATTGAACTTACTGTCATGCTTGGCAGCAAACACCTTTACCTGCTGAGCTGTCACTAACCCTGAGGATACTTAATATTCCTGAAATTAGCTCTACTTAATCCTAGTGGTGTGAATATTTATTTTATGTAGTATTGGATTTTTTTTTGCCAGTTTTCTGTTACTGTAACAACTAAAAGAGAAAAATCAACTTTAAAAAAAAAAGAAAAGATTGATTTTGGCTCACAACTTTGGAAGTTTCAGTCCATGATTTATCGACTCCATTACTTTTGGACCTATATCAAGGCAGCTTATCATGTGGCATGAATATGTGGCAGAATAAAACTGCTTATATCATGAGCTAGATGAAGTTCAATTCCTAGGCAGACACCACACAAATTTTTTGTGGGCATGGTGGCTCACTCTTCTGTGGCTTACTCCAGTGCTTGTGGGGTTGAGTCAGAATTACAGTGAATTTGAGGCCAGCCTGGACTATAGTGTGAGGCCCTATGAGAAAGCAGGAGGGAGAGGGAGAGAAAGAAAGAGATAAAGGGGAAGGGAAGGGAGGAGGGAGAGAGGGAGGAAGGAAAAAATAGAGCCTTTCTTTTAAAAAATTATTTTATGTGTATGAGTGTTTTGTCTGCATGTATATAAATGCATACATGGTGCCCACAGAGGCTGAAAGAAGGCATAAAATTACCTGGAATTAAAGTTACAGACAGTTGGAGCTGGAGAGATGGCTCAGCGGTTAAGAACACTGACTGTTCTTGCAGAAGACATGGGTTCCACACCACACACACACTACACATACATCTCATACATGCACACACACCCAAGTCACTGACTTAATTCATAAAAAACCTCTACCACTTGGGGCTACAGAGATGGCTCAGCAGTTAAGAGAACTGACTGTTCTTACAGAGGACCCAGGTTCCATTCCCAGCACCCACATGGTGGCTAACAACCATCTGTAACTCCAGTTCCCAGCCTCTTCTGTCCTCCATGGGCACTGCACGACATGGGTACACTTACATGAAGGCAATACACATGTACCACAAAATAAAAATAATAAATAAAATATTTTTAAAAAGTTACAGACAGTTGTGAGTACCATATGGTGCTGGGAACCAAATCTTGGTTCTTTGCAAGAGTACCAAGTGTTTTTTATCCATTGAGTCATTCCTCTAGCCCCAAGACTCTTTCTAAGGTGTGTCTCCCATGATCTAAGGCCCTCCTCAAAGGATCTTTCTTTTAAGGCTTCTACCACCTCCCAATAGCTCTACTCTGGCTGACTGAGAAGTTTAATGCCAGAGGAAAAGTTAATCTAAACCACAAAGACTGAAAAGTACTTATTTTGAAGATGCAGACCAAGTAAACTTTATTTCAAGCTCCTGATACTACCACTTCTACCACTCAAGGTGTATACCGCCATGCTCAGTCACAAGCTTCTTTCTCTTAACTTACAATTGGTTCTGATGTCTTGGTAAATCTCAAATAACAGAAATTTGAATTATATTTGTACCATAACCAGAATGCTTACAAGTAAAACAACTGCCCAAATAACATGGTTTTGCTTTAGAATTGAATCTGTTTGTCCAACTCTCTTCCAGAGAGCTTCACATGAATGACACACAGAAATCTGAAACAACCCCTAATAAATCCCAGCTTTTCTTACTAATCCCCATATTCTCCTCAACCTACTTCCCACATTCTCCTTTTAAGTATAAAGTGCCAAAATTACAATGCACCTGGGCACCAAGCCCAAGTGCTCATAGACATCCTGCTAAATGGAGTAGTAATAAAAAATGCAAGCTCTTGTGGCTGGAGAGATGGCTCATTGGTTAAGAGTACATACTGCTCTTGCAGGGGACCTGAGTTCAGTACCTATGACTCATGTTGGTGGCTCACAACTTCCTGTAACTCTGGCTCCAGGTGATCCAACACCCTCTTCTGGTCTCTACCGGCAGCTACACTCACATACGTGCAAACACTAACACAGACACACACACATACATGTAATTATAAATACAATAAGATCTTAAAAAGAAGATAAGCTCTGAAATTAGGCTGCGGGTTTAAACCCAGCCTCTGTGTCTTGTGTGTGTGACCTTAGACACATTATTTAACCTCACCAGGATTTGGAATTTTCATTACTGCACACGTTGGCTTCGGTCACAGAATAAATGGGATGGCTACCTCTTCACACTACTAGTACCTGAATGATCTAAAGTTGATTCTACTGCATAGCACGTCGTTTTGGTTTCTCCTCTGCATTTCTGATACTGCAAAACGACATGACCTCACACATGTCTATAAATCCAGTGAAAAACAAAATATGGCATATTCAGGACTCCCCCCACCCCTCACTGCCCCAGTATTAAGGACTGAACCCTATGCATGCTAAGCAGACACTCTACCACTGAACTACATCCTCTGTTCAGGCTATGCTCCTAAGGGACTAGCAAGAAAGTTTTTTAGGCAAAATTTTTCTTAAAATATGTTACCCAAAATTTAACATAAAACTTGACATTAATTTGGAGTAATATAATTGATTTTAAGAAAAATCTTTCTTTAAAAACTCAGAACTGTAA
>NW_008336313.1:1743337-1779562 GCF_000622305.1 Nannospalax galili | reverse complement strand
AAATTAGTGCTCCTTCTTATAGGCAAAATTCTGTATGTAAAGGACAAAAACTAATCAATCCCTCTCTCTCTCCATACACACACACACAGACACAGAGAGAGAGAGAAAGAGAGAGAGAGACAGAGAGAGACAGAGAGAGACAGAGAAAGAGAGACAGTTATATGGAAGGTAATAATAGAAAAATATCAGAGATTCAAAATTGTAAACTGAGAGGCCAGTCTGGTCTGCAATAGCAATTTCCAGTCCAGCTGGGGCTACAGGAAGACCTTGTCTTAAAACAACAACAAATTGTAGAAAGCATTACAGGTTAAAATTTGAAAACCAACTTTGTGTGCTTTTGCTGTATGACCTGCTGAGCTCTTTCCCCATTTATGAGATAAAGGTAATGGGCCAGGTATCCCTTCTAACTCTAAAATTTTAGAGTTTAAGGAAAGACCTACATGTAGTTGTTGTGAATCTATTTCTTCTTTTTAATTTTTTTGAGTCTACTATGCACATACTGATTGTGGTGGTTTGAATGAAAATGTCCCCCATAGGCTTCAAGTATTTGGATATTTTGTCTCCAGTTGGAGGTACTGTTTTGGGAAGTTTTAGAAGGTGCAGCTATGCTGGAGGAAACATATCACTGGGGATGGGCTTAGAGAGTTCTTAAGCCTTGCAGGATCTTGCAGGAAGCAAGTTGCTCTCTTGCGTCCTATGCCTGCTTGAAGATGTGAGAGCTTAGCTTCTGCTGCTCCTGCTCCAGCCACCTCCGCCACCATGCCTCCCTGCAATGATGGACTCCTGGCCCTTTGGAACCATAAGCTCAAATACACGCCTCCTTTTATAAGTTGCTTTGGTCAGTGTTTCTATCACAGCAACAGAAAAGTGACTAATACACTGATAGAATGTGTGAATTGCAGAAGAGCCATAAGCCTCATTAGGGAAAGCCATAATTCCCTTTAAGTGTCTAACTGACCCTAAATTGGCAGCCTGGGCTTGCTCAAGCCTTATCAACTGGCCACTCCCTTGACTGAGAGAGACTGTTTATGGGGCCCTACTTTAATGCTATAAATAACTCACCCGCCCACCTGAGAAAATAATCTTGGGAGAAAAGACTCTCAAGGACACCAGACCCTGGCATGGAATTAACTCTTGCAGTTGTGTGCAGCAGAGTTCCTATGTAAGTCCAGACTGCTCCCCCTTTCAATGTAGCCACTCATTCTGTGCAGAAGAGCTTACCAGCCTTTGCTGTATTCCTTGAATAAAGGAACATATTCCTTGCCTGTTGGAGATCTGGCTCTGACTCTTATTTGTAAACTTTAAACTCCTTCTTTTTTCTGCTCTTTTAAATCTAACACACACAAAAATGCTTTATTCATTCAACATACACAAACTGTGCCTGGAGAGATGGCTCAGCGATTAAGAGGACTGTCTGCTTTTGCAGAGGACCTGGGTTCAGTTCCCAAGACCCACAGGGCCGCTAACCACCATTTGTGACTCCAGTTCCAGGGAAATTCGACCTCCTCTTCCGACATCCATGGTGTACTGACATGCAAGCAATAAACTAACACACATAAAATAATACATATTTTTAAAAATCATAGCATACACAAAATATAGAGGAACAGAAATTTAAATATTTTTATCATAACAAGCAGGCAGCAATTGGAGAGAATGTTGCTGGAGACTGCCACCCTCTACCTGTTTCCTCTGAATTGAAACACTCCCTCATGGAGGGAGAAGGGGAAGTCACAAGACAGGAAGCTCATGAAATGTATAAGGTAGAAATGGTGGAGATGAAAAGAAATCATGGTTTTTCCCCACCTCCCACTAGCCCCCCCCACACCCACTGGCAGGAACCAGAATAGAAGTCTCTGTTTCCCAAAGCTGCCACATTCTTGAAACCTTTTGGCTATATATTATCTGTAAACCACTTACTTAGTTGCCATGTGCTATATAAATTCCCAAAAGCTTGAACAAGGGTCTGGCACCTTTATAGAATGATCTGTGTGTCAGTCCCGCTAGCTTAAGAACAAACTCTCTCTCCTCACCTGACTTTGGCTGTTGGTTTCTGAGTTTCTGGTAACAAGCTAAGAGAGTTACGTGATTTTCAAGGTTCTACCCCAAGTTACAGAGGTTGTAAACAACTTCTGGAGAAAGGAGACCTTTTCATGGAGTCACCAGCAAGGGAAGGGACCAGGGAGAGGGAGGAGGGCCCTCAGTGGGAAAAGCAGAAGTTCAGGGCAGAAAATATCAATAGTTTTGTTTTTCTGCAGTTTGAGACTAAGCACAATAGATGTTTTCCCAGACATCACAGTGTTTCCTCAGACCTTAGTTTCCAGGCTGGGCTTGGGCTTTCTTTTCTTAGCTTGGGGATGGGGATAGAGGCTTGGGCTTTCTCAATTTAACCTGGGACTTTCCAAGATGAGACATTTGTCCTTCAATGGATGATAAGATTATCGACTGAGTCTGACTCATCTGACAGTTGGGAATCTACTGGGGGAAATCCGGACATGGCTATCTTTCCCCATGCATGGGATTGCATGCCTCTTTACTATAATATCAGTTTCCTCCTCCCTGTTATGGGTGATAAGAATTGTCACCAAAGTTGAACCATCTGAGAGTTCAGCATCCTTGCAAAGAGTCACAAACTGGTCATCCTTCTCTATGTGGTATGAGGTGGCATTCTTCTTTGATGAATGGAGTCCACCACATAAATAGATGTTTCCAAATGATCAATGAACTAGAGAATATATTACAGTCATTGGAAAGAGCATGGATGGGATAGGATTGTAAGCAGACTATGGCATCGTTTCATGGCCTTTGCTGTGGGTGACAAGACATGTAATGAAGACTCATGTGTCAGCCGTGAAAGAACTTGCCCATGTAATGACAGAATTATAATAAGAAAGAGACATGCTGATGTTATCCTTCACACTAACCTCTAATTTGGCAAGAGCGAAAAAAAGCGATGAGATGTAGGTGTTGTCTTACTGTTTTTTACAGTTGGTGGGATTCAGAAAAAGAGAGTACAAACTAGATTTGTTGAAGAACCCTTCCTGGGAATCAAAGACTTGGAATAGAAGGAAAGACTCAGACAGTGAGGACAGAGAGTGCAGTAAAAGTGACAGAAGACACCTCTTAGGTCTGACTGCTAATACAGAAGAAGGAAAAATCCATGATTCAGCATGCAGATGGGATCCTTAAAAATGCTCCAATGTAGGAAATTGTGATGATCAGGGAATATCAATATCTATAAAGCTTGAATTGGGAAAGACTTCTAAAAAAGGAATGAACGATCCCCTGAAGTTTAGCTTGTGAGGGTGTGGGTGGGTGAGTCTGTGTAGTGTAGACACATAGAAATTGAGTAATATAACCACTCATTCCTCCTAGAGGCAGAGGGTGCATAACCCAAGGAAATATGAGGGATATAAGTTAGCTGAGGGAAATAATAGACTGGCTTATAGGAGGCATTCGGGATACTTGGCTGTTGCCAGCTGAGGTCCCTGTGACTATCAGAGATTGGAAAACAATAAAGGAAGGATAGGTATTATTGAAGGAAATGTGAATCTGAGAGGCAGTGTTTCATGCCTAGTTTATAAAGCTGGATAGGTGCTCACAGAGGATAACAAAGAAGTTAAAAAAGGAGGAACTGGATTGAAGTTTTGATGGCTTTGCTGAGCCCCATGGTGGTGGCATGTGATCTTTAAGAGCGAGGAGAGGTGCTGCCAGATCTGAATGATTTAAGCTGGCAGATAAGTTGGATTCAGGAGGCACTAAAGCACTCAGAAGACAAAAAATGGTTATGGGACGTGTTCAGGTTACTTGAAAGTAAATGTGGCATGAAAAAGTCCTATTCAAGCTCCAGTGGATGAACCCACACTGGAGAACATTTGGGGATTCAAGTTATTATTATAACTTATATACAGAGAGTACACTGAATTGAGTGGGGGGGAGGATATACAGAGGTGTGGATGGGAGAGGGTATATAAATGTCATCAAATTATATTTTATCAAAATCACAAAAATTCAATAAAAATGCCAAAAAGAGAGATTGCATCAAATCAGTGATCCTAGAAGAAAAAAAAAGATGGAAAGGTAAATGTTATGCTTATGAGTCTTTGGAAGGCTCTACAACCTGAAAGACCACATGTGTTCAACGAAGTGTGAAAGGAGTAGATTATAGGGAGCCCCAGGAGTTCCCACTTCAATCCATTGCCGCAAAAAAGGAGATGTCCTCTAACAGGGTGGTCAAAGGTGTCTGCAAATACTGACCCTACACAGGCCCCACACTGAATTGTGTATTTGCTGGTTTCCCACTAATGAGCAAAACATTTGTGCTTCAGTGGATACTGGAGCTGAGTGTACATTAATTCATGACAATCCCCCAAAGTGTCAGGGGCAATGGTTAGTGCTAGATGGATATGGGGATAGAACAACATAAGTAGAAATGGTTAAGTTCGTCCTAAGAGTGGGCAGTTATTCTCCTCGGATAATATGCTGTTTATATTTCTTCTCTACAAGAAATTTACTGGGGGCAGTGATTATTCACCAAGTCAGGAGCTCTTTCACCAGCTAGATGTGGCAATGAAGAAGTGGAGCCCTCAGTGCGTGCTTGGAGCTGGCCATCCCAAAGAATCAGATCAAGTGGTGGTAAGAATACCGGGTAAAAACATGACCTTACATGTCCTCGGCCCTGGGTCATGCTAGCAGTATGAGCAGGCCTCATGGAGAGCACTGGGGATGTGAAGATGTACAGTGGCCCAACAGCAGGGGCAGCACCCCAGGATGAAGGGACCATATGGTTCATGGAAGACTGTATTACGCAGGGCTAGATAATGTCTCTCATCTACACTGCTGCACCCAATATTGTACTTTTGATGGAATAGTTCATTCTTTTTCTTGCTGTATTGGACCTTGCTAACTCTTAAAATATGGCTTAGCTGCTAAATTCCAAGAAAAATTTACATTTGCTTGGATATAAATAGTTCAATATACAATACTAAAGCTTGAGTATCTTACAAATTTGGAAAAACACACGGAAGGACAGCAAAAATATCAATTAAAAACTTTTAAATTATGTGCCATGTGTCAGTGGGAAAAGGTTCTTCTAGTAGCCATGAACTTGTTGGGAGATGATCCCTTCCTATGAGTGGCTGACCACGGAAGTCCCCGACCACATTGCTGTTTCTGTTGGTTGTAAGGCAGAACTGAAGATACCATGCATGTTGGTTGCAGGGCATGTAAAAGGGAAGCTGAGACTGAACGAGGAGCTTTCTCCCCACTGGGTGGCTTTTGTGGTGCTGAAAGAGAATTATCATTACCTTCCTACTTAGTTGTATGGACCATGTGCAATACACTCCAAATTCTAGGCAAGATGTACCTGCTGTTGCAGGAATGGAACCGGTGTCATGGGTGCAACCAACTGCTTTCGAATGGGCAATTCCAATTTAGCTAAAGGATGAGACTCATGCTTGGTACTTGTAAACCAAGGCAAAAACCTTTGTGGCTGGGGAGGTCATAGGTCCCAGTAGGAGGCTAGTGCTATTGTTTTGTTAAATGGATATGATATGCTGTTACATTTCCTCCTAAACATTTCTATTTATTCCTATAGAGCGTTGCTGCTGTAAGCCTTAGTCATAAGGGAAACTATTTTTTGGCCAGAGAGCTTCATAGTTACTGTACAACTATGATTTCATAATAAGTTAAGCTCCTGAGAACAAGTGATGCTTGCTATGTGATAGTAGCTCACTATCGGCCACAAATGGGAATATTGCTGAAAGAGTGTAAGAGCTAGAGGAAGGGGTAAAGTGTTATAGAAGTGTATCCTTCTAATTAAAACATTCCCTCCTAGAAGGGAAGGCATATAAGGCTCAAGAAGGTAACAGAACTGATGTGGTTCAGGAACTTCACAAAACTTATAGGACTCGAGAAGCCCAGAAAGGGATAAAATTCACAAGACTCTCCCAAGGTTATAAACGCCGTAGACAACTTCTGGGAAAGAGGAGACACCAGTGGAACTCTTTGCAAGTTGGACAAGGAGGTCTAAAAATGCAACTCTCAGGCGTTATCACACATTCTGGGGTGAATTTTTCAGTGATGCAAATGCCTTAGAGTTACCTATGATTCTGCAAGAAAATTTTCACTCGTGCTCCTGAATGTACCTCAGTAAATGCATTGGTTGACCAAGCTAGACTTGGGTGGAATAATTTCTTTGGTATGTTGTTGATGCTGTATTTGGGGTGGACAGATGTATGTACATGTTTCCCCAGAAAAAGTCATGTAACAAAAGTATTGTCACAGCGTTAACTCTCAACTTGACACAAACATAGAGTGACCTGGGAAGAGGGAACCTTGACTGAAGAATTTTCCAGATCAGATCGGTCTGTGACCATGTCAGTGAGCATTTTTGTAACTTCTAATTGCTGTAGTAGGACCTAGCCCATTGTGGGAGATGTCATCTCTAGGCAAGTGGGCCTGGGCTGCATAAAGCATAGAGTCAAGTAAGCCAGGAGAAGCAGACCAGTAATCACCCTACTTCCATTGGTTTCTGCTTCAAGCTTCTGCTTTGAGTTCCTGTCTTGATTTCCCTTGATGGTAAGCTATTATCTGTAAGCCAATAAACCCTTTCTTTTACAAGTTGGTTTTGGTTAATATTTTATCACTGTTACAGAATTCAGCAAAGACTATTGATGTGTAAAGTTATTGGAATCAGAACCAGAATCTTTCTCGAACCAGCTCCTCTTCCTACAGCCACACATGCTGTAAATGATAGCAATGCTCCAGTGTGTGAGCTAGAAATAGAGTTAAGAAATCAATCAAAAGAGGACTTGTTTAAATATTTGCGCAGATGGACTGAAGAGGATAAAGGAGATAGTGAAAACGTGAATTGTCATAGGCCTGACTTCTAACTTTATTTTCAATAGCAAAATTCTGATGAAACGTAAATGCCATTCAATGGATGAATGAATGAAACTCTATATATCTGTATGCCTGAAACAGAATATGATGTGACAATAAAATGTACATAGTATTGATTCATGCAAAAACCTGATGAAGCTCAAGGTCCATGATGAAATCTCAAAACTTCATATGCTAGGATTTTGATAAGTCAGATCAAGCTCACTGCCTCCCTACAACATTTCTGTCAACCCCCGCCCCCAATCTGTCCCCTGACTGCCTCTCTCACAGGAGGGCTCCAATCCCTTAATCTCAAATCTAGGACTAACTTTCCAAACCAGATTAACCAATCACCCTACCATAGACTTCTAAGTCCTCACCCGGCAGGCCCCTCACTGTCAAATTCCCAGCCTCCGGATCAGGCAGACAGACCTGCTCAAGCCAGAACTCTGAGTAGAAGTTCCTGTTGAACACATAACCGACAAAGAACATCCACGTGCCCAGACAGCAATGCAAAAACAATATGAAAAACCAGGAAAATATGTCCCCAACAAAACCCACAAGTTCTACAGAAGTGCGTAACATTGAGAACCACCCTGTAGAACCCCAGGAACCAGAATTTGAAAGAACAAGCATAAACATGATCAAAGAATTTCAAGAAGACACAAACAACCCAGAGAACTCAAAGAGGAAAGGCACAAACTTTTGACAGAAGCCCAAGAATATACAAATATGCGGCTTAATGAAGTGCCAGAAACTATTCATAATTTGAAAAGCAAATTCACTGAAGAGATAGAAATAGTTACAGATGGTTGTTAGCTGCCATGCAAGTGCTGGGAACTGGACCTGAGTCCTCTGTAAAAGCAGCCAGTGCTCTTAACCACTGTACCATCTCCTCAGGCCCTGAAATATAAAACTTTTAAACAAATACATTAATGTCAGCTTCTAGTTTCCAAACCTTTTCTCTGTTGTCCTCTAGTATCTTCGCTTGCTTGTCCAGGGCATCTAACTTCCCTAGGATTTGTTCCATCATCCGCTGTCAGTAAATAAATCCCTATTTAAAAAGAAGAAGAAATCTCAAACTCAATTGAATTGAGGCCCATGCTTGTTTAGGTCTAAGGGGAGATTGTACCTTCCTGTCACCACTTTCCCAGTCATAGAACTGTACATGTACTCGTTGTTTAAGTAGGAAAACAATCAAAACTCCCACCTGTGTACTAGAGGACTCCAACCTTGCCACATAAGAGCTAGGATGACTCCCATTGGAAGGAAGAGTATGAGGCTTAACAACTGTTCTCTTTTGTTTGGATACGACTTCTTATTGATACAGTCACCTGGATTTAAATTAAGTCAGTCCGTGATTCAACACTGTTGCTACAATACTTAGCAGGCACCTAGTCACACGGACAGAACAGTAGCTAAGCTGGTTAGGCTGCCATCAGCTACTAGGTCATATATTCTAGCTAGTTAACATTGCTGAGAAGTCTCACTGGGGATCAAACAAAGCACATGACCCAGATAGATATCAAGATCTGGTCTAATTTATTTCTACTTTCAGATAAGCAAACTGAAGGCTGCAAAGTACCTTATGGCTTCAGTAAAAATACTTAGAGGCAGAGACGAGGAAAGAATGCAGGGACCGGGGTGGCTGGGAGGATGGCCCAACAATTAGAGCACCTGCCACACATGTTTGAAGGCCCAAGTTCAGGTTCCTAGATCCCCTGTGAATGCTGGGTGTTTGTGGAAGCCCACCTCTAATTCTAGACTGGGAGGGTGGAGAGGGAATCCACAGAACAAGCTTGCCAGAGACTAGCCATATTGGTGAGCTCTTGGCTTGGTTGAGAGATCTTGCCTCAATGAATAAGGTGCAAGAGCTTTTGAGGATGATTCCTGATATGAACTTTGGGCCTCCACTCATATGTGCACACATGTGCACCTGTACACACATGAACCTGCACACACATGTGCACTTTCACTTATATATGCATTCATACACATGCAAACATACACACACACATACACATGAAAATGGAAGAGAATGAGGAATACTAAGCCAATGCTTCCTTTTAATTTACTTTTAAAATGTGGGCAGATGACCATGCATTTTTTCGTGCCGTGAATTCAGTGAATGGGACCCAATGGCATTTAAGTGTAAAAATATTGTGATTCACAGAAAGCATCGAACTCACCAGCATTTTCAGTGAACACCACTGTCAATATTGAACCGTTTTCCATCTCAAGAAGTTTTGTGCTGCTTCTCCATCCTATACTGTATGTTACCTCCTCGATACCACACAGGGACAGCAGTGTCTGAGAGGAGGGGGTTCACGCTCGTGTTGTTTTGTACAAGTATAAGAAATATATAAGTGTAACAAATAAAATGTAACAAAATGTAAATAAGGTACAAGTAAATAAAATGAAGTAATGATAGGCTTACCAGGTACAGGCAAAATGTTTTCTCTTTTCTGTAAATGCAGCACAATGTATCTTTTCCAGCTGTAGACCACCTCGTCTTCTTCTCCCAGTTCTGCAACCATGTGATCAACAAAGGCCTGTATACATTTGGCTGTCTGCTTCCTTCACTTACACCTACACCAGCTCAGTTTGTAGTTCATGCCTCCATTTCATAACTTGTTATTTGACAACTTGGTGTCTTCAGTACCAGGTCATCTCATTGCTATTGCTTCCTTTTTTCCTAATTTCCTGAATTTCCTCCCAGTCTTACTCTGAATTTTCTATCAAAGGCTTATTTTGACTTCTGTGAGTTGAAACAAAAACTCTTTGTGAAAAAGCCCAAAGGAGGCCTGAGTGCCCAGTCCAGGCAGACTACTGTGCTCAGCATCTCCGTGTCTCCATATTGGAGTCTTACCAACAAGCAGTAGTTTTGTGGCCAGTAGATTCTATCACTTATCAGCAGATGTATTAGCTGGGAGTGTGAGAGATGAATTTACCTCTTAAATATGCAGAGGTCTGTCTAAGCGCTTAGGTGTCTTTGCCCTTGGTCTCCTTTGGAATATAGAGTTCTAATGTGGTCACAAAGCCAGCCTCATAGAACCTTGGGGTTGGACTGCATCTCTCGCCTCCTACACAGCTCCTGAGCAATGAGGCTGCATGGACACACAGAAGACAAGACCTTCTTGATCCTTGCTTTGATTTCATTGTCTTCTTCAGCCCTTCAGGGGCTCTGTTCTTCCCCTCCCCAGGTCACTGCAGCACCTTCTCCCTATCCACTAATTTGCCTATCCCTAACCATGCTCCTTGTCCTTCAAAAATTAATTCTTCAAAATGCCATCAGACCCCTCTTTCTTAAGCTCTAGTCCACAAACCGTGGTTTGTGCACACCACCTGCAGAAAAAGCCCCACATTTTTCAGATTACATACAAGAACATTCAGGAAAAGACAATCTAAAACTTGGTTTAATACACTTTTCCAGTTCATTCCCCACTGTACCCCTTCATCTTCCAGACTCGTCCTACCTGTTCCCACCTATCCTGCACTAGGCCTTTCTTTCTACTCTGAGTGTTCTCTCTTCAAGCTTTCCAGTCAGATGCCTGCCTGTCAAATCCTTCTGTAAAAGCCACCTCTTTTGTGAGTCTTCCCTTGGACCTCTCTCATTGTCTATCTTAGGGACCATCTTTCTTTTGTCTTCTCCTATCACGTTTTGTCTTTCATTACAACACAGCACACACTACTTCATACTATAGAGATTTATTCTTCGACACCCCTCTTCCTCACAGTGTTGAAGGCTTATTTACAGGAAGACTTGAGCTACTCATCTTTGAATCTCAGCACCAGGCAAAGTGTTTTATATTTAAGGGGGATCTGAACACTGCAGTTTAATTTGGAGATGCCTCCAAATATAACGTCTTAGGGGTGAGAACTCCAGTGCATCTACAGTGAGTGTTGTCTCTTTTGTGATGATTCTCTTACTGGAGAATGTAATATGAGGTGGGATGAATTATATATAAATATATATTATGTATTCATTAGTTACTTTTCTGTTGCTGTGATAGAAACACCATGACCAAAGGAACTTATAAAAGGAAGAGTTTAGCTTATGATTCCAAAGGGGCAAGAGTCCATCATGGCAGGGAGGTATGGTGGCAGAGGAGGCTAGAGTAGAAGCAGAAGCTAAGCTTACATCCTCAACCAGGCACAGGAAGCAGAGGGTGACTGGAGATCAGGCAAGGCTTAAGAACTCTGTAAGCCAGTCCTCAGTGACATGCTTTCTTCAGCATGGCCACACCTTCTAAGACTTCCCTAAACTGTACCACCAAGTGGGGACAAAATGCTCAAATACTTGGAGCCATGGGGGAAATTCTTATTCAAACCATTACGTATATTAAAAATGAATTATAAATAAATAGAAAGTATCTTTTAAAATCTGGCTTTTGCCAAATTAAACAATTTTTTTAAACTTAAATAAATTCTATTTATTATTTTTATTTTATGTGTATGCATGAATTGCCTGCATGTTGGTAAGTGCACCTGTGTTGTGCAATGCCCGCAGAGGTCAGAAGAGGCTGTTGGATCCCCTGGGACTGGAGTTACAGACATTTGTTAGCTGCCATGTAGGTGCTGGAATTCGAATCCAGGTCTTCTGCAAGAACAACCAGTGTTCTTAACTATGGAGACATCTCTCCAGCGCCCAAATCTAAACCATTTTTAAACAGTTGCTTTTTTTTTTTTAAAGGAAATTTAGATTTATGGTTTGGGAGTTTGTTGGTTTTTATTGTTTGTTTGTTTGTTTGTTTGTTTTTTTGAGATGTGTCTTCTGGGAGACAGGCTTGAGCCTAGGGTGAAAGTCTTATTGACAGACGTATAGACATACAGGCCCGAGGCAATGGCCAGACCACTGGAGCCACAAGAAACACCTTGTGACATTTGCTCCCATTGGCAGATCATGAGACTGATGCCTAGAGCTTGCCACTCCCTAATCACCACCCTTGGAATCCAAAATTGCAACACTTAGATATTGCAACAGTCAGGGTCATGTGGCTTCTGGGAATCCAGGCTCTGTAATCTGAAACCCAGTATGCTAATGAGGCATTCTACCTGCTATTCTGTGATAGGATGTTAAATCTGTTATGCTAATAGGATGCTAAGTCTGTTATGCTAATAAGGTATCCTACTTGCTGTACTGTGATAGGATGCTAAACCTGTTATGCTAATGAGGTATCCTTGATGTGCTGTGATTGGACCACTATCCCTATATAAGCTTGTGCCATCCTACAATAAACCTGTGTCACTGAACCTGGTCTCCTGTGTCTGAATGCAGCTCCACCAGGCCAGAAGCAGCGATGACAGGAGGCAGCAAGAAGCGGCCGCTGCTGGCAGTGACCACAGGGCCTCACATTCTGTTCTAGGCTGTCCTGGAACTATGTAGCCCAGGATGTCCTTGAACTCACAGCAACCCTTCTGATTCTAGTCTCCCAAGTATTGAGCCTGCAGACATAAGCCACCACATGTTCTCAATTACTAGGAGCATAGTGACATTTGGGGGAGGGGGAGGTTAACACATCTTAATAGAGAACTTGATAATTAGAAAACAGTAAATTCCTGATTGCTGTCTGATAAACCGTTCATGGGCCACACCACATCCCCAGCCTCTTTCTCCTCTCATGGTGACCTCTATATACACTCACTCTCACATAAATTCATATATATGAAAATGAGATGTTACAATCAGCATGTGAGAGAGCATATATGGCATTTGATTTCTCAGCCTGCGTAACATTTTCCAGTTTGAAGCATTTTGTAGTTTTATAATTTCATTTTTCTTTACAACTGAATAAAATTTATATATGTACCACAGTTTTATTATCCATTTTCCAGTTGATAGACGTTGAGGCTGATTCCATTTCCTAGCTATTATGAATAAAGCAACAATGAACAAGGATGAGAAAGTGTCCCTATAGTAGGATATGGAGTCCTTTGGGTACATGCCCAACAGTGGTATAGCTGGGTCATATGATAGATCTATTTTTAAATTTTTTGGGAAACTTCCATGATGGCCATAGTGACTGTACCAGTCTATATTTCTGCTAACAGTGAATAAGGGTTTCCCTTTCTGTACATCCTTGCCAGCATTTGTTGTCATTTGTTTTCTTGATGATAGCCATTCAGACAAAGTGAGATAGGATTTCATTTGTCAGATGGTTACAGATGCTGAACATTAAAAAAATTATTGGTCATTTATATTTCTTTTGAGAATTCTCTGTTCAGTTCCTTAGCTCACTTTCTGATTGGGTGGTTTGATTTCTTGTTTAGTTTTTGAGTTACTTGTATATTCTAAGTAATGTGTAGCTGGCAAATATTTTCTCTCTTCATTCAATTAACTGTTTCCTTTGCTGTGCAGAAGCTTTTTACTATCTTGAGGTCCCATTTATTGATTGTTGGTCTTGTTTCTTGAGTGACCAGAGTTTTATTTAGAAAGAGCTTACTTCTGCCTATATGTTGAAATTTTTCTCTACTTTTTCTTCTAGTAGTTTCCTAGTTTCAGGTTTTATGTTAAGGTTTTTGATCCATATGGAGTTGACTTTGGTGCAACATGTGAGATAAGAATTTAGTTTGATTTTTCTATATGTGTATATCCAGTTCTCCCAGTACCATTTGATAAAGAGGCTGTCTTTTCTCCTAGTATTTTTGGTATTTTTGTCAAAAATAGAATAGCTGTTGGCAAATGGATTTATATCTGGACTTTCTATTCTGTTCCATTGATCTATATGTCTGTTTTTGTGTCAGTGCTGTGCTTTGTTACTATGGTTCTGTAGCATAACTTGAAATCAGGTATGATAATACCTCTATTCTTTTTCTTATTATTTTTCTCAGGATTGCTTTGGCTATCTGAGATCTTTTGTGCTTCCATATAAATTTTAAGATTTTCTTTGTATTTCTGTAAAGAATAGCATTTGAATTTTGATGGGAATTACATTTATCTGTAGATTGCTTTTGGTAAGAGATCCGCTTTCACAATATTGACTCTTCTTGTCCATGAACATGGGCGATCTTTTCCATGAGAGATATTCTAGTGTCCTCTTTAATTTTTTGAGTTTTTAGAGTTTTCATTATATAGGACTTTCACTTAGTTTTATTCCAAGGTAATTTTAAAAGCTATTGTGAATGGAATTGTTTTTGCAATTTCTTCCTCAGCCTGCTTGTTATTGGTATATAGGAAAGTTATTGATTCTGCGCATTAGTTTTGTATCCTGTCACTTTGCTGCAAGTGTCTATCAGTTCTAAAAGTTTTCTGGTAGAGAATTTAGAGTTTATTTTGTATAAAACCATATCATCTACAAATAAGGATACTTTGACCTCTTTTTTCCTGTTTGTATACCCTTTGTTTACTTCTATGTTTTATTGCTTCTGCTGTGTGTATTGTATACAAGTGGCAAAAATAGGCCCCTTTATTTTGGTCTTGATTTTAGTGGAAATGCTCTGAGTTTTCCCCTACTTAATATAGCACTGGCTAAAGGTTTGCCATGTACGGCCTGCATTGTATTGAGGTACATTCCTTCTATTTCCAGTTTCTTTGAGACTTTTATCATGAAGGGATATTGGATTTTGTCAAGTCTTTTTGAATCTATTGAGATGATTATGTGGTTTCTGTCCTTGTGGTATATTACATAATCGATTTATGTTGAAGTATTCCTGAATCTCTAGAATGAAATAAATTTGGTTATGGTGAATGATCTTTTTTATGTGTTCTTGTGTTTTATTTACAAGTATCTTGTTTAAAAAATTTGCATCTATCTTCATCTGGGAGATTGGCTTGCAATTTTCTTTTGTTGTTGTTTATCTGGGTTTGGTATCGGGGTCACTGGCTTCATACAAAGAGTTTGAAAGCATTACTTCCTTTTCTATTTTATGGAATAATTTGAGAGGGATTTGGTGTTCTCATTTAATGGTCTGGTAAAATTCTGCATGGAACCCTTCAGGGTTGGGCGTATTTTATTCAGGAGGTTTTTAAAATTATTGTTTCAATCTCACTTGTTTCATATATATATATATGTTTATAATATTTATTTTATTTTGTTTTAATTTTGGTAGGTAATATACATCTAGAAATCTACCCACTTCTTAACATATGTCCTAATAATTATCTAAATTTCATTGGTATCCATAATAAATTCTTTTTATCTCTGACTTTATTAGCTTGTGTCCTCTCTCTTTCTTTGGTTAATATGGCTAAGAGTCTGTGTAACTTCTTTACTTTTCAAAGAACCAACTCTTTGTTTAATTGATGGTATTTTTTTCTCCAGTTTCCATTTCATTAATTTCTATCTTGATCCTAATTATTTCTTTCCATGGATTGATCTGGGGCTTGGCTTCTTCTTGTTTTATCAAGCCCTAAAGTATACCATTAAATCACCTATTTGAGGTCTCTAATTTCTTAGTGTAAGTACTTTCCTCTTAGGATTGCTTTGATTGCATCCTGTAGATTCTGGTACACTGTATTTTCAACTTCATTCAATTCTTTGTTTCTTTAATGATCTGTTAATCATTCAACAGTGCTTTGTTTAATCCATATGACTTTGTGTGCTGTGTAAAATAGTTTATTTTACTGTTGATTTATAGTTTTATTTCATTTTGATTATATACAAGGACTTATTTTCAATTTTCCTTTGTTTATTAAGAATTGCTTTGTGGCCTAATACATGATCTATTTTAGAGACATTCCTATGGGCTGATGAGATTGTGTTTTGTTCTTTTTTTTGAGGCAGGGTCTCCCTGTAGCCCCAGCTGTCCTGGAACTCACTATGTAGACCAGGTTGGCCTTGAACTCACAGAGATCCGTCTGCCTCTGCCTCCCAAGTGCTGGGATTAAAGGCGTGCGCCACCACACCCGGTGTGTTTTGTTCTTTTAATCAGTGTGAACTGACCTTTATCTCTTCTGACTAGTTTTTGTTTGACGTTAGTTTTGTCAGTTATTACAACAATGATACCTGCTTGTTTCCTAAATGCATTTGCTTGACATATCTTTTTCCATTGTTTTACCCTAAGGTAGCATCTGTCTTTTATTGTGAGGTACATTTTCTGGATGCAATAGAGAGAGGGAACCTGTCTTTAATCAATTCTGCTAGTCTGTTTTATGATTGGGGATTTGAAAACATTAATATTGAAGTTATTATTGGAAATGTGTATTAATTCCTGTTGTTTTCTTGATTAGTAGTTTTTTCCTACCTCTATTGCTTTACATTGTTCAAGCATGGCTTATTCTTTCCTGTGACTTCATGAATATATTTATCTGTTTATTGAATCTGAAGGATTTCTTCAAGTATCTTCTGGAGAGCTAGCTTAATGGTCATGAATTCTTTTAGCTAGTTTTTATCATGGAACATTTTTCTTCCTCTTTTTATGACATAGTTTACTGGGTATATAGTATTGTGGTTGGTAGCTGTTTCTCAGAGTTTGAAATGTACCATTCCAAGCCCTTCTGGCTTTTAAAGTCTGCTGAGAAATTTATTGTTACTTTGATGCACCTACTTTTATATGTGACCTGGCAGTTCTCTCTTGTGCTCATTATACTCTCTTCATTTTGTATATTTAGTGACTTAATTATAATATGATGGGAGGCAGTTGAGGGGACTGTGAAATAGTGTTCCAATGGCTTTAAAAATATACTTGGTGAATTAAGCTGAACCTTGAGCATGTATGTCTGGAGAGCTTTGTCTCCTGAGAAAGTTTATGCAAGAATGCTTGCTGAGGAGTTATCTCTGGATGCCAGTGCTCCCCTAGTTTCTCAGGAGACATGTCGATCTCCCACCAAGGCATACTATGGATGATAATGTTATCTTGCTCATTATATTTTGCTGAACTGCTATATTCTAGCTACTTTATTATTGTTCACTGTTCTGTAAACATTCAGCTGTAGCTCTAATGAGTATGAGAATCAAAGCAGAACCGCCTGTGCTTTTGACACTGATGTGCATCTATATGGGCCCCTTGGTTATTCACTCAGTTCTGTGGTAATCCATTCCAGGTCTCATGGCTGTCCCCCATGAGTCATCACAGGATTTCTTTTCTGGCTTTCTCTCTTTGGTGTTATAAATACTTCCTGAATCAGACTGGCATCTCTTTCCCTAATTTTGGGCACATTCTGCTATGATTTTGTTGAGAATGCTTTTGATGCCTCTAGAATGGAATTCTCCTATGCTTATGATTCTTTTTTAAAATATATTTTATTCATTATTTTTATTTTACGTGTATGAGCGTATTGCCTGCATGTATGTGAGTGCACCCGTGTCGTGCAATGCCACAGAGGTCAGAAGAGGGAGTCGGATTCCCCCGGAACAGCACCCACATGGTGGCTATGATTCGTAGATTTGGTCTTCCCATAGTGGCATGGGGTCTTGAAAGTACTGCTCACATCTTGTTATCAATTTATGTTTGTCCTTGTATGAGTGCTCCAATTCCTTCACCTCATGTTCAAGTCCACCTTCTCTGTCCTCTCCTTGATCCATTCATTAATGATGCTTTCAATGGGCCTTTTTCTTTGAATTACTGTGATTTTTACTCCCAGTATTTCAGTTTGGCTTTGCCTTAGTATTTCTATCTCTGTAGAATTCAACTTTCATATCTTGTATTAACTTCCTTATTTTATTCAGCTGTTTGGTTGTATTCTCTTGGGATTTGTTCATGAGTTTATTTTCTTCTTTGAGTTCTTTGAATACACTTGTAATCATTTGAGTTATTTTTCTGGAATTTCATGTGATTCACTCTTTCCAGAGGCCACTACTGTAGTAATTAGTAATATTTGGAGACATTATGGTGCCTTGGTTTTTTATGTTTCTCTTTTAAAAAATATTTTATTATTTTTTATGCATGAGTGTATTGCCTACATGTATGTAAGTGCACCCATGTTGTGCAATTCCCTTAGGAAGTCAGAGGAGGGTGTCAAACCCCCTGGAACTGGAGTTATGAATGGTTGTTAGTCATTATGTAGCTACTAAGCCATCTCTCCCACCCTGTTTTTCATGATTCTTATATTACTGTGTTGGTATTTATACATCTGGGGTTAATTTTTGCTTTTATTTTTAAAGTCAGGTGTATTCTTTCAGTTGAAGCATTTGCAGTGTTCAGGTGAAGAAACAGAACAATTCTAAAGTCTACTTGATTAATATGGAAAGCAAAACAAACCATTATGAGATGAGATATATATGGCAGAATGAAAAGTGAAAAATAAAAACTAAAAAGTGACAAAAGATAACCAATAACAAACAGTGAACAAACAAAAAAGGCAAAATGTAATAAAAGTACGTAGCTAAAAACATCAGTCAATTAGTATTCCTTCCTCCGAGGGTGGGTTTGAATGCTTTCCCCACTGTGTTTGATGGATCTAAGCGAACTGATGGAGGAGGTACGATTTCCAATTCTAGTTGAAGCCTACAGAATCATTGGTACTCAGACCACTTACACTGTGGAGTAAGTTTCTGGCACACTTGTGCTGAGTTAAGCAGTGTAATTCTCAGTTCCCTCCTTCACGCTCTCTTGGCTCAGTGCTGTGGGGAAGAGGGAAGAGCCTGTGACATCAATATCAGCCGTGGTGTTCCACAGGGCTGCATGAGAGGCAGAGGAAGGCTGATCCAGCCCAAGCTAGTTTTGGGTACATGTGCAATAAGGCAAGCTGCCCTTAAAGTAAGCATTTAGGGAGAATAACCTATTTACCATCTTATGCCTATGCATAATTGGGCATGTATATGACTAAAATCAGAGGCATTATGGGAAGTAACATGTGAAGCAGAGTAATGGTTACATGACTTAATCTGTCAGTCAAAGCGGAGAACCACCTTGCTGTGCCCCTTAGCATACAAACTCCTCTTCCCATTAAAGGAAGCCCCACAGTAATAACTGGATCCTTGAACGCCTTCACTCATGTGGCCTGCTGTCACTGTGACAGTGTTTCTGACCCATTATGTTGTTCTGCTTTGAATTAAGTTCCCTTGCTACTTCTATACATCTGTGTGGACTTTTATTTCAATTCTTTGAGGAAGAGGCCAAACACCCAGGCCAGAATTCAATCACTGGTAACATTAGGAGAAATAATTTTTTGTGACCAATCAATGATGAGTCAAATAAGCCAACCTAAAATTATACCATAATTATCACACGAGTTGATTCAATGCCCACGAGTCATTCCAGACACCTGTCTTTCTGAGGAAGTTGGAAATCTATCAGAAAACACTCCCTTGAGCAGTTTCCTGCCTCTTATGCCTCCCAGTCAAATTCCCTATCCATCCCCAAGGAAAACAAGGACCCTAACTCAAACACTCTTCGTCTACAGTGCATTAACAGGAAGCCAAAACAAGGAATAAAATTGGGAAAGCTTGTTAAACTTCAGCACAGAAATAGCAAAGGGGCTTTGAAAAGAACCTGGACAAGCCTATTTGCTGCACCTGTGTCGTCGTCCACCTGTGTGCTCGCTTTTCCATCACTGTACATTCCAATTCGCCACTCACCCAGACCCACCCACAGGGGGCACGGAGAAACTGTCTCCTACTGCCAGACGCATTTTGATTGCCAGCTTTTCTAACACCTGCGCCTCCTCAAACAAACCAGGTCAACGTATCTTTCTCTGTTGGCTCTAGTACTTTCTTTTTCCACCTTTGGTAAGATAACAGTGCATCTTGTAATCATAGATAACATTTCCAGAACTTTTTTTTTTCAAAGACAGGGTCTCACTTGCTGACCTGGAACTCGCTATGGAGGACACTATACCTGGCCAGGCTTTTCAACCTTGAAACCAGCGTTCTCATTCTCCAAAAATACAAAAATACAGAAAAAAAAAAAAAAAAAAAAAAAAGAAGCTTGAAACTTCTTGCAGTGTAAGTGTAAGTGAGCAGTTTTGTCCTTTGGGCCTCAGCTTGCAGGTCTGAATGATGGAAACTGGAAGCTTATGTTTGAATTTAATGGAAAATTGTTTTCATGACTTCTATAGTTAAAAGAATATCTGTTCTTATCCACAAGGTCAAGGAACATTCATACATATGGTAAGATCAGTCTAGTATTATATACATTGAATAGTAGAGTTGGACACAATGTGCACATGTGTTCACATGCTCAGACGTGCACACATCATTCATGCACACACCAGAGAGTCATAATCTAAAAATGATTCAAACAGCTTGTATTTGATCAGGAATTGTAGAAATTCACTATAAAACGAATTTAAAATTCCTAAAAGTTTTCTTGGAAAACAGTTTGAGAATATGCCTTATAAGATAAATAAGAAAACATCAGAGTGGAGGATAGAGTCATCTTTCCTTCTGTACCCTGCTTTGCACTCCCCAGAGTGGATGCTTCGGAGAGCTGACACATTCTCCCACGGTCACCTGCTTGTTGCTCACATCGCTGAATTGTACCTTGAATCATAGTCTTCCTGTATGAACCAAGCTGACTTCAAACTCCAGCCCTGCTGCCAAGAATGGGCATGCTGAGAGACGGATGGTCATAGCTTCCATGGTCCCCAGCTAACCAGCCACATCTCTGGCTTCAAATTTGGGAACAGTTGTTGATGCTCCTGAGAAGACTGACACTTGCCTCCATGGTAGCAGCCCAGGGCTTCCTTCTCATGGTGGAGCTTGGTGCAAAAAATGCATGAACCAAACTGACAGGGGATTTTGCTGTGATGGAGATATCATGGGAAGTCACTGTGTTAGCATCTGTAGAATGCGTGAAGCAGCTGATGGGCCTTTTTGCTGTGCTGGAGACTTCATGTGATGTCACTGTGTTACTGCAGAGTCAATGGCCTCTGTGAGCTGGTGGCAGAATCCCAACATCTTCAGGAACTCTACAAAAGTCAGTGGTCCAACACAAAGGATCACCACAGAAGCAAGGATCCATGAAGAAAGTGTAATTTCTACTTTCTGCAGTGCTTTGTGCTCCTGAAAACACACGTACCGAGGGGATGTCTGCCTACATGGTCACCAGCCTACTGCGTGCACCTCAGGGTTGAACTTGGAACCAATGTCAGTATTAATGATTGTTCTTATGGTTCATATAGTTTTGGGAAGGTTAGGCACTTTATCATCAATAAATGGGACTAGCAAGATGATTCAGTGGATCAAGACTCTTGCTGCTAACTTGACAACATATATTAGAATCCCAGTAACTCCATGGTAGATATAGAGAACAGATTCTGCAATGTTTTCCTCTTGTCTCCATGCATGTTCCTTGGCATGCAAACTCTCACACACAAATAGATAAAAGGCAAATATGGAAATTATTAAAATGTGAATGATACTTACATTTGTCCATGTATAAGCAAAGGCATAAAAGGATTTACTGAGAGGCAGTCCATTGAACTGGGCATGCCTGGAAGCCACGTTTCTTATTTGAGGGAGACATGTTGTTGTGAACTTGTTCTTTATTCAGAAGATGATTTATAAGTCACTTTCTGTATTTTGGGAAAATAATAGTTTCCAATTGTTATTAGTAGATTAATGATTAATCAAGAGAAGACATACAAGTGAATGGAAAAAAATAGAGCCAATTAGGATGGATGATGAACACAGGGGGCATGAACTCTGGATGATGCTCCTGTGTCGGGCTCTGGGGTCCATCCCAAGGCAGGGCTCTCCGTACTCAGGGATTTGATGCTATTATTGTGATTGTATTGTTATTGTAATTGTAATTGTTTTGTCAATAAATCAATATGCCAATCAATCAAAAAAAAAAGAAAACATTAAAAAAATAGCATTAATCTTCACAGGGGCAGAAACTCTGTAAAACAGCAAACAACCGAAAAACCCAGTGTTGCATATTAATAATCAAGCCCAGGAGTAGAGTACCTGCTTAACATTGGTGAAGACCTGATTCAATCTCCCTTTGGTTGTATAACAACATAATTTTTTTGGTCTTTTTGAGACAGGGTCTCCCTGTAGCCCCAGCTGGCCTGGAACTCACTTTGTAGACCAGGCTGGCCTTGAACTCACAGAGATCTGCCTGCCTCTGCCTCCCAAGTGCTAGGATTAAAGGCGTGTGCCACCACACCCAGCTAACAACATGTTTTAAAAAGCAACTTAAACAAAGAAAGGAAAGAAAAAGTGTCTAGAAATTGCCAGTCCCAGTCATAACCAATGCATGAAAATGTTTTGTAAAAGGAACACAGCAATAAAAAGTATGATGTATTCAGAGTCTATTATTTATTTTTATTTATTATTTTATTTTATGTGTATGAATATATTACCTGTATGTAGGTAGTGCACTTGTGTCATGCAGTGCCCGTGGAGGTCAGGAGAGGGCATTGGATCCTGTGGAACTAGAGTTATAGATGGTTGTTAACCAACATGTGGGTGCTGGGACTCAAACCTGGGTCCCTTGTAGGAGCAGCCAGTGCTCTTAACCACTGAGCCATCTCTCCAGCCCTGGATTCTATTATTTCTTAAACTATATACATGGAAAATCAGTAACTTGACTGAATCAGTCACCAGAATGTAGTTAATAGTGGTGATTTGCAAGATGCTGTTTCATGTAAAGATATTTTCTGTGAAACCCCAGATACCCTCAAACTAGACTGAGTGGAAATGTGCAGGGTGTTGACAGATTTTGCCAAAGGGACCAAAAACAAACAAATGTGTGTGTGACTGTATGTGTGTATATGTATAGCTTGAGTCCAACGAAGTTTCATAAAGTATAAACTGCAGAGAAATGTTCTCTTACCTTTGTAGATTCTCTCACCACTTGGTGTCAGTATACCAAAGTTCAGATGGTAGAAGATTAAAAAACAAAATAGGACTTGAAATATTGCCAACAATCTGATAACAGCTGCAAGACAACTCTCCTCAAGTGTGCCCTTTTGGCTGTGAGGAAGCTATGGTTACTATAGTGTAGGTCTCAGAAGCACCGGGCAGAGGAGGTCCCCCAAACACTACCACTCCCCAGGTAGTCTCCTGCCGCCAGCCCTTTGCTTGCCCATCTCCTCTCTCTTTCTTCATGTTCACTTTTCACCTTCTCCTAGGCCAGCCTGGGTGGTGGGCTAGGGCATGGGCATGTTCATTGTAGCTGCAGCAGCTCATGCCCAGGTACCCTTCACACCCAAGTTATCCCATAGAGCACCATATCCACCTGAGGTCCAGTTTGTGGCCAGAGCCGGGAGAATGCATGTGTGATGTGAAGACTGACTCTAGGGTCTGGACACCTGGTAGTTTCATGTGTTGTTCCCACCAGGGGCCCTGAACCCTGCATCTGTCCTTCAGCACCAATCCCTGGCAGGGATGGGAGTTCAGAGGCTAGGTCCAGTGGCCCTAGAGAAGAAGAGCAGGACACAAAGAGTGCCAGAGCCTGGCCGATCTGGAGGCTAGGCTAAGCACTGTGCATGCCTGACCCAGCTTTGAGGAACTAGGAGCACAGGTCAGGCAGAGCAATAGGCTCTTGCCCTTCTCACTGTTCCTGGTTTACTTTGCTCTTTGTTTCTCTGACACTGTCTTGTATAGCTACGGTTTGTTTACCTCTGCTTTGTCATTTCCTAACTTACTCTCAACTCCCAAGTTCTATTACTATAGGGAGTCCCTTCCCTTAAGGTGTGGGATTTACTTCCCAGGTAATAAGACATTCCCTTGATCATGAGGTCCAAAGGAAAAAAAAATGCCTACTTATGCCTTTAACCTGGATGGCAATCTAAATCAAAAGTAAGTGTGACTCATGCAGGCAAGCCTTTTCTCTGAATCTAAAATGTTACCTAACAAGCTGGGCCTTTTAAAGAGTTTCTTAGAAGAGAGACCTTATTCCACTGAGGTAAAAGAATGAGCCTCAGAGATGCTCATAGTAGGAGGTTGCAGCCCGACATTGAGGAACTTCAACCCAGAAGAGAAACAATGCAAGTGATTGGTTCAAACTCTGACCAGGTGAGGAGCAAGTCCCAAAGGACTGAGTTCAGGCTAGTGCTTCTAACCTTCCTGAAGCTACATTCAGCCACCAGAGACATGTGGTAACAGTCATCTTGAGGACTCTGACGTGGGCAAGACAGACTTCTTTACTACTAAGAAGGCCCTTTGTATCTTGTCTGTCTCCTTAGGATTGCCCATGGAAAACTCTCCTTCAGTTCGCTTGGACTCCCTGCTACAGTGCATCCTCAAGAATGGGAATAAGTTTGATTTTGAGAGTCTAAAGAAAAGAAGGTTATGCCACTGAAGGAGGAGGGGCTCACGTAGTCCCACCCCTACTTGAGGATTTATATACAGCTATCAGTTGACGGGGAGAAAGAGACATTTTCTTCAGACTACCTAGTGCCTTGCTGTCTTAACTCCTTGAGACACTGGCATTCTTTCCTGTCACAGATCTGTATGCCCTCCATACCTCATAGGGAGATTCCTTTCCACCATCTCAGCTGCCCTCAGGCCGGCTTGTATCTTGGGACTCCTTCCTCACCCCAGACTTGAAATCCTGAGTCCCCATTTCTGAGACTTCCCTGTGCCCTGCAATCTGAACTCTGTGAGTCCCAGTCCTATCAGTCCCCAGCCTAATCTATCAGCCAACCTGTTCACATAGGGGTCCCCATCCCACCCTGCCAATCCAGGACCCTGTGAAATCAATCCTGGAATCTCAACTCAAAAGTTGTACCTATCTGCAGCTGAACTGAGACCACTTCTTTCACCCCATTTGAGCATCAATATAAAGCGGCCCCTAAACTGAACACTAAGCACTACTCATTTGATTCATAATCTGACAAGTTGAGGAAACAGAAAACAAAAATCCAAGCATTCAACAGAGATAAGGTACCCATACTTAGAAACACCACCACATAAGTACAGATGCCTAGGTCTCAAAAAAAAAAAAAAAAACCCACAACACCAATAATCAAGACAATATGGCTACTACAGAAATTAACAACCCCTCTGTAATGTTTCCTGAGAATGACAACCTAGTGGATGCACAAGGCAATGATTTCAAAACAGCAATTATAAATGTGTTCCAGGAAATCAGAGGATATGAATAAAAAACTACATGAAGACCAATGAAAACACAGTTGATTGAAATAACTAAAATAATTCAAAACTTGAAATTAGAATTTGATAAAGAGATAGACTCTCTGAAGAAAAGCCAAACTGAAATAAAACTTGAAATGAAAAACTCAGGAATTCAAATAAAAAACTTAGGGGAAAGAAGCAAAAAAGAAAGTGGAGCATATGGAACAGAGAATATTGATCTTGAAGACAAGGTTAAGGAAATGGATCACTCAAGCAAAGAAAATGTTAAATATAATATAACCCAGGAATGGAATATGCAAGACCTCTGGGGCAGTATAAAAGGACAAAACCCATGAATTATAGGCACAGAGAAAGGAGAAGAAAGCCAGGTCAAAGGTGCAGAAAATATTTTTAATAAAATCATAGAAGAAATTTTCCCAAACCTAAGGAAAGAGATATCTATCAAAGTACAAGAGGCATACAGAACACCAAGTAGACAGGACCAGAAAAGAAACACCCTATGTCATATAATAGTCAAAATACTAAATGTATAGAACAAAGAAAAGGTATTGAAAGCTGTGAGAAAGATCAAGGCACATATAAAGGCAGGCACATCAGAAAAACAGCTGACTTTTCAATGGAGACTATGAAAGCCAGAAGGGCTTGGGTCAATGTCATACAAGTCTTAAAAGACTGCAGATTCCATCCCAGACTATTATATCCAGAAAAAATATCAGTTGTACTTGAAAGAGAAAGAAAAACTTTCTATGATTAAAAACAAATTTAAGGAATTTATGTGTATTAAACCAACTCTATAGAGAATACTTAATGAAATACTTTGGTCAAAAGATAAGATTTAACATTCTTAAGAGGGCACAAAGAATAAATAAATTATCTCAGAATAGCCAGTCGAAAGAGGCATAAGAAACAGCACTACAACACCAATATAACAGGAATTAATAAATATCAGTCACTAACAACCCTCAATATTAATGGTGTCAGCTTTCCAGTAAAAAGATACAGACCAATTGATTTGCTGCCTCCAAGAAACACACCTCACCAACAATGATCAACACCACCTTAGGGTAAAAGGATGGAAAAAGATATTCTAAACAAATGGAACTAAGAAACAAGCATGTGTAGCTATTCTAACATCTGACAAAATAAACTTGAAACAAAAACTACTCAGGAGAGACATGGAAGATCACTTCATATTCATTAAAGGAGAAATACACCAGGAAGATGTTATAATCCCAAACATATGCATATGTGCACCTGTTGGGTAGGTGTGTCCTGTGAGGGAACTTGAACTGAACCTCAAAGCCCCAAGAGACTTGGGGGGGTCTAGGAATGGACGTTGAGGACACTGGGAAATGCTGAAGACATGGGAAAGTGCTGAGCACACTGGGAAGTGCGGGGCATGTTGGGAAGCAGAAAAAGATTTGACATCTGGGAAGCAGTGCTCGCTGCAGTGCTAATGGCACCAATGGCACAGATTTCAAATGTGGGAGAGAAAGAGGCCATGAGAGTTCATGTCTTTGTAAGTGACTCTTTTCCAAATAACATAAACTTTGTTGGTGAGCCCAAATAAATATTCTTATTCCCCAAATTGTAACTTAAGAGGAACATTATGATGGTTTAGTTAGAACCATATTCTCTGGGATCCAGAGATCCATGGGGGTCTCTTGGGAAAACTTGGCAAGACAGCACCTCACATGGGGCCATCCAATTTCATATAAGAAACTTCATTAGCTGTAAAATCTCATGTTGACTCTAACACAATGATATTGGGTGACTTAAATACCCTGCTATCACCAACAGACAGGTCAACCACACAAAAACTAGAGAAATCCTGGCGTTAAATGACACCATAAATTGAATGGACCTTACAGACGTCTACAGAACATTCCACTCAAACACCAGAGAATACATTTTCTTCTCAGCAAGCCATAGAATTCTCCAATATTGATCACATATTAGGACACAAAGCAAGTCTCCACAAATTTACAAAAATTGAAATATCCTGTATTTAATCACAAAGGAATAAAGCTAGACAACAACAATAAAAATTGGGAAAAGCACATAAGTTTATAAAGCTAAATAACACACTGCTGAACGAAAATTGGATCACTGGAGAAACTGGGGAGGAAGTTAAAAAATTCTTAGAATTGAATGAAAATGAAAACACAACACACCAAAAATCTTTGCGGTACAATGAAGGCAGTCCTAAGAAGAAAATATACAGAGTTAAATGTCTCTACCAGAAAATTAGAAACACCTCACATAAATAAATTAGTGACACACTTGAAAATCTTGGAAAAGCAAGAGCAAACACCTAGAAAGAATAGATAGGAAGAAATAAATCAAGGCTGAAATTAATGAAATTGAAACAAAGAAAACAATATAAAGAATCAATGAAATGAAAGATTGGTTTGTTGAAAAAAAACGAACCAGATTTACAAACCTTTAGCCAAATTAACCAAAAGAAAGAGAGTGAGGTCACATATTAACAAATTTGGAGTTGAAAATAGAAGCATTACAACAGACCCACGGGAAATTCAGAAAACTGCAAGGACATACATTAAAAATCTATATTCCTTGATGGGTGGTGATGGGACTAATATGATTCCCTTTGATTTTGTAATACTAGCTAGGGATTAATTATCTCTCCTCTCTCCCTGTCTTATCCTCCCTTCCCTATTTAAAGTGTCCCCATTTTCCCCATTTCTTCCTTGATAATTCCTGCCTGCTATGGTCCCACCTCTCTTGAGCTCCTTCTTCCTCTTTATCTTCATAGTTTCTTATATAGCCCTCCCTCTTACCTCCCATTTAATTACCCCCATTTACACATTTCTCCCTTAGTAACACCTCTTTTCCACTGTTCTCTCTTGGGTTCCTTATTTCCCTTTACCTTGCTGGTTTAAATGCTTTTTTTTCAACAGACAGAGATTATTACAGAATTCCACATCTGGTCACACATAGAGATTGTCTGTGAATTGCCCAAGCCTAAACAGCACATCTAGGATGCAACCTCTACACCTAAGGCTCATGGAACATAGAACAAGGGATGAAGAGAACACTAATGCATCTTTCGGTTCTCATCAATGACGTTCCCCCATGCAACAGAGGATCAGGGGAAAAAAAGGTAAAAAATGGCCAAAATGTAGAAAATAAGAGTCTACAGAGTGTGGGTCCTTGGACAGGACTCCTATAACAAACACCACCCACCCAGGGCTCAGGGATCGCTATGGAAGAGGGGGTGGAAAGATTGTAAGAGCCAGGGAAGAGGTGCATGGCCATACAGAAATAGAGTCCTACAGTCTCCTGGGACTCTTATCATACAAATCTACAGCAATGGTGTCAGCATTCATAAGACCCATGCAAACTCAAGCAGACAAAAACCCAACACAGAACTGTGGAAATGGACAGCAAACTCCAATTAGTGGAAGAGTTATTGGCAGCTGATTACTGCTGGGTGAGGAAGAGCTGATCTTCCTAAAGGGAGGGACTCTAGATAGGCTGACTAGACCTCAGTGGCTGAACTTGCATGAAGGGACATCTGAGGACATTAATTTAATATGATAGGCCTTATCACAAATGACAGAATGTAAGAATTCAAGTTGGGGAGATTATGGGAGAAGACCAGTGGGGAAGGGGGTATAGAGATGTTTAAGATGTTCCTGATGAAATGCACAAAAATTCAATAAAAACTTTAAAAAATCAATATTCCACTAAAATACAAAATCTAAAAGAAAAGACTAAACTTCTAGATATGTATGACCTGCCAAAATTAAATCAAAATAATGTAAATAATTTAAACAGACCCATAACAACCAATTTGATAGATATAATAATTAAAAATTTCCCAAACACCAGCTGGATACAACATAGAATTCTACCAAATCTTCAAAGAGGAAGTAATATCAATACTCTTCAAATTATTCCATAAAATAAAAAGGAAGGTACACTCCCAAATTCTTTCTATGAAGCCAGTATTACTCTAATTACAAACCTAGTCAAAAACCCAACAAAAAGGAACATATAGACCAATCTCTCCAATGAACATAGATGCAAAAACCCTCAATAAAATACTCTTAAACCAAATGTAAGAACACATCATAAAGATTATTCACCATTTTCAGTGGTTTCATACAGAGATGTAGTGATGGTTCAACATACCTAAATCAATAAATATAATGCATCATATAAACAGACTTATGGACAGAAACCACATGATCATTTCATTAGATGTAGAAAGGCCTTTAACAAAATTCAACATCTATTCATGAAAAAAGTCATGGAAAATCTAGGGATACAGGAAACATAACTTAACAAAATCAAGGCAACATACACAAAGCCCAGAGCCAACATCATACTAAATAGAGAAAAATTGAAAGCATTCCTATTAAAACCAGTAACAAGATAAGAATATCCATTCTCTCCATTCCTGTTCAGTATAGTACTTGAAGTCTTAGCTAAATCAATAAGACAAACAAAGGAGATAAAGGGGATACAAGAAGTTAAAGGATAAATAAAATTAAAAGTATAAATAAAATTAAAAAGGGTGCTAGAGAGATGGCTCAGTGGTTAAGAACACTGACTGTTCTTGCAGAAGACCCAGGTTTGAATCACAGCACCCACATGGCAGCTAACAACTGTCCGTAACTCCAGTCCTAGGGGATCCGACAGCTTCTTCTCTCCTCTGAGGGCATTGCACGACACAGGTGCACTTACCTACATGCAGGCAATACATGCATACACATAAAATAAAATAATAAATAAAATTTTTAAAAAGAAGTGAAAGTATCCTTATTTTCAGATGGTATGATTCTATACATTAAAGGCCCTAAAAATTCTACCAGAAAACTCCTAAAGCTGATAAATACATTCATCAAAGTAGCAGGATATAAAATAAACAATCCCAAATCAGTAGCTTTCCTATATACTAACAACTAACTGAGAAAGAAATCTGGAGATGATTCCATCCACGATAGCCTCAAAAACCATGAAATGTCTTGTAATAATCCTAACCAAGGAAGTAAAAGACTTGTATAATAAGAATTTCAAGGAGAAAGTAATGGAAAATAACAGAAGATGAAAAGACTTTCCATGTTCATGGACTGGTGGGATGACTAATGTGAAAATGACCATCCTACCAAGAGCAATCTACAAATTCAGTGCAATACTAAATAAAATTCTGACAAAATTCCTCACAGGAAATGAAAAATAACCTCAAATTTAAATGGAAGCATGCGTGTGTGCGCACGCACACACACACACACACACACACACGATAACCAAAATAACCCAGACTAATAAAAGAATTGCTGGAAGTATTAGCATCCCTGATCTCAAATTATAGTACAGAGCTATAGTAATAAAAACAACATGTCAATGAACCCGAAACAACATATTGATTGGTATAACAGAACTGAAGATCTAGAATCAAATGCACACACTTAGAGCCACCTGAGTTTTCACAAAGGGACCACAAATATACACTGGAAGAAAGACAACATGTTTAACAAATGGTGCTGGTCAAAGCCGACAGTGGTATGTAGAAGAATGGAACTAGGTCTCTATCTTTCCCCATGAACAAAACTCAATTCCAAAATGATCAAGGATCTCAGCATAAGACCCAACATCCTGAATACGATAGATAAGAAAGTAGGGAAAAAATTGGAAATGATAGGCACAGGAAAGGACTTTCTGAACAGGACTCCTGTAGTGTAAGCATTAAGTCTAACAATGGACAAACAGGATGACATGAAACCAAAAAAGCTTCTGTGCATCAAAGGGCACTATCATTAGAGTGAAGAGGTAACCTAAAGAATGGGAAAAAAAATCTTTACCAGTTATATCTCTGACAGAGGGCTATGTTCTAGAATATACAAAGAGCTCAAACACTAAACATCAAAAAACACAAAAAACCAATTAAAAAGTGGGGCAAGTAGCTAAACAGGAACTCCTGAAGACGAAACACAGATGGCTGAGGAATACTTAAAATTATTCGTCATTTTCAGTCTCCAGGGGAATGCAATTTTAAACCACGTTGAGATTTCATCTTACCCCTCTCCAAGTGGCTAAGATCCAAAAAACAAATGACAGATGCTGGCGAGAATGTGGTGAAAGGGGAACTCTGAGCCACTGCTGGTGGGAAGGCAAATTGGTGCAGCCACTACAGAAAGTGGAGCTGAGTGTGGAGGTTTCTCAAAAAGCTCAAAATAGATCTACCATATGATCCAGCCGAACCATTTTGGGGCACATTACCCAAAGACTCTATACCCCACTACAGAAAGACTTGTCCATCCATGTTTATTGCTGCCTTTTTCACAATAGCCAGAAATTAGAAACATCCTAGATGTCTATCAACTGATGAATAGATAGCAAAGGTGTGGTACGTATACATAATGGAATATTCATCTCAAAAAATAAAATTATGAAATTTTCAGATAGATGGATGGAACTGGAAACAATCATCTGAGTGAGGTAGCCCAGACCCAGAAAGACAAACACTGCATGCTGTTTCTCATAGTCAGGTGGCAGCTTTGAAATCCTGTATATACATGTTTCATTTGAAAATTTACAAAACTCGGGAAACTAATAAATGGCCAGTCCTATGGGGAAGAGGGGAGATTTCCTGTGGTAGAATGCAGTGATATAAAGTGGGAAAGAGGAATAAAATAGGAAGGGTTAAATGGGGTGGGGATTGGGGAGCAGGGCAGAGGAGGGAGTAGAAAAGAGAGATAACCAACACTAAAGGCCTTTAGAAAAAGCCGTACAGGAACCTACCACTATAGAAGCTTCTTAAAGTATATACACATGCATTATAAAAAGAGATCAAAGGAGATACCTTATGTTAAGGTTCAGATAGCCCCGCCCCCTCACCAACAGGGTCTCAAGGACTTCTCAAGCTCCTGAGAAAAGGGAACTGAGCTGATAAGTACCCTGGTCTTTGAAGTCAAGAGATGCAGACTTTTCTCCACTGTTTGGCCAACACAGCAGGCTTCCCCTTTGATCTGTAAAGAGAACAGGTTTTAACAGTCCCCCCCTCCCCACCCAGCTTAAAAAAAATACATCCTCCCACCTTCTACAGGAAGCAGAAGCCTCCCCCTTTAAAAGACCCCAGCTCATGACCCAGGGCAGACATTTTCCCTGCCTGGAAGGGAATCTGTCCCATGTGTTCTTTTGCTAATAAACTTTATTCCAATGGAGTTTTATCCGTGTCCTGGTGCTTTTTCCTGATCAGCTCCATCCATTTGTTCTCCAGCTACTTTTTATCTATCACCTTATAACAGGGGAAATTTCCCCTATTAGACACCATAGGCTAACAAAATAAAACCCCAATGCCAGGAATGGGCTTCCTCTCTTGATGCTATTGACCAGGGTCCATAGACCCTCATCACTACTTGTTATTGCCCTACTCTTAGTAACCCACCAGAACTTCATGCTAAAACCCTATTGCTGAAGACACTACATACATGAGTTGTAGAATAAGCAAAGAAAAATTAAATGCTGACTTCAGAGCCTCATCTCTACTGGCTAGCTTTTATAGTACAGGAAGGTGCTATGCATGCTACCAGAAGGAAAAAAATAGTCATCAGCTTTACCCACCTGTGAATCCTGTGAATTACAACTGGCCTGGCAAGATATACCCACTGGTGCAATAGTGACACAAACATGTGAGTAACCAACCATTTTCTAAATCAAAGTTTGTAAGGTACATTTCATAGGATGGAGCCCATACCTGACACTGATATCAAGCCTAGGAACCTGAGGTGAGACAGGTCACAGGACCTAGGGGAGTGCTTAATAATAGTTTTCTACTAATTAGTTATAGTATTAAGCTGACTTCTAATGACTCATGTTGTACCCATAGATTAATGCAGCTCTCATCTCTCACCAGAGAAGTTTCCTTATGTAGCAGGTGGTGATTAACACGGAAAAACCACAACTGGCCAATGTGCAGAGAACAAAAGGCTATAAGGTGCCTATCCATAAAACAACACTATATCAACCTTCTGCTTCCCAAGGCTCAAGGATCATCGTAGAAGGGGAGTTGGAAAGACTGTAAGAACCAGAGATGGTGGGTGACCACAAGGAAACAGAGTTTTCCAGACAGCTAATCAGTTACTCACATGAACTCACAGCAATGGTGACAGCATGCATAAGTCCCATGTAAGCTCAAACTAGACAAAGATCCCAGCATAAATATGGGGAAGTGGGTGAGAAACCCCAACCCCACCTAAGGCACTTTTAGCAACTGATTGCTGCTGGTAGGAGAGGGAGTATCATTTAAGGATGGGACTCTTAATAGGCTAACCAGGCTCCAATGGATGGACCCACACTGAAGCACATTTGGGGACACAAATTAGACTCTATAACCTTTATTATATCAAGTACATTAAATTGGGCAGGGGCAGTAAGGGGAGGTGCAGATAGGGGAGGGGATTTAAATATCATCAAGTAATAGTGCATAAAAATTGCAAAAACTTAATTAAAAAGACATGGAGGTAGAAGTGGTAGGCTGGTTGGGAAAGGAAGGGGATTAGTGGGAGAGGGAGGGGCACAAGAAGGGGCAAGAGGTAGGTGAACATGAGCAAAACACATTATGTACATGAATAAAATGTCATAATGAAACCCATACTAATATATGCTAATAAAACATTTTTTAAAAAGAAAAAGAGACTAATATTTTACTGTAACACCATCTGGCCTAATATAAGCTGTGTAATGAGGAAAATTTGGCCAAAAAGATGAAAGCTTCACCACTGCACTATCCTGCAGCTGAATCAAGGGACACGGTCTGACATACTGTATGCCCAAGCCTTCATGGCTCTCTACCACGAGAGGAGGTTATGCAAAGGGAGCACAAAGTGGGTCACTTCTGCTATCCTAGGTGACCCTGTTTGTGCCCGACCTCCAACTCCAAATGGAAAACGTCCTCCAATGGGGTCAAGTGACGTAGCTTCTCCCTCTCTGTAGACCCCACATCATCTCCACCTCCACATTCTCCCACTTATCCCAAGTTATCAAAGAGGGAACTAAGTCTGGCGGGGCATACAAGAATGGGGCTTCTTATCAGAAATCTATGTCTAAGTATACAGCATTCACCTTAAGGCAAATGCCTGACCTTTGGGAACGATTAGAGTCTGTGACTCTTTTCAACCACAGACTTTCACAATGCAAAGAGAAGCTCGGAAGCTTCTCTCAGGACTTATCCCTATATATTAGTAAATTTGGGGCCTTAACTTTGGTTTGTTATCTTACATGGAAGGATTCATACTTAGTTTTGACTGTTTGCTGTGCCCTTGAGGAGAAGCCGAGGATCTGGGAGGAAGCTAGAAGGCATCCAGATAAATTCTTTGGTCAATGTCCTTATGACAACCTGCCTGGAGTGCAGGTTCCACTAATCCAGAACCCCCTGATTTGGATTCTAACATCCCAGAAGAGACCCATGGACGCAAGATGATGATGGATAGTTTCATCATAGGGATGAAAACTTTCTATTAAGAAACCTATTAATGGGGCTGGAGAGATGGCTCAGAGGTTAAGAGTGTGTACTGCTCTTGCAGAGGAACCAACGTCTGTTCTCAGCTCCTATGTTGGGCAGCTCACGACTGCCTGTAATTCCAGCTTCAGAGGATCAGACACCCTCTTCTGGATGCTGTGGGCACCCGCACTCACACATGCACATACACACATGCAGACATACACATATACACATAATTAAAAATAAACTAAATCTTAAGAAATCTGCTAATGATGGTAAGATCAGTAAGATCACACAAACAAGAAAAGAAAAACCTGCCCCATTTCTCAACAAATTAATTGCAGCTTTCAGAAAATCCACCAATATGGAGCTCCATCCAGAAGTGCTTACAGATGGGGCCTCAAACTCCACAGACTCATGTGCTAGTGTCAAGAAAAGCAAAAGGTAGTGAACAAAGGGAGAGAAAGGAGTCCAAATTATGGTACTTGTCCTTATAGGTGGCATCGGCCAGGCCTGTTTACCAAATAAGCCTGGGAGATCAAAGAGCAGAGGCCAGACTTGCTTCAAATGCAAAGGCCAGGCAACTGGACATGTGAATGCTCTGAACACCCCTTGTGGCCATATCCTTAATGTAAGCATGAGAGGCCTTGCCTTGGAGGGCTGCTTCTCCTCATCTCTGGAGAAGGAATGGGCTACTACTCAGCAGCATAAGTACTTTGAAGGACAGAGGGCACTCAAAGAAATAGGGTAACAGGAAAACAAAAAGACAACCTTCCAGATCTCCCAAGAGTTAACCTTGTTCCTGTCAAAGAATAGACAAGAACTTTTTGTTTTGTTTTACAAAATACACCCTGATTTAATGTAATTATTTCATGTATACTCATGGTAACTGTCTTCATGAGATTGTGTGTCTAAGAAACGGGATAAAACTTAGTCCACCCTTGAAATTATTCTCCCACAAATAGCTGAATTAACAAAATCCCATGGCCATTCATTTTTATGCTTTTATTATATGCTAAAATGACAATTTTGTAATGCCTGATTAAAAATGCACGTGTTTATGTGAATATAAGTATTTTGGGGCTATATATTAAAGGCCCAATGCTGTCTTATATACTTAGATACTCTTAACTTTCTAAAAACTATTAAAATGGTGTTTTAGGGGCTATTAAATATGCTTCCTAAAGGCTTAATGTGCTTTAATTGCTACATGCTTTTTTTTCTTTTAAAAAATATTTTATTTAATATTTTTTCCAGTTAATTATTTATTTAGTAACCACACACTGAGAAGAAGCATTTCATTACAACAGCATTGACATAGTCAATAACAATTTTCTGAGCTAAGATGCATCTTTTTCAAAATTGGCTGTAAATTTTTAGGTTTACAGTTGAATTATTACAGTTATACAATATTGTACTCAGTATAAACCCTGTAAGACATAAAATTAAATGAGGTTTTAACCTTTAAAAAAGATCTCCATTTCATTATTAAAATACACAGTTTCATACAGAAAAATTCATTTTCAATGCAATTGACATTAAGATGTTTGCACAAACGTTTCTAATCTCTATATATCTGATTATTACTAGTGACAATCGGTTACTTTCTGAGCTCCTTGGCATCTGAACATAGATAAAAAGTCATCAGGTAGATTTCAATTGTAATGTTTTTCACATCTACTAATTATTATTATTTTTTATCATTTAAAAATTTTTTTAATAACTACATGATTAGAGGAAGCATTTCACTCAGATTTAACATATGCAGTAACATACTCCAGAGCAAGAGTACATCTCTTTCACAAGTGGGTGCAAGTTTCTAGGTTTATAGTTGAGTTAATATAGTTCTATATTATTGAACTCAGTATAAGCCCTGTAAGACATAAAATTGGATGAGTTTTTAACCTTTAAAAAAGATCTCCATTTCATTTTAGAATATATTGT
>NW_008336313.1:1739813-1743018 GCF_000622305.1 Nannospalax galili | reverse complement strand
CTCCCCCCACTAGAGCCCTTATACTCTGATATCCCTGCTACTGTCTACTGTTGCCTTTCTGTTGAATCTAGTCAGCCTATCTAGAGGTGTTTGTTTTAGGAGGGTCAGCTGTTCCTCATCTAGCGGCAATCAGTTGTCAATACTCCTTTAGATAAGATTAGAGTCTGCTTTTCATTTTCCTAGTTCTATGCTGGGTTACTATTTGGGAGTCCCTTTGTTCACCCTGGCCAACAACTCAAAAGAAGGTATCTCCTATCTGGCATTGTTGTTGTTATGTAGCCTTTAGCTATGCATATGGACTCTTAAGAAATTATATTGAACCCTTTAATCTCCGGTTATACTTTCATTTTGGATGTTTAAGTCCATACAGTTGGCCCTGATAAACCAATTTATTTTTACTCATAAGGTCATTTGAGGATCTGTTCCTCAGGGGTCACGTGAGCTTGGGAGGAGCCCCTGGCTCCCATGTGAAGATAAGTCAAAGGTCTTGCTCAACCATGGTTGGCTTTGTTTGGAAGCATGGAGGAAGTGATTCCTCTGTGTTGACCCTCCTCTTTGTAGACTGAACACTGGTTCAAGTCCATCTGGTGGGGTCTCCTTGGCCTCCTTGATCAAGAGGACAGGTGACCCACCACCATTACAGGACATTTTGAGAGATGCTCATAGTTCCCTGGAACTAGTCGACCTAGGAGGGCAAGGAGCAAAAACTGTCCTTTATGTCCCTCTTACCAAATTAGTATAGGCCTCAAAGTATGTCTGTTAACCACCCAAGAAGGTTAGTTGCACCAGTCTGGTACTTTTAATTACTGTGTGCCATGTAAATAAGTCTTGGGCAAAGACCAATTGTTCTCAGAAAAAGCTTACCTAGACATATATTTCTTGATCTGCTATGTATAATTTGTCAGTAGGTTGTAGGAGTAATATGGTTCACTCTGGTTTTCAAAACTAGCTAGGCATTGTTTATCTCTCACATTGTCTCCACCATAGTTTTCCCACTTAAGGTGCCCCCATTTCCCCCTTTCTCCCTTAACAATACCCTTCTCCTACGGTCTTACCTCTCTTGAGCTCCTATTTTCCACTTATCCCCTAGGTTCCTTGTATACCCTCCCTTAAACTAACCCAATTTTTATCCTTTTCTCCCTTATTAAGAACTGTTTCCTACTGTTCTTCTCTTTCAGTTTCTTTCTTTTCCTTTACCTCCCTGTTTCCTTTCCATTATCCTGGTTCCTGTAGTTATGTCTGTTTGCATACTTATTTATCAGAGTCTTGTTCTAGGATCCACATATGAGGGAGGACATATTTCGATTTTTTTTCTGAGTCTGTTATTTCACTTAGTATAACAGTTTCTCATTTTATCCATTTACCTGCAAATTTTATGATTTTTCTTTACTGCTGAGTAAAACCCCATCGTATAAATGAACCACATTTTCATTTTCCACTCATTAGTTGAGGACACTTAGGATGCTTCTATCTCTTAGCTATTGTGAAAAGGGCAGCAACAAACATGGATGCACAAGTGTCTCTGCAATAGGATGAGTTCTTTGGGTATATGCCAAGGAGTGGTATAACTGGGTCAAATGGTAGGTTCATTGGTAGTTTCTTAGGTGTTCTCTATACTGCTTTCCATAGGGGTTGAACCAGTTTGCAGCCCCACCAGTAGTGGATGAGTGTTCCCCCTTCCCCACATCCTTCCAACATTTGGTATCATTTGTTCTCTTGATCTTAGCCAGTCTGACTGGGGTAAGATGAAATCTTAAAGTGGTTTTAATTTGCATTTCCCTAATTATTAGTGATGTTGAGCATCTTTTAATATGCTTCATAGCCATCTTTAATTCTTCTTTTGAGAACTCTCTGTTCAACTCCTTAGCCCATCTTTTAATTGGGTTGCTTCTTGCTTTGAGTTTGTTATATATTCTGGATATTAAACCTCTGTTGGATGTGTTGCTGGTAAAGATTTTCTCCCATTCTGTGAGTTTTCTGATAGCTTCCCTGGTTGTCTCCTTTGATGTACAGAATATTTTTAGTTTAATGAGGTCCCATTTGTTAATTGTTTCCCTTGTTTCCTGAGCAATTGATGTCCGGTTTAGAAAGTCCTTTCCTACACCTATATCTTGTAGGTTTTTTCCAATGTTTTCTTCTCACAGTTTCAAAGTTTCAGGCTTTACATTGAGGTCTTTGATCCATTTGGAATTGACTTTTGTGCAGGGTGAAAGATAGGGGCTTAGTTTCATTCTTCTACAGGTGCAGATCCAGTTTTGCCAGCACCATTTGCTGAACATGCTGTCTTTCCTCCATTGAATATTCCTGGCCCCTTTGTCAAAGATCCGGTGGCTGAAATTGTATTTACTCATATTTGGGGCTTCAATTTTGTTACATTGATTTATGGGTCAATTTTTGTGCCAGTACCATGTTGTTTTTATGACTATAGCTCTGTAATACAGCTGGTATAGTAATCCCCCAGGCATTGCTCTTAGTGCTCAGGGTTGTTTTGGCTATCCGAGGTCTTTTGTGCTTCCATATGAATCTTAAGATGTTTTTTTTTCCAGTTCTGTGAAAAATGTCATGGGAATTTTGATTGGCATTGCATTAAATCTATAAATGACTTTTGGTAGGATGGTCATTTTCACAATATTAATTCTTCCAGTCCATGAGCATGGGAGGTCCTTCCATCTCCTGGTGTCCTCCTCAATCTTTTCCTTTAACAATTTAAAATTTTCATCATAGCTGGGCATGGTTGTGCACACCTTTAATCCCAGCACTCAGGAGGCAGAGGCAACCGGATCTCTGTGAGTTCAAGGCCAGCCTGTTCTTCATGGTGAGTTCTAGGACAACTGGGGCTACAGAGAGACCCTGTCTCAAAAAGACCAAAAAAAAAAAAAAATTCAATGTAGAGATCTTTGGTGTCTTTGGTCAGAAGAGTGAGTCTTCTTACTTCAAATATCTGATCTGAAACAATCCCTCACAGACAGGTGTGTCCAGCAGCTTATATATTAGTTGATCCTAGACCCAGACAAGTTGAAAAACAAGATCAACCATCGCAGTCACTAACAATGATTTGTAAGTGGTCTGTAGTTTGATTTTTTCCAACTCTGTAGACGTTTTTGTGCTCTCCTTCTTTGATTTATTTACTTATTTTATGGCCTTTTGGCTATTCTAACATTCCCACCTCTGAAGAACTCTGTAGACTTAGCCTACTGAGCCAAAG
>NW_008336313.1:1731375-1732475 GCF_000622305.1 Nannospalax galili | reverse complement strand
GACTCATTCATCATTCAGGAATGTCTTGTTTAGTCTCCATATGTTCATGTAGTTACTAGAGTTTCTTCCGGTGTTGATTTTAAGCTTTTTTGCATTGTGTTCTGATAGAATTCATGGAATTATTTCAATATTTTTGTATTTGTTGAGGTTTTGTGCCCCAGTATATGGTCGATTTTGGGTAAGTTCCATGGGATGCTGAGTAGAAAGTATGTCCTTTGGTGCTTGGCTGGAATACTCGGTAGATATCTGTTAAGTCCATTTGATATATAGTATTGTTTAATTCAGATGTCTCACTGTTAACTCTCTGCCCTGTTGACCTATCTAATGGAGACAGTGGGGTATTGAAGTTCCTTACTATTAAGGAGTTGGGGTTAATCTGGGTCTTAAAGTCCTGTAGTGTTTTTTTTTTTAAGATGTTGGGTGCACCAGCCTGGTGCATATATGTTAAGGATTGTAATATCTTCTTGGTTGACTGTTCCTTTGATCAGAATGAAGCGACCCTCCTTATCTCTTCTGATTAGTTTTACTTTGAAGTCTATTTTCTCAGATGTTAGAATTGCAACCCTGCTTATTTCTTAGTGCCATTTGCTTGGAATATTCTTTTCCATCCTTTTATCTTAAGGTCGTACCTGTCATTGAGGTGAGATGGGTTTCTTGTAGACAGCAAAGAGATGGATTTTGTTTATCCATTCATATAGTCTGTGTCTTTTGACTGGGGAGTTCAGTCCATTAATGTTTAAAGTTATTAATGAAAGATGAGTATTGACTCCTGTCATTTTTATTTCTATTTACATTTTTGATGTAGCTGTTCATTTCCATATTTATTCCTTCACTGAATTTCTTTCCACAATTCTTTGGGTATCATCATTACTTTCTTCAGCTCTTTGTATTGCTTCCAGAACTCTCTGAAGGGCTGGTTTTGTGGACATGAATTCCTTCAGCCTATTTATGTCATGGAAGATTTTTCTTTCCCCTTCGACTATAATAGACATTTTGGCTGGGTATAGTAATCTTGTTTGGCATGTGTGGTCATTTAAAATTGGGAATAGTTTGGTCCAGGCTTTTCTGGCTTTCATAGTTTGCACTGAAAAGTCAGCTGT
>NW_008336313.1:1716329-1727798 GCF_000622305.1 Nannospalax galili | reverse complement strand
TCTTCCAGACAGTAACCCAACATACTACTGGAAAAATGAACAGCAGACCCCAATTCTATCCAAAGGAATACTGACAATGGATTGCCGTAGATGAGGAACAGCTGACCCTCCTGGAACAGGGACCTCTGGCTGACTAGATTTACCAGAAGGGCAGACAGGGGGAATGGATGAGGGTGCTGACAACACAGTGGACAGTGACAGGGATGGCAGAGTATGAGCCTCTAATGGGAGAGGAAGGCTGTCTATCTGACGAGTTTGTATTCATGCTCAGATGCCGAGGAGCTCAGAAGGTGGGCGACTGTGACCAGTGATAGTCATGTATATAGAGATTAGAAATGCATGTGAAAACGTCTCAGTGTCAATTGCCTTGGAATGAATTCTTCTGTATGGAAAAAAAAACAAAAAACAAATATCTTCTTGAAGTCCCTCAAATTAAGGTAAAGTATAAGAACAAATCATTCTGGAAGAACGCAAATGAAAATAGCTTTAGATATTTAAGTGACAATTGAATTTATTCTCATCATAGTTTTAATAGCTTTTGTATAATCTTCATTGCTATTATGAGATATAAAATGTATTTATCAAATCTGTAATCGTTATGCCAAAAAATCTGAATTACTGTAACATTTTGTATATTGTTAAAAGTATAACTTTAATTGCAAAAAAAAAATTTTTTTTAAAAATTAAAAAAAAACCCAGCATTCATTGAGTCATAATACAAAAGTTTTGTTAAGCAATAAAATTTAACATTGGCTACATAGATTTTTGTTAAAAGTTTTCTTCCAAAATAGATTCTAGAAGATTCTAGAAAGAAACTAAAATTTTGTCGTTTTTTGAGACAGAGTCTCCCTGTAACCACAGCTGGCCAAGAACTCACTATGTAGACAAGGCTGGCCTCAAGCTCACAGAGATCCACCTGCCTCTGCCTCCCAAGTGCTGGGATTAAAGGCATGTACCACCATGCCGGGCTATTTCATTTTTCTTTAATAGTCAAATATAATAAAAAACAAGACTTAAAAATACTTTATGCTAATCAAAATACTTCTAAGTAATGTGCTTTAAAAATCCTTTTATTAGATTAATTGCAATAGATTTATTTTCCGGGAATAGTCTTAATTTAGAAACAATAATTGTAAGATTTTTATCAAGGCTGTGTGATACATATGAATGAGGGATATATATCTAGATATATATAGATCTATCTATCTATCTATCTATCTATCTATCAATCTATCTATCTATCTTCTATCTAATTTGTGGTGGTTTGAATGAAAATGTCATCCATAGGCTCCAAGTATTTGGACATTTTGTTCCCAGATGATGGCGCTGTTTTGGGAGGTTTTAGAAGGTGTGGCTATCCTGGAGGAAGCACATCACTGGGGGTTGGCTCAGAGAGTTCTTAAGCCTTGCCAGATCTCCAGTTGCTCTCTTGCTTCCTGTGTCTGAGTGATGATGTGAGAGCTTAGCTTCTGCTGCTCCTGATCCAGCAACCTCCAGCCACCATGCCTCTCTGCCATGATAGACTGTAATTCCCCTGGAACTGTAAGCTCAAATAAACTCTTCCTTCTATAAATTGCTTGGGTCAGTGTTTCTATCACAGCAAAAAATAAATAAACAAACAAAAATTTTAAAAAGTACTTGGATAAGTTTACTCTGTATATAATATTAAAAGCATATGTTACTAAGTTTTTACCAAAAGAGAGATAGCTAATGTCATATATATATATTGGTCTTTTTGAGACAGGTTCTCCCTGTAGCCCAACCTGTCCTGGAACTCACTATGTAGATTAGGCTGGCCTTGAACTCGCAGAGATCCACCTGCCTCTGCCTCCCGAGTGCTGGGTCTACAGGCGTGCGACACCACGCCTGGTTGTTGTCTTATAATTTTAAGATAATTGTTAACACTTGTGATATTAAGCTATTTAGGTATGAGACTTACTGCCTATCTGCCTTTGCTCTTCTCTTAAAAAAAAGAAAAAAAAAAGCACGAACAACCAAGTTTTCAAGGTTCTTCTTGTGTCCTATTTTAAACCAAAGGAAAAAAAAAAGGTCATTTTAAAACTGAGCTGTTGGCTGCTCACTCAGCGTAGAGCCTTAGCAATGATAGAGTTAGGTTCTGTGTCTTTGTGACCTAACGTCCTCTACTTCATTTGTATGAACAGTCCTGCGTTTGGAAGTACAGATTTTTAATTAGGGTCAGTGTGAAATTATGGTAGTGAAGGAACAGGCTCTGGAAGTTAGGATCAGTGAGAGACAAAGGTCTGCCTGCTAGGTGACAACCATGGCTGTGAAGAGGAAAGTGCCTATGTTGAAATCTTGTCATCCATCCATCCATCCATCATCCATCCATCCATCCATTTATGTATCATGTAGGCATCTGACATCGATCTAACTTTCTATTTATCACCTCTATGACCTATGTTCTATACATCCATCCATTCATCCATCCATCCATCATCCATCATCCATCCATTTATGTATCATGTAGGCATCTGACATCGATCTAACTTTCTATTTATCACCTCTATGACCTATGTTCTATACATCCATCCATTCATCCATCCATCCATCATCCATCATCCATCCATCCATCATCATCCATCCATCCATCCATCCAAATATATATGTGGAGTTTATAAAAAGTAGGTTTCTGTGTGACTTTAAACATCTTTAATATAATAATCTCTTCCTCTACCCCCTCCCCACTTAGCCCCCCCATTAGTCCCCTTTCCCCCTTAATATCACCTGTGTTCAGACTGCAGTGCAGAGAAGTGGCTGTGGTGTGCTCAGACATAAATGGGGCATCTATAGCATCCTCCCTCCCTCCCAAGAAAATCATAGAACAGAAGGCGGAAAGATTGTAAGGGCCAGAGGTCAGGGAAGACTGGGCCAAAATAGTGTCTTCTGGACAAGACAGGACCACTGCACTCACAAACTCACAGCAGCTGTGGCTGCCTGCACAGGATCAAGCCTGTCAACACTCCAGCAGTTTGCAGGAGGAGCACAAGAGATCCCACCCTAGCTGAGGAGCTATTGACAATTCACAGGTGTTAGGGGAGGGAGAGACAGTTTTCTTTAGGCGTGTGATCCTGGTAGGTTGATCATACTCAGTGCATGCCCCCGCAATGTGTATGTGAACAGCGCTAATTAGATCCAGTGGATTATAAAAAAAAAGGACATGAAATTGCAAGGGGAATGTGGGAGGAGTTGGATGGAGAAAGGGGCATGTATGAAATTTAATACATTGTATGTGTATACAAAACTTTAAAACTTTCAAAGAATAAATACAAATAAAAAAACAAAAAAAAAGGAAAGTTGAAGTTCTTTAAAAAATGATTAGCATATGAGGGGCTGGAGAGAAGACTCAGTGGTTAAGAACACTGACGGCTCTTGCAGAGGACCTGGGTTCGAGTCCCAGCACCCACATTGTGGCTAACAATTATCCGCAATTCCAGTTCCAGGGGAATCCAAGGCCTTCTTCTGACCTCCGAGGACACTGCACAACATGGGTGAACTTACATGCAAGCAGGCAATACACTCATACACATAAAATAAAAATAATAAATAAAATACTGAAAAATGATTAGCATATGAAAGACCAGTGGCAGAAGAAGACTATAACCATGTGCCCACTCCTATCCAAGAGCCACATGTAAGAGACAGAGTATGTGTGATGTACAAATGTGAGAGAATGTAGGAGTTATATGAAAGGCCCATAGAGGGTCACAACTCTGTGACCTGGAGCCATTGAGCTTCTGACCTTTCTTAGCTCTCTGCTGTACTTCCTTATTCGCAGTGCTATTTTTCTTTTCTCCTTTTTTTTTTTTTAAAAAAAGATTACTATTTTAAAAATTATGTCTATATGTATGCCTGTGTGTGAGTATGTGAATGTGAGTACAGGTCCCCATGGAGTCCAGAAGATGGCATTGCATCCCCTGGAGCTGGAGTTACAGGAGGTTCTGAGCCTCCTCATGTGGGTGCTGGGAGCTGAACTCAGGTCCTCTGCAAGAGCAACATGTACTCAACTCCTCAGCCATCTCTCCAGGCCCCATAAACAGTCTCTTAATAAATGGTCTCTGTTTCTATCTCCATCCCTGGTCCATTTCCTTGTTCCAGACACATGAACCTAGAAATCCTAGCTTATGCCTTCTGGCCTCTAGTACTCACCTTGAACACTTGAGAGGGCTTTTCACAGTGCAACTGCCACAGCCATCTGTGCTCCTGTAGTTAGCCCTAATGAATACTGGTTCAGCAAGCTAAATTCGAGTGAAATTGTTTCTTTGGTCTGTGATGACCCTCTCTATCTAGGGAGAGTGGAGATAGACACCCCCAGAAAAGCCAGGCAATAACACTTTCAACTAAACTTGATTAAAAGTTAGTTTAAAATACTATTATCTTTTAAAATTTTTAATGTTTCATTTTGTGTGTGTGTGTGTGTGTGTGTGTGTGTGTGTGTGTGTGTGTGTGTGTATGTGACAGTCGATGTAGCCCGGGCTGGCCTTGAATTTGTAGTCATACTCCTGCCTCAGTCTCCCAAGTGCTATGTTACTTATGCCCAGAAAACACCATAATCTTTAAACGAACTGCAAAATTAAATACTGATAAATTACTACTAATTATAAGATGGTGACCATTCTCTCAAATCCCACTTCTACTTCATTTGTCCTTAACCTTTTGTTGTTGTTGTTTAGCTTTGGAGATAGGGTGTTACCCTGTAGGCCAGGCTGATCTGGAATTTTCTATGTAACTCTGGCAGTCTGCTGTTGAATTCTTAGTGATCTTCCTACATCAGCCTCCCAAGAGCTGGGGTTATAGGCTTCAGCCGCCATGCCTGCATTCGTCACAAACTTTTGAAATGTTGATCTACTCCAGGGTTCTGATTCACAACTTCTGTTTTCTCTCAACCTGTCCACTCCTTCTAGGGAACCTCACATATGCAAAGTTCAAGTGGTAACCCACTTGCTGGTGATTCATGGGTTTATATTTCCAGCCCTCGTCTTACTCTGGAGTGAGAGTTTTGTTTTATGTCTGCCTATCGCTATTTCTATTGGTGATTGCAGATGTGGCACGTGCTCGCTCGTTCAGTAGTCCAAGGCTCCCTGTCTACCTTTTTCTAGCCCTAATACCATCACACCATAGCTGAACATTCCCGTCTTCATTTCCAAAAGTCACCAAATGATATTCATTTTATTATTACTGCCATGCACCTTGTCACACAGTACATAAAATTTGTTGAATTAATTAATGAATAATTAATGAACCAGTGAACATTTTTAGCTTTATGTGTTTCTTAGGTAGCCTATCAGGCAAACAGAATGATTAGTATCCTCATAAAACAGCATTCTTGGCCTATGGTGACTACAGCTAGCTCCTAAAGAACCAGGCCTTCCAGTATTCATACACTTCATTGTGCAAACCATTCCCACATTGAATGCGGTCTAAGGTTACTTATTAGCTCATGCCATGAATGCTATTGACCTCTTAAAACCTGGTTTTCCAAAAAGGTCACAGTGATCATAGTCATACTTTTTATTTATATTTTTATGTGCATGAGTGTATTGCCCGCATGCGAGTACACCCATGTCGTGCAATGCTGGTGGAGACCAGAAGAGGGCGTCGGATCCCCTGGAGCATGGTTGTTAGCTGCCATGTGGGTGCTGGGAACTAAACCTGGGTCCTCTGCCAAGAGTAGCCAGTGGTCTTAACCGCTGAGCCATCTCTCCAGCCCCTTCGGTCATTGTTATTGCATCCCCTTCACTCTGGGGCTCAGGCATGACTGCTAGTTAATAGTCTGGATGGAAGAACTAGTGATAACAACCACAGACACAACTATCAGTGTAGGGCAACCCCAGATCACGACCTCATAGTCCTCCGGCAGCCCTGCAGCGTCTTTTTGGGGCAGTAGTGGTTTAGAAACGACAGCAGGTACTTTGCCGGGATCATTGTTTAGAATACCCACCTCAGCTGTGGGAAGTACCATGGAAATAAGTGGGAGGTAGTTCCGGGAAAGCGGCTCAGTCTAGGGCTACCCTCCTCTGGCCACACGGGGGCGCCAGGACGCCGCGTTCCCAGGGCCGCTCTGGGCGTGGGCGGGGACTGCTCCGCATGGGCGGGGCAAGGACTCGGGGCGGTGGGGGGGCAGGAAGTGAGGGGCCGGGGCTTCTGGAGGGCGTGCGCCTGCGTGGAGTCGACCTCTGGAGTCCCACTCTGACCCCGCGTGTCAGTTCTCCCGGTGACCGCTCTGCGTTCTCGAGTTGGGCGAGGGCGCGGGCTGGGCTGGGGGCCGCGGGCCGGCGAGGGGGCGGGCGCGGCTAGGGCGGGCGGGAGCTGCAGGCGGACGGGCCGGGCGGCGGGCGTCCCTCCCTGCCGGGTGTTCGGAACGGTTTCCTGCCGGTGGCCGCCGCTCTGCTTCCTCCTGGCCTCGGCGCAGCAGATGGCTGCTCCTCGCCAGCCCTTCCCAAGAGCCGAGAAAAAGCTCTCGTGCCCACCGTGGGCAGGACCCCCAGGACATTTACAGCCGCCAGGATCCGGGGGTTGCTGATCGGTTCAAACACTTGTCTACAGGAATCACTTTCTATATGTACTGTTTACACGCCACCATCAGTGTAGCAGTGTTACCGTGCCGGGCGCACCCGCAGCAGAAACGTCAGTCCAGGGACCTGAAAGTCCCTCATTTGGAATTCAGGAGTTCAGCAACTCCAGTGACGGTCATCAAGGCCTTGGAGCCTCGCTAAAAGAATTTAGCTGGCGTTTGCAGCCAGGGTGCAGGGGTGCAGTGTTACATTTTGGAAGCTTAAGAGCCAAGTCTGCTAACTTCCAATTTTTTTTTTTTAAAAGCTGTCCATCATGTGTACTTAGTTTGAATGATTATTTTAAAGTGCATGTCCTATTTTTGCCCATCTGACAGCTGTTTCCATAGAAACTGGAGACGAAATAGTCATTTTCAGCAAGAGTTGTTAAAACTTGTCTTCCAGGCTTAGCTGTGCGCGCCAGTGAGTGCTGTCCTTGTTCATTCTGAGATGGCACTTGAAGAATTAAGGGTCTGAAATGTTCTTAGAGGCTAACAATCCAAATTGTTTAATTTTCTCACATCATTAATTTCGCAATCCCAGAAGTCTGCCAGCACTGTTTGCTGGCCTGCTGCAGTTCTTTGAAGCGGATGCGCCAGCCCTGAATCTTTGGTGTTGTGTAGTGTAGTGACTGGATCTTTGAAAATGTATAAATTGATATCTTCCCCGGTTTTTTAAAACCCCATTTTAAGGATAAATCAAGGATTAGAGGTTGCCAGCTACTGTTTTATTCTCGATGCTACTTGATTGTCAGTGATATAAATGATAACGATTTTAATTACGTACTGTGTGTGGCATTTGTTTCTACCTTCTGTCAGAATACTTCAAAAAATTTCACACTGTTCCGAGATGAGCAGTTTTCTTGTCATGAGCAGAGCTTAGCTAGTGAAGAGTGTGGGGCCCACGGATGAGAGCTTTTTTTTCTGAGGGGTGACTTAGCAATGGGTGAAGGGTAAGGTTGGCTGAGGGGGAAGCAGCATTATGTGCAAATTGAAGTTTACAGAAAATCAGTGGAAGTTACAGAAACAGTTGCTTGGGGTTTACAAAAGTAATATTCCTTTCACAAAAAGATGGATGACAGAAGTACAAAATCCCTCAAAACCACATGCTTCCACCCAAAATAATAAGTAGGTTGTGTATTTTTCTTGAGACTTATCTTGTAAACATCAGCATACTTTATCTTTATTAGTTTTACAAATTGAGAGGGGATTTTTTTTTCTCTGCCTTATATCTACCGTAGAGAATGGTGTCTTCACATAATAGTACACACTTATTAAATAATGAACAGAATAATCCAGAGGTCAAAAACTGAATGAAATAACTCACTATTTGGTCAAGAGAGCCAAATTTTATAACTTGGTTGCCACTGTTTCACATTAAATTGGAATTTGTGGCTTTAAAGTTTTGAAACATTTGGACATAAGGGGTAAGATTCTGTTATTCTTGTTGCACATGGCTTAAATACCTATGACCGTTCACATTAGTTTGGCATTGCTGAGTTTTGTCTGCATTGACCCTGCAAACCTATACCGCTCAGTATCGTCGCCACTGGTCACATAAACCTTGCTAACGTAATAAAAATGAAACATTAAGTTTCTCTGATGCACCAGTTCAGTAGGCACATGCAAGGGCTACCGTATTGGACAGCGCAGCAAACAGTGCTGCAGAATTTCTGTTTTGCAGTGTTGCTTTTGACCTTTGAGTTTTTCTCTCCTATCCTGTTATTTAGAAAGTTTTCTTTTTGTTTGTTTTGAGTATCTTGAACTCTGTCTCCCAAGTGCTGGCAATACAGGCCTTCACTGCAGGCCTGCAGTCCGCTTCAGAGTTCCTGCAAGTAGCACTTTCTGCTGCTGTTTTTAAATTAGCACATCTCTTTGTTGTGGCACAAAACTCTGCATTTTAATCTAATGCATAGTCTTAAGTAGTGTGGGACTTCATGTGAATCCTGGGGTTAGATTCTCTTGTCTGATTTGCATTTCTCAAAGATTGCTTTCGCTTTTTAAGGGACAAACTGGAGGAAGAGGTGTTGGTTAAGTAAAGCAGGGCAGTTAGAGTTTTGGAACTGAATCAGTGTAGAAAGTTGGGAAGTTTGTTCAGGAACCCTCAGATTGTTCAGTACCATGCATAGTATTGAAATGTGGTTAATTTGCATATAAACTTGGGCAACTGCTTCATACCATGAAAATGCCTTTGAGATCATTCATTTGCAACATACAGAAAGTCAAAGAGAAGGTATTGCTTTAGAGAGTTTATAAAGGTCAGTTAGATGTGGAAATGTCTAGGAAGCCCAAAGGCTTTTAGTCCTTCATTCATATTCATAATCTCTGTCTCTGTCTCTCAAACACACACACACACACACCTTTCCACTGTATATTCCGTTGTCCTTTCTGTGCTTACACTTCGCAGAGCTATTTATGTACAGGTCTTGTGCCTTTGTTTTGCTGTAGCACCGACTATAGACCCTTTCACCCGTCTTTACATTCCCATGTCAGATGCTGCTTTGTGTAAATTGTTTTCTGTGTTAGAGATCTGCTAGTTCTGTGGCCTTTAGGGACCAACAGGGCCTGTCGGCCCATTCACCAAATTGAAGCCTTCAGTGATGGGGCAAGTATCAAAGCCTCAGAAAATGATTAGCTGGGACGGAAAGAAAATGGCTTTGTATTGTTTTTGTAGTTTGATAATCTAGTAAATGAGCTTAGAATATACTTTTCCATTTGAAATAATTTTGACTTTTTTTTTCCATTTGTCCAGATGGCATAAGGATGATGGTTGCCTTCCGTAACTATCCCATTGCTCTGGAATAGCTCATCCTCTGGAGTTTTGTTTTTCAGAGTATGCAATACTCAGTGAGGAATTTCATATTATTTACCCCTAATAATCTTAAGTTCAGTTTTGGTTCCTTAAATAGACTACAACCTCCATAAGGACAAGGACTGTATTTCATGCTGTGCCTGTGACTTTCATATCACTCAGCCAAAGAAGAACCTTCCTAGATGCTCAAATATATGAGAATGGTCCCGTAAGACAACAGCAGAGTCAGAAATTCCTGTTGCCTGGTGACAGTTTGTCTGTTGTAATGTCGCCCAAGGAATTACCTGCCTGTTTGTTGCAGTGCTAGTGTAAGCAAACTTGCATTGCCTGTGGCATAAAAATATAGGACCTATACTTTATGTATTGTACACAATCTTGATAATGGTAACAACATGCTTCCTATTGTTATTTTAGACTGTAGTCCTACTTTTTAAAAAAATACTAATTTTATGTGTATGAGTGCATATTGCCTGCATGTAGGTAAGTGCACCCATGTCATGCAATGCCTGTGGAGGACTGTAGAGGCCATCAGATCCCTTGGAATTGGAGTTACGGACAGTTGTTAGCTGCCACATGGGTGCTGGGATTCAAACCTGGGTCTTCTGCAAGAACAACCAGTGTTCTTGACGGCTGAGCCATCTCTCTAGCCCCAGTCCTTCTACTTTTAAAGCTTGCTATAAGAAAGGATGCCCCATTAGAGCAGCAGCCTCACATTTCCCTTTTACTTCATTTCTTGATTGCATCAAGTGCATGTGGATTAACCCAAGCCATCTAAGTACTCTGTAAATACTCTGCTGTTTGTATAACAACACCACCTAACAATGCATTTCTCAGGATGCATTTCTGTTATTAAGCAACACAGGACTACAGGTTTTGAATTGATTTTCAGGCTTCATTATTATTATTGTTTTTTTTGTTTTTTTGTTTTTTGTTTTGAAATAAGGACTCCCTGTAGCTCCATCTGTCCTGGCCTGGAACTCTCTAGACCAGGCTGACCTCAAGCTCATAGCACCGCATAGAGATCTGCCTGCCTCTCTGCCTTCTGAGTGCTGGGATTAAAGGTGTGCACCACCATGCCCAGCTGCTGCTGCTGCTGCTCCTCCTCCTCCTCGTTGTTGTTGTTGTTATTATTATTATTATTATTGTTATTACTACCACTTTTCATCTTGGTTCTAAACAGAAGCTAGAAAACATCTTTCTAACTGCAAACTTTTATAGATAGTAACTCAAAGAAGGTTAACATGGCGTAGCTGCAGCTCTCTGCTGCTGCCTTGTCTCTTTAAGCGGCAGGTGCACGATCTAAGTTTTTTTTTTTTTTCTTGTGTGTGTTTCACTGAACTTCGTAGGTTTATGGGTTTATCTTTTCATTGAATTTGGGCAGGTTTTGGCCATTGCGTCTTCAGACATTTTTTTCCCCCTCTTAACCGCCCCTCCCTGCTTTTGAGGATTCCAGCTATAAGGGCATTCAGCCACTCCGTCCCCACCTCACCTGTGCCTCACCTGTGCTCTGTGCATTTCTCACCATCCCATTTTTGCTATGATATGTCCTTAACGCCACGAGCCTTTATTTCTCCAGTGCTCACTTTAACTGTAACTATCACCCAAAGTAGTTTTTATCTTCCATTTTTGTGGTTTTCTTACTTTGAAGTCAAATTTAAACTTAAAAAAAAAATTCATGTCTATAAAACATGCTGAATTTTTCCTCTAGCCTCTTTCACACATGGAATGTACTGATAATAACTGCTTGAATATTCTTAGCTACTAATACTGCATTTTTATTATTTAAAAGTTATTTTCTTTTGATATCTCCTAGTTATGTGTTTCTTGCTTCTTGTATTTCTGGTAATTAAATTTTTAAAATTTTATTTTTATTTTATGTATATGAGTGTACACCTCTGCTGTGCAATGCCTGCAGAGGCCAGAAGAAGGCATCAGATCCCCCTGGAACTAGAGTTATAGACAGTTGTTAGCTACCATATGGCTAACAGAGAACCCAGCTGGGGTACTCTGCAAGAGCAGCTAGTGCTCTTAACTGCTGACATCTCTCTCCAATCCCCCTGTTGATTTTATTTTATTAAATTTTTTTATT